>NW_004524604.1:2876297-2881205 GCF_000260255.1 Octodon degus | reverse complement strand
TCCTCCTGCCTCAGCCTCCCAAGCGCTGGTATTACAGGTGTGTACTACCTCTCCCAGTTCTCTAGAATGACTTTTATAAGAAATGCAAAGTTACCATGTCTGCATCTTGTACAGCAGTTAACCACTAGGAAGAATGTATGCAATGTGTTAATTATTGAAACTGTCCTACCAATTTGGTTTGAAACTGTCTCATTGCTATTAGTTTCTCAATAAAATTATGGCAAAAAAAAGAAACTGAAAACTATACTATGAATAACTACTACAAAGACAACAATATACAATGTATTAATTGTTGTAACTGTCCTACTAACCTGTTTTGGAATTGTCTTATTGCTATTTCTTTTTCAACAAAATTAATATTAAAAAAAGAAAAAAATAAAAATAAAATAATCCAATGCTATCATTTTCTCTGATTCCCAGCAGGTGGCAGTGTTGCCCGGAGTTGTGGTCCCTCAGAGGCTGGATGAAGATTCCCAGCACAGCTGGAATGGTCAAAATCCAGCCGAAGGGAGTGTGGCCAGTTGTTGCCTTAGTGGTGTACAAGCGGTTGTCCACCCTGGCTAACTTGTTAAACTACTTAGTACACTACTGATTCTTCAGCAACCTTTCTCCCAGAACACTTTTCAGTTACAATTGCACATTGGTTCCCTTCGATTATTGGAAAAGTCTTAATTCTTTACTCTGAAAATTAGAAACTTTCATCTACTGAACTCAATTTTGCCACTCAGTTCTGAAGAACATAACATTCCATGCAGAGACCATATTGACTACCTGGGCTGGAAAGCATGTGAAAGTCAGTGGGTGCAAGAAAAATCACTGGAATCTTCCTTCCTTGTCTTGAAAGTGGAAGATGAAATTCCCAGCCAGCACCAGGACCCACCATCCTTGTCCTCAAGGACAGAAAGCTGAGGTTGGGAGAAATATGTGTGACTCGTTCTTCACAGTAATTATTTTTCTTTATTTTAAAGAGAAAAAAATGATGCAAAATTTCAAAACAAGATAGTAAGAAATCAACGATGGTTAGTATATTGCATTTTGTTATCTTCAAAGTACGTTGCTCAGATGACAAGATTTGGGCATACAATACTGATCAAACAATATAAGCACAAACCATTCCCTTCAATAAGCTAAAAGAAGTGAGTAATATAACTATCTTAGCTAGTGTGTGTGTGCGTGTGTGTGTGTGTGTGTGTGTGTATATGTATCTCCATCCCAGTTGTTCTTTCCTTTTGAGCAGTTTCTTTCCCTTTTGCAATATCTATTGTAGATTTATTTATTCCTTTTCTTACACTAGGGAGACATTATGATGTTTACGCATGTAAGTCTGATTTATTTCACTTATAAGCATGATCTTTAGTTGCATCCATTTACCTATAAAAGTCTTGAGTTTATCCTTCTTGACATTTGAGTAGTATTTCACTCTATAAAAACACCACATATTTTTATCCATTTCTCAGTTGATGGGGTTGTTTCCAAGGTTCAGCTATTACAGATTGTGCTGCTATAAATATGGAGGGTTTCAGCATAAATCCTGAGGGGATTTGACTGACCTTGTCAGATACAAAAGTTACATTTCCTGTTATATAGGTCTCGTTTTATCTTGGTCTTAACCATCCAGCAGATAAGTATAAACATGTAGTATAAAAAGTAAAGCCATATTAATATGCTGAGCTGTGAAAGGCTCAAGTCAACAACTTCTGACATTGCCAGTCTTATGGAAAACCCACTACTATTATGATCTACTGGACTATATTGAAATATTTTGCTGAATTCATGCACATACAATATTTAAATGACAATGGAATACCCTTCTCTGACAAAATTAAACAAAAAAGAGGGATACAAATGAATGACCATTTGGTATCTGTATATTCAAAAGAGTTAGGAGAGATATACAGTTGCATTCTCTTACTTCAGTGAATAGAGAGGTTTGCTCTAATAGTTTCTGTGGACAGGATATCATGTCTGCATCTTGTACAATGAATAGCCACTAAGACAACAATATGCAATGTAATAATTATTGAAACTGTGCTAGTAATTGGTTTTGAAACTGTCCTATTGCTATTTGTTTTTCAATAAAATTATTTAAAAAGAAATAAAATAAACATAGGTGCACAAACACAGTTGGGGTTGCTGTCCTATTTCTCCTCTCTCCCTCTTTCAACTTTTTAGGAGGTGGCCTTTTCCTCTGTTGTAAAGAAAATAAAAGCAGCAAGAGACTCTCCCTTGTTCACTGAATCCTTGTGCCTAGAACATGTCTACCTTCCTCCATCATTAGCCTCACTGCTGTCCCACTCCAGAAGTGCCCATGCTTCCGGTCAGGCTGAGCATCTATAAGTCTGCTGGCTCTAAATCCTTCTACCTCCTCTAGGACCATATCTTATTGTTTCTTTTAAAAGATAAGAACCCAGCTTTTCTTCTGTTCAGAGAAATCATTTAGTTAGTGCCTTCTGTCACTAGGTCCCAGTTTTCCTGAATCAGTCATTTATTGTCTTTTACTTGGTTTTTTCAACTTCCCTTCACACTTCAACTCACTGCAACCTGATTTGCATCCATCGCCTGCCTCCATCCTTCTCCCAATTAATTTCCATTAATTTACTCTTTGTCACACAACTCCTTACTATCTCAAACTTCTTTAAAACCCTGCCTAGAGTAAATCCTATTGTCAAATCAGTGATGAGGTTCTAGCATGCAATGATCGATTCTCATCCCTCCATTTCTGGCATCAGCCTTTGTGACCTGGCTGATCATTATGTGTCTCTTGCTACATTTTTCTCATCTGAATGTAAGGATGATACTTGATTTTTGCTCCATCTCTTGGCCATGGTTTCTGTGGGAATGCTGGTTCCTCTGGTTTCTCCCAATCTCTTAGGATTGGAGGGCTTCAGAACTCAATCCCAAACCTCCTCCTTTTCCACACCTACACTCACTTCCTCCATGAGCTCTGCCCATCTCAAGGCCTTAATCTCATGAATGTGCACACTGCATGTTAAGATATTCCTCGTTTAACAATGGAGTCATGTTCCTGTGCCTAAGTTATTAAAAAGATTGATTGCTAAAAGAGGACCAGTATATAGTATGTGTATTACAATATTCAGAACAAAGAAATGGCCAAAGGAAATGCCAATCTGATGACTTTGCTTTTATTTGCATAATGCTTACATAAAGTGCTAAATCTATAACAGAACATAAAATTGCAGCATTGTAATATGCAACACAATCAGCAAAACTTGCACTACCATATAAACAATATATAATGTACAAAAAGGAGACATTGAGGCTTTATAAAGAAGATGTATAAAACAGTGAGTTGTAAGCCTGAGCAGTGAGCCCTAAGTCCAAATAGTGTGCCTCAATCTCAAAAGTCTCAGAAGGCTTTAAATATTCAGGTCATTAAATAAGGAATAATTGTAGTTATTTTGGTAGCTCTGACTTTCCTTCAAAACATTGAATTTGTCATTTTCCCCATGATATATATATTTTTCATTTTTATGTATTTGATATGGGGTCTCACTATGCAGCTCAGACTCATAGTGATTCTCCTGATTTTTGCCTCCCCAGCGCTGGGATTACAGGCATGCACTACCATGCCTGGACTTGTTTGCTGGCTCAGTATGCCCTGGGGGTGGGGCCGGTGTGGCATGGGAGACCAGACCCCCAGGATATTTAGCAGGATATTAAACTAGTATAGGGGAGAGATTCCAGCTACCCTGAGCTGCGGGACCTCTCTGGACCAAATCCAGGCATGATGCATGAGTGAGACCCTCTGCTGTGCCTTCAGGACCCCTACATCATTCCAGACCCCTCCATGCCCCAAGCCTGCTGAGTGAGTGAGAACTTCAGCCACGCTATTGGGAACCCCCAGATCCAGCCCAAGTTCAAGCACTGCAAGTGTGTGGGAGAGTTTCTCCTGTCCCCTGTGCCCCATTGTCCCCCTCAGACCCAGTCCAGGCCTGGCATACAGGCCTGAGGTGAAACTCTGCAGCTACAGTCCCTGCAGAGAGAGTAGGGGGCAGAACCACCCAGCTAATCCAGGAGCAGAACATCTTGCCAGAGAGGAACAACAGACTCACTCCCAAGCACTGTAGCAGGAAGGAGCTGAGCACAGCAGCCAGACCCAAGCCAGGCACAATGATGAATTCAAACTTTGTAGATATGCACCCAAATATCAGAAGGTGCTAAGGTTATAACTGCACCAAAGTGCTACACCAAAGGTCAGAGGACAGTGCTATACAAAATGACAAAGAGAAGGAGGAAAATGCAATCTCAGAACCCAAGTCCACCCAAAACAAGTGCAGAGGACACTAGCACAGAAGAAATTGGGAATCACACAGCTGAAATCTCTGAATCAATAGCGACTGAAATAAAGAAACAACTGCAGAAAGGTATAGAGGAACTCAGATCAGAAATAACCTCTGAAATAAAAAAAAATCTTTGAATTAATAGCATCTGAAGTAATTTCAAATGCAGAAACATGAAGAGGAAACCTGATCTGAAAAAAATCTCTGTAGTAAAAGAATTAATAATTGCTTCTAAAGAAGACATTGATTTAAAAAATAGAGATTAGGAAAACGACGGCTTCCTTGAATGAGCAATACAGGAAAGAAACACATCACATAAAACAGAGTCAAATAGACACAGAGAAACTTAAAATCTCAATCACAAGCTTGAAAAGCCATTAAAGTGAAAGTGAAGACAGTTTCAGATCTTGAAGGTGTTAGTGCAGATAGTGAAAAGGTAAGAAAGGATCTCTTAAAAACAACTGGCATGCAGGAAAAAATAATTCATCACCTGCAACACCATGTAAATATGAACAATGTGAGACTAATAGGCATCAATGAGAAGGAAGGAGTCAATACAAATGATATAAAAAGAATATGGGCAAAAGTAATCTTTTTTTATATTTCT
>NW_004524604.1:2865332-2875248 GCF_000260255.1 Octodon degus | reverse complement strand
CAACCCTATACAGCCTCCTGAAAGATGTTCTAGAGAGGGACCCAAATGATCAGAACTCCACAAACGAGAACAGAAGGAACCCACTAAATAGAACAAACAGTTAAACACAGGAGAAAAAGGAGTAAACAACAGCAGGCAAAGAACCTGTCAATCGTAAGTCAATACATCTCAATTATAACCATCAATGTAAATGGACTCAATTCACCAATTTAAAGAAATAGACTGGCACAGTGAATTAAGAAACACAATCCAACAATATGCTGTATACAAAAAACACACTTAGCTCATGAAGAAATTCATAGGCTGAAAGTCAAAGGATGGAAAATGATACTACATAGGCCAGCACCTAAAAAAAAAAAGCAGGGGTAGCAATCCTATTCTCAGACAGTCTAAACTTCAAACCAAGAATGATCAAATGAAATAAAGAAGGCTACTATACACTGGTTAGGGGAAAAATTCAAGAGGAAGAGGTAACACTCATAAATATCTATGCACCAAACACAGGAGCAGCCAACTATATAAGAAAAATCTTAATGGACAGGAAAATCTAATATCCAAGACCACAACCTTAACAGGAGACTGAACACCCCCTTATCCCAAAAAGACAGCTCAAACAGACAAAAAATAAGCAAAGTAGCAGAACTAAACCAGAGCTTGGAACAAATGGACTTAGTGGACATACACAGAGTGTTTCACCCAATGACAGCTGAACACACATTTTTTTCATCTGCACATGGGTCACTTTCTAAAGTAGACCACCTACTAGTCCATAGGTCATGCTTAAGTATATGCAAGAAAACGAATTATCCCATGCATATTATCTGACTACAGTGCAATAAAACTGGAAATAAATGACAAAAGAAACCAGAAAAAAACCCTAAATACATGGAATTTAAACAACACCCTACTTAGCAACCAATGGGTCACAGAAGAAATTAAACAAGAAATTCAACAATATCTACAATTCAATGAACATTCAAGCACAACTTCTTGGAATTTATGGGATAGGGTGAAAGCAGTTCTCAGAGGGAAATTCATAGCTGAGAACTCACACATTAGGAAAACAGAATGGGAACAAATAAACACCCTAATGCTGCACCTCCAACATCTAGAAAAGGAAGTGTAAACCAAACCCTGAGCCCAAATACGGGAAGAAATCATAAAGATTAGAGCAGAAATTAATTCAATTATGATGAAGAAAACAGTGCAAAGAATTAATGAATCAAAAAGCTGGTTCTTTGAAAGATTAAATAAAATCGATAGGCCCCCAGCTAGCCTCATCAAAAAGAGGAAAGAAAAAATTCAAATTTAAGTAATAAGGAATAAAAAAGCTGTAATAACCATAGACCCGGTGGAAATTCAGAAGATTATAAATAGCTATTTTGAGAATCTTTATGCTCACAGAATAGAAGACACAGGTGAAATGGACAGATTCCTAGAAAGGTACAAATTACCAAAACTTATTCAAGAAGATATAATAACTCTCAATAACCAATAACAGCATCCGAGATGAATGCATACTTCTCAAGCGGATGAAATTAAATAAGCGAATAAAGATGAAAAAATGCTCCATGTCACTAGCCATCCAAGAAATGCAAATTAAGACAACAGTGAGATACCATCTCACCCCAGAAAGATTGGCTATCATAAAGAAATCACCCAACGACAAATGTTGGAGAGGCTGTGGGGATAAAGGAACCCTTCTCCACTGCTTGTGGGTATGTAGACTGGTGCAACCATTATGGAAATCAGTGTGGAGACTCCTTAAAAAACTAGGACTGGAAATCCCATTCAAACCAGCTCTTTCCCTACTGGGAATTTTCCCAGAAGATCTGAAAACATCACATCATAGTGATATATGTGTACCTATGTTTATAGCAGCACAATTTGTGAAAGCCAAATCTTGGAAACAACCAAGATGCCCATCACCTGAAGAATGGATGAAAAAGATGTGGTATTTTTATACAATATAGTACTACTCAAGTACAAAGAATGATAAACTCAAGGCCTTTATATTTAAGTGGATGCCACTTGAGGACATACCCATAAGTGAAATAAACCAGACCCACAAGTGTAAATATCATATAGTCTCTCTAGTATAAGAACTCAAAAGAAAAAATACAAATAGAAAGTTATAACACAATTAAAAGGAAAGGGAGAACTTCAGGATTAGACAATGAGGAGAGAGCGAGGAAAATAGCTAGGAAACATGACAGGGGCAAAGCCATACATTTATATGTACAAGATGGGTAAGCCAATCATCCTGAGAACCTTCAGAAGATTTTCGAAACTAGCAGTTAATTGATGGGATTCTCACCCTGACTATATATGCTGATACCTGTGAACTAAGCAACTGCACTGAAGATGGCAATGTATAATAGTAGGGTCATTCTTGGAGTGCCTATCTTTCTGTTCTTCTGAATACGTGCTGCTTGTCATGACATGCTGGTTGTTACCATGCTGTCTCTTGGGTAGATGTTTGTTTAAAAAGGAAGGGGGTGGTGAATGAAGGCAGGAGACAGGAAAAGGGGTATTGCAGGACTCTTCTGCTACTATGCTGTATATGTTTAGATTTCTAAACTTCTGTTTAAAAATATGCAATTGTTTATTCCTATGTTGTAAAATATATTTCAATTTTAAATTTTTTTCTTCGTATTCTGTAGGGACTTAAAGTTTAACATATTAATACTTGATGAGATATACCTGTTCCATGTTGTGCCTAAGATGTTTGATACTCAGACAGATAGTGAGGTTAAGCTCAACAGCCTAGGTTGTAGGGTAATAACAATAAGCTTCTCTTCTGGAGGGTTAACAACCTAAATTTGCCAGACCAAAAATTAGAGTAAAAGAAGGGCAACCTTTCAAGGTCAGTGAAGACTCATGACATAAGAGAACCTGTACTATAACACCATGTAACTCAGTTGTGTGCCAAATTTTCTGAACAAGGAGATTATTGGTCCACAGAGGAAAGTGACCAATGATGTAGAGTGTGACGTAGGAGAGTCACAGGGATTGAAAACATTTTCTCAGGCTTTCACAGAGAGCAAATTGGTCAAGCAATGGCTGTGACTCATCCACATGACTGATACTGACAAAGGATCTACAAACTGAGTTACAGGGTTTCAGGTTAAATCCTGAAGGGATTTGACTGACCTTATCAGATACAAAAGCTACATTTCTTGTTACATAGTTTTTGCTTTTTCTTGGTCTTAACCATCCAGCAGAAAAATATAGAAACGAAGTATAAAAAGTAAAGCCATATTAATATGCTGAACTGTGAAAGGCTCAAGTCAACAACTTCTGACATTGCCAGTCTATGGAAAACCCAGTACTCTTATGGACTACTGGACTGTTTTGGAATATTTTGCAGAATTCGCACATTTATAATATTTAAATGACAAAACTAAATAAAAAAGGTGATAGAAATGAATGACCATTTTATATCTGTATGTTCAAAATTGGTAGGATAGATATACAGCTACACTCTCTTAATTCAATGAATAGAAAAATTTGTTCTAATAGTGTTTGTAAACAGGATATCATGTCTGCATCTTGTACAATGAATAACCACTACGACAACAATATGCAATGTATTAACTATTTAAACTGTCCTACTAATCGGATTTGAAACGGTCTCATTGTTATTTGTTTCTCAATAAACTTATGGAAAAAATAAACTAATATGTCTTGAATTCTTGACTTCCACCCTTCTCAGATTTCTTCCTCTTAACATCTCCTCACCTGAGCTCATAGCATGTCCCTTACTTTCAGTTCCATGGGCCACCATCTTCAGCCCTTCTTTTCTCCCACAGTCTTCTCTGAACCCTGAGAAAAGCCCATTGATCTTGTCTTGGGAAGATGTTTTCAAGCCACTGCCTTTGTTCTCTGGTCTGATCGTCAACTCCTCTCATCTAGAGAATTGTGACAACCATCCTGTCTTCTACCATGGCCCTGGCTTTCTTTTCCTGCAACCCACAGTCTAATCTCCTCACAGCAGACAGAGTAAATAACTGAAACGTAAGTAAGATGGTGCCGGCCCTCTTTTTTCAGCCCTGCAGGGGCCATGTCGTACATACTGTATATCAAGTCCTTCTAAGATCCCAAGATCTTAGACAATCTGAACTCTGATCTCATCTGCTGTTGCTTTCTCTGAGCTCACACTCCTCTGGCATACTGGCACTTTCCTGAACCAGCCACATGTTTGGAGACTTCTCAGGCTACCTCCTCCCCATAGCCTCATGTCTGACCTTACATCTCTGTCATGTGGCTACTTAGAGGTCACTTTGTCCAGAAGTCTGACTCTGACTGTTCTCCTCCACATCATTCTTACTTCCTCACCTTGTTCTTTCAAAATCACTTATTATGTTTTAACTTATACCACATTTGGTGTCAATTATTAATATATTAGTTTTTATTTCTCACAGTATAGACATCATGATGAAAAGTAGTTTTGTCTGTTTTCTTCATTGTTGTATTCCTAGCTTCTAGGGGTGCCTCTGATTATATCAGGTGTTCTTTAAATGTATTTTGAATATGCCTTACTAAACAAGGACAACAGACTTTAGTTTTAAGGCTAATTGATTCACTTAACTTTTCAATTTCACTGCTGAGCATTTTAAGCTACAGATCTTTCTTTCCATAACATTTTCCTCTCCTTTCCTGGTAGCAGATTCTTTCTTCCTGACCTGTCCTCTCAATTTTCTTTTAGATGTATTTATTCCTCTAAATTCAGTTACACTACGATGTCATCATTGATCTTGCACACTCCCTGCATTATTCAGATTTCCAATTACTGGAGCAAAACACCCTAACAGAATCACGTTAAAGGAAAAGAAGTTTCCCTGGCTCTGAGTTCTAGAGGTCTCAGTCCATGGTCATCTGTGTGCAAGGCAGAAACATCATGGTAGACAAGTGTGACAAGACAAGGGGGTGGCTCAGTGCATGGTAACCACATCTCAGGAGAAGATCATCAGCAAGAGAAAAGCCTTACCATGCTGTGCACCTGGTGCACCACATTCCTCAACTGGCTTCTGTCTCCTAACAGATCACGAACATAGTGACCCCCTGATGCAATCATCCCCCTGGATCTCTTAACCCAGTTGATATGGCTGTTGAGACTAAATGGCACAATGTTCTCCACACATCTCTGTTGAAATTACTCTTTACACCTAATTAGCCTTACTATCTCCGGTGTCTCGCATGACACCTTTTCTTTAATCTCCCACAATTCTGATTTACTCTTTCTTGTTTTTCTTTATCTTAAGGATAGTATTATTATTCATCACTGCTCAAGTTGGAAATCTGGAGATTTTTCTGAATTTTTATTATTTTTCATAAAATCTAATTGGTCTCGCAGCTACATTAGTTTTACATTCTAATGCATGCCACACTATCTTCCTAGTGATGTTCAAGCCATATGGTGGTGGCACATTGCTACGCGCCATCCACCAAGCTGCTTCCAGACAGACGCTTCTAAAAGCCAAGTACAAAATTCATGTTTTCTTACTTTGCATCCCAAAATGCCACAACTGGCTTGAAAAGTCCTTCCCTTCTGGTTCACTTCTTCTCCTTGTTTGTTCCTAGACATTCTTACTGATGAGTAATCATTTTATCTATTTTCACCATAATTTTCCATGCATTCTACAGCCATGTGCCCCTTCAGTATATGTTCTATGCTTGAAACACTTTCTCCTTATCCTTTTCCACGGGTACTTTCTGTACTTTAGCACTTCCTTCTTTTTTCTTCTCTAAGCAAATTCACACCCATCTTTTAAAGTTCATCTTAATCATCTTTTTCTAAGAAATTGTCCTTGAATTTCATTTTTAAGAAAAAACAAGCACTCTTTTAGTTGAATCTACAGACTCATAGACATTGTAGACCACATTAGAAGTGCTGTTTATATATTTCCTTCTAGCTTTTAAGGCAAAAGTTATGTCTTCCTTATCATTTCATTGTCAGCATCCAATACAGTGTTTACTCAACCTGCAAAAAGTAATCAACTAATACAGTGAACTCTGAAGTTATGACCAGCCTCACTTATGACAACCTGGGTTATGACCAGAATTTTTGTTTTAACCTATGCTCAAAGTAGTGAGTTATCATCTGAATTCCAGCTGCTTGTGTAGTTGCAAACAAAGATTTGTGATGTGAGAAAAATGTACAGAGTGTATGTACATGTACATAAGCATCAATCTGATCCCAGATGCAGGTGTTTGTGGATATGATTTCAACCAGTGCTTTATATAATTGCTATAGTTACTGCTATCAAACTTTCCCACCAAAGAGCTAGAAAAGAAGCTAAGGAAGGAAGCAAAAGAAAATAAAGTAATCACAACTGAAAAGGAAAAGGAAATTGTGGAGAAATCCAAGAGCAGCATTTATGTGACCGGCCAATCTTACTACTATGTACAGCATGTCAAAATACACCCTCGAAACACTGTTACAGAGAGAAGTGTTGTCCAAGGAAGATAGTGCTGATAAAGGTGTTACTCAAGAAGTCACAATCAATGTCAGATGATATAGAAAGCTATTGCTAGTGTGGATAAATGAAAGACAGATGACAGGTTATAGCCTATCTGAGTCTATAATGTGTGGAAAAAGTGGGCACTATAAAAGAGCATATAAAAGATAATGCATCAGTGAGTGATAATGCTGAAAAATTTCATGTCAGTAAGGGTGGTTTCACAATTTTAAAGGGAGCTCTGGGGTTCATAGCATAATTCAGCATGGTGAAGCAGCCAGTCCTGACAAAAGGTCTGCTAAATTACATATACCTTTTCAAACCAATGACACAGAAAGATAGCCATTACTTTCATCAAAGTTTAAACTGTGACAAAACTGACATTTTCTGTAAAAAATGCCCAAGAGAGCATACAGTACCCAGGGAGGAAAGCAAATGTCAAACCTCAAGCCTATGTTGGATGGGCTAAGCTTGCTGTTGTGTGTCAATGCAAGCAGTGACCTCAAGATGAAACCTCTCTTGATTTATCACACTTAGACCCATAGAGTATTTAGAAAGCACAAAACCATGGAGAACAGGCTGGGGTTATGCAGAAATATAATGCAAAAGTTTGGGCAACAAGAGTACTTTTACTTGAGTTGATCAGAGAGGCTTTCTGTCCTATTCTTAAGAAATATTTAGAAGGCAAAATTTTACTACTCAAGGCTCTCCTCATCATGGACAATGCTCCTGTTCACCCATGAGATTTGGAGAAAAAATTGGCTGGAGAATTCCTGTGATTCTTAGTTGAGTTCTACTCACCTAATACAACTCTCTAGTACAACCTACAGAACCTGCAGTTTATAGCTAACTTTGAGAAACTGTACACTACAGAACTATTCCTGAAGTGCTTCCAGATGTCCTCAAATACAGATTTAACCCTTAAAGATATCTGGAAGAAAAATTACATCATCTTTTCCTGTATGGGTTTAATTGAGAAATCCTGGGCCAGTATCTCTCTAAGGACATTGAGATGTGCCTGGAAGAAAGTGTGGCCTAAGTTATACAGGAGAGGCACTTTGATTGACCCTGGGGAGTCAGCGGAGTCTGAGCCTTCATTTGGACCTGTAGTTGATGGCACTTTTCCTATATTAGAGTCCATAGGATTGCAAGTAGATAGTGGTGATGAGGAGGAATACTCAGGGGAACTGAGGAACTTGAGGAACTTGTGGTTGAGCAACAGAGAATGTAGGCTGATGAACTTTCTGGAGAGGAGGGGAGCTATCAACCATCAGTGAAGCAAAGTTCTTCTTCAGAAATAAAGGAAATCCTGTAAAAATAGACACAACTGCAAACATTTGAAGAATAGACCCATCTAGACAAAGAAAAAGCCAGTATGTGCCTTCAGTTGCTTAATGACAATACCATGTAACAGCACAGTGTTAAACAACCAGTGTTAAAGAAAAAGAAAGACAGAAATAGACAATCCTAGATTAATCTTTATTTCTGAAAAGATTGCGATCTAGTGAGCCAAAAGAGGGTCCTAGTAGGCTACAGACTCTCCCAAGGAGAGAAAGACACCAGAGAATCAGATTCTTGATGTTCTTATGGAAGGGGACTCACCTTCAAAACAATAGCTACCTTTTCAGTGGGCCAGACAGTTCAGTGGAATAAAGTACCTGCTTAGGTAGAGCTAAGTGGCCTGGGGTTTGATCCCCTGCCTGCCATGCCAGCCCCACCCTTGGAGCTCACTGAGACAGTGATTGAGACTGGGCATGGTGGCATGTGCCTATAATCCCAGCATCTGAGAGGCTGAAAACAGGAGAATCATTATGAGTCCAATCTACATAGTGAGACCCTGTAGACCCTATACTAAATACATTTTTTAAAAGCCACCTTTCATTTCATCCTTTCTTCCTGCAAGCCTCAGATGTGAACTTGAATGGTGAACACAGTATAAAATTGTTGTTTCTGATAAACTGGGCACATTTCATAACTTTTTGGTAAACACAGTATGAAAAATTATGTATCAAAAATTAATTCTGGTAAGTTATGCATCCCAAACAACACCTTTTATGATAAAAAGGTAAGATGGGGGACTTTGCAAAGTTCAGAATGCTTTGGATATTTCCACTATTTATTATGGGAAAAATATCTTTGACTTGCAAACAATTTGAGTTACATCAATCCCTTGTGAATGAATTGAGTTTGTGATTGCAGTTTCCATAGCATTGGAATTAACAAGAAAAGAAACAACACACTTTGGCAGCCTACTGTATTAGCTTAGCTTCAACCTCAAAAGCTCAAAAAGTATCAACTGGAAATAAATGGAGCAACTGGGTATTTGCACCATGATTCTTCCTATACGAATTCTTATGTTAAAGAGATATTCCAACATAGCCAACTAGAGAATGAAAAGCTCAGAGGAGAGACACTGGATAGGGCTTATGTATACACAACAGGGAATAAGAATAGACCAAGGCTTTAACTTTTGTGGTGTCATTCATGATAAGACAGGTAACCCTTAACAGGAGTGTGCTTAGAGGATCCAAACAAAAATAACTACAAATACAGTATTGTGTTCCAACAACTTTACAGCTTTCTTCAATCTCTAATTACATTTCCCTCCCTCTGTACCTTTCCCCCACCTCTGTAAAACTTCTCAAACCCTTTAATCACTACCATTTCACTCTAGCTGGAACATAAATGCAACATAACCCACTTCTGTTTACTTACTAATACTGCTATTTTTCACTAGATGATACTGCTATTTCTTCATTTCACCTACTTATTACCTTCCTTTACTCCATTTTTATTACTTTATCTCCTTCCTCAACATTCCAGACTAACTGCTAATAACACTAAAGTGTAGCTCTGTGGTGGCAAACCTATGGCACCTGTGTCACAGTGGGCTGTTTCTATCATTGAGAGGCTCTAAAGATTTTGCCATCAGTGGTACAATTGGTAAGGGAGACTGACAAAATGGTGAGATTATAAAACAAATTTAAATGTTCATGATTGAAACAGTGAAATCTGTGAATGTTGTTATAATCTGTAGCAAGTAAGCACTCCTCAAATGAAGAAATACACGTGGCAAATAAATATATGAAAAATGATCAACATCATTGGTCATTTGAGTAATGCAAATTAAAACAACACTGATATTGCATCTCACTCGGGAAGGAGTGGCTATCATCAAGAAGTCAACCAAAAACAAATTCTGGTGGGGCTGTGGAAAAAAAGGAACTCTTCTCTATTTTTGGTGGGAGTGCAGACTGTTACAACCACTGTGGAGCATAGACGCAAAACTATTCATTAATGCACTGGAAAATAGAATATAACACATTTTTTTCTTTTCAAAGTTTTATTGATAAACATATAGCCATGAGACAGTTTCAAATCAAATCGAAAGTACAGTTTCAACAAATAATACACTGCATATATTCTTCTTAGTGGTTAATTGCTGTACAAGATGC
>NW_004524604.1:2844785-2858902 GCF_000260255.1 Octodon degus | reverse complement strand
TTGTGTAGCACTGTCTTCTGCCCTTTGTTGTAGATCTTTGCTGTAGTTATAACCTTCACACATACTGAAGTTCAGGTGGAGCTCTACAGAGTTTCATCTTATCCAGCTGTGTATGGCTTAGATCTGGCTGCTCTGCTCAGCTCCTTCCCGCTTCGGACCAGGGCTAGGACTGGGTCTGGGCATTACTGGAACTCAGCAGAAATTCCTACTGGGCGGGAGGGGTGGGGGAGGTATTGAGGAGTGGTGGGGGGCAGCCCGTTGGTGTGGGAGTGCGTCCGGCCCACGCTGCGCCTGGGCTGGGACTGGTCCCGCTGGCGCAGGTTAGCGGGAAGCTCTCCACTCACTCACTGGACCTGGGCTAGGACTGGGTCTGGGGGTTCCCCGGAAGTCGGCAGAAGTTCCTACTCGGCAGGTGGGGTGGGGAGGTATGGCGGAGTGGTGGGGGGCGGCCCAATGGGGTGGGAGAGGGTCTGGCCCACGCAGCGCCTGGGCTGGGACTGGTCCCGCCGGCGCAGGTTAGCAGGAAGCTCTCCACACACTCACCGGACCTGGGCTAGGACTTCGAATATTACACTTTTTAAAGAAGATCATCTATCATGATCAGATAAGCTTCATTTGAGGAATTCAAAGATGGTTCAACATATGCAAATAAATAGATATAACAAACCACATAAATAAAAGCAAGGTCAAAAATCACATGATCATCTCAACTGACACAGAAGAAGCCTTTTACAGTATTTGACATTCATTCATCATAAAAATCCTAAAGAAAATAGGCATAAAATGTCCTTATCTCAATCTGATAAAAGCCATTGTGACAAACCTCTTGCCAACATGGTACTAAGTTTGCAAAGTATGAAGTCTTTTTTCTAGAATCAGAAATAAGGATACACAGAACTATCACTTGTAATCTATATAGTACTTAGGCCAAGAAATCAGGCAAGACTAAGAAATAAAATGGATATGTATAAGGAATGAAGAGGTCAAATTATAATTATTTGCAAATGATGTGAACCTTTACATAGAACCCAAAATTCCACTTAGAATTAATAATCATATTTAGTAATGTAGAAGAGTATGAAATCAACACAGAAATCAATAGTGTTCCTGTATGTTAATAATGAACTTACCAAGAAAGAAGTTAGTAAAACAATAGCATTCACTATAGCAACAGGAAAATTAAATACTTAGAATTTTTTTTAATGTGCTCAAATTCGGTAAAAGACCTCTAGAATGAAAACCACAATATTTTAAAAAAATGTATTTAGTACAGGGTCTACAGGCTGTCACTACACAGATCCTCCTATTTTCAGCCTCCCAAGCACTGGGATGACAGACACGCATCACCATGTCTAGTCTCAGTTGTTGTCTCAGAGAGCCCCGGGGGTAGGGCAGGCATGTCATGCAGGGAATCGAACCCTGATTTCTGTGCCTGCCTAAGCAGGTACGTTAGTCTGCTGGGCTATCTGGCCAGCCAATAACAGTATTTTGAAAAAGAAGATCAAAATAGTCCTCAGTTAATGGAAAGAATTCCTCTGCTCCTAGGTAGACACAAGGACTACTCTCAAAATAGCCAGACTTCCCAAACTGATATAGAGATTTAATATGAACTCAAATTAAAAGCCAAAACATTCCTCACAAATCAGAAAAAGGTCCTAACATTCATATGGAAAGTTGAGACTCCAAACTGCAAATTAGTCCTCAGACAGAGGACTAATAGAGACTTGAACTCTCTGCTAATTCTTAACAGTGAATATGTGTTTCCTGCATTTTTTAATGTGCTCAATTTTTTTCATTCCTACAAATAAGACAACACATATCCTCTGAACTCTAATTATACCATTTAACATTAAAAACATAATTGTACCGAGAGTATTTGGAGACATTGTTGGGAAAAGATATGACATGAAAGTCCTATTATATCTAGTGTGGGAAATGTTAATGATGACATAATCTCTTGAAGCTCCCCTTATGTTCATCAGTAGAGAAACTTTTCTCAGTTTTTATTACATGAAATTCTGCATCTCCCAAGGAACAGATTTATTTTAGTTATACCTCTGTGAATCTTACACTCAAATATGCTTCTCTCCTTTTTCACATATAAAGCACTGTAAACATATATCTGTAGCCTGACATTAATGGATGCACAGCAATTTGTGACTTGGAATTTTTATATACTAAACTGTTCCCTTGCCTTTATTTTGTTTTCTTGTCCTTATTTCCCCTTTACTCAGATTTGCTCATCTATTTAGTTTCTCCCCATTTGTATGTTTTTATAAGCTGCTTCAAATCCTTTTATAGCAGTAAGAAAGAGCTAACCCAAATTAAATAAAGTGCAATTATCTCATTGGCTGTTCATGTTTCTTTTTAGAAGAAAAATAATCCCCTCAGTAGCTTAAGGTGGGAATGTTAGGGCTTTGTACCTAGATGTCCTCACACAGCCTCAGGTGGTCATAGGCCGGGCATTTTCAGAAGTGCCTGGATCTGGAGCATGTGGTGCTGGGATTGATTCATGATGCAATGGTGTTAAAGGGTAGAGTGCTAACTGTCATATGTAGCTTGGATAAGGTATAAGGGCTAGAAAAGCCTGTGGTTGTCCTTTAGTTGCTTTGCTACCTTCTGCCCTCCATGAACTGTTTCTCCTCTGTGAAGTTGCCCTGCACTGGGGCAAGACAATTATGGACCAAAGCCTCTACAAACTGTGTGATAAATAAAAATTTCTTCCTTTAACTTTTTGTGTTGGGTATTTTGTCTCAGTCACAAGAAAAGTAACTAAGACAAGTAGCAAGACAGAAATAACTCAAAATTTTTAAATGTGCAAATTATCTTTTTGGATGTTTATGATCTTTTTTTACAGGAAAAATAATCCTCTATCTAGCTCAAGGTGAGTACTGATTCCTTCAGGAGCCAAGAATTCTGAAGTTCATGAAGTAGAAAATTGATATTTAGAATGTTAAGGACTCAATCTCTTCTCATTGAATGATCATTCCTATTGATATTTTACTACCACAAGAATTATAACCTGATAAAACACAAGACATGATGAGCACTGCCAAGCCCTTTGCCCTCTGGTGGAAGTTCACCACTTCTATGTGAGAAGCACCATAGCAACTTGTTCTTCAGTTAATTAGACTGCTGTGATTTTTGAAAATAATAATAAAAATTCCATAGTTTGTATACTTCCACTGTTTGGACTGCGGGATAAATATCCTCTTCTGTACTTCAACAACCAATGAAACAACATTTATGATCATGCAGTAGAGCACGGGTTTTATATGTTTTGCAACTTTAATTTTAATCATAATACATTGAATGAAATATTATTTCCTTTTCTACATGTCAGGAAATTGCAATTCAAAGGGTAAAAGGAATTTATTTTCATGGTCTAAATTGCAGTATTAAATTTCAGATCATGTAATTCCAGAGAATACAGTATTTTCTCTCTTTAAGATCGGACTATGTCCATGATTAATTCAGTTTCCTTTCCCCTTTTAGGTAAAATCTTGGATAAAAGTAATTGTGTGTGTGTGTGTGTGTGTGTGTGTGTGTGTGTGTGTGTACACATCATGTGCCCATGCACCAATGTGGGCAGCAACGTAGAATCTCCTTTGTGTTCTGGCCAGTGAGTCAATAAGGACCTAGTAGATAGTAGAGAACTTTCTCACTCAGAGGAAGTTTAGCTTAAAATAATATTGTAAAGAGATGACTCATAGGGGCTCAGGATTCTGCAGGGCTCAGGAGCTCATAACATGAGCTATCCTAAGACTGGTAAAAGTGGAACAGCATTGTTGTTCATGTTTGAAGGAATCAAAGAAGGGAATTTTGTATCAAGAGTATTGTGAGATTTTAGTAACTTATTTATATAATTTATTTGTTTTTGTGGGCTTACTTACATTTGGTTGCACATTTTTTAAAGAAATAACTGAAAAATGCTAAACAAGATAAATTTCTTGATTTGTGTAACAGAGGAAAATCACTGGTAGGTGAACTATAGCAGAGGATATTTATCCAGCAGTCTAAACAATGGGAAAAAAAAGAAAAAAAATAAAGAATGGAAGCCTACAAACTATGGAAGTTTTGTTATGATTACTCTCAAAAATCACAGTGGTTTAATCAACTGATGAACAAGTTGTTATGGTGTTTCTCATGTAGGAGTGGTGAACTCCCATCAGAGGGCAATTGGCTATACAGTGCTATGGTCCACACTGTCCTCATCACAGAGCAGTAGGATCAGGGGTAGATGCTCATCGGGTCTTAGCATGTGTCGGGTAATTGGTGTGTCAGGCTTAGGCATTCAATCTGTACCAGCCCTAAAGGCTAAGAAGAGTTTTATGCTCCAGGGTGTTAGACCTGCCTTAATGTGTTGGTACAGAAGGGTCCACCAACCCCTCCAAAGTGCTTCTGTAGAGGGCATCAGCAGTCACAAAGACAGATTAGCTATGTTCTCACATCCTTAAAACTCACACTGTATAGGTTGCCAGAGAAGTTCTAGCACTTCAGCCATAGTGATTATAGACTACCACTCAGTCAAGAATTCATTCAACAACCCAGTGAATCAATAACGGTACCATTACCATGTGCTTGAGGTATATATTACAACCTTAGTTCCAGGGATATGCATCCATATTGATCAATTCAACTCTAACATCCTTGGAATCCCCTTCCATGCAAGGTGCCTAGAATCTTAGATATAAATTAATAATAACCTACTATTGCCTCAATGTTCATAATTTGGGCTCTTGATTAAGGCTTTCTCTGGGATCTGTTGGGATCTACTATGGATCCAGAGGCAACAGAGAATCACAGAGTGGATCCTAAAAGAACTAGTACCGTCTCTTGAAGGAAAATTTTATGTGAAGTTTCTAATATTATTTTGTGCAGTAGATATAAGTTCCTTAAGAAAAGACAAAGGACTGCTTCAGTTGGCAAGAAAGATTCATAAGGATTTGAATTTTAGTGTTCTCAAGATGGTCTGTTTCTGTCCAAATGTTCATATAGCAAGTTTCTCCTCTCAAAAAATTTTTTTACTTTAGCTCAACTTTATCAGATTGCTTATATAATTGGTTTTCCAAATTTACAGCTATACAGTCACATGTGGGGCATGATGTTTAGTCAGGTCTCCTTACAGTCACATTGGACAAGGTATACCAGTCAGTTTTCCAACCACTAGTGCAAAATGCCTGATACTTGACATTTAAAGAAGGAGAGGTTTGTTTTGTCATGGTCTCAGGACTTCAGTTTATGGGTGGCTGGCTCAAAGGCTAGAACATCAAGATGGAAAGGTCTGGAGAGAAAATCTACTCAGCTCATGGAAGCTAGTAAGCAGAGGTAGGGAACAGCATCAGGGAGAAAGGGGTCAGGGACCAGGCCTAGCACCCAAGGTCATGCCTCTATGACTCTCCAGACACACACAGAACTGTGCATTACTAATTCCCTGAGAATTTGTCAAGCCAATCAAGTCGACAGGTCAGCTTAACTCTTACACATGAATTTGCTTTGCGATATCACAGAGGCATATTGTCTCTTTCCCTAAACCTTGATTTGAGAGTGTCAGGTGTTAACATCACCTTTTAAAGAAAAACCCTCCCAGGCAGTAAGAAATATTGCTATCACCATTACTGATTTGTCTCCACCACTGAAGCAATAACAATATATGTCCAGTCACTTGACTTTTTGATCTCTACTTGCACTCCCTCTATTATGGTTTGTGCCTAGATGTCCCCCAAAATCTCATGCAGTCATAGGTGGGGCTTTTTTGGTACTGGCTTAATCTAGAGTGTGTGATGATGGGATTAAGGGTGTGTAATTACTAAATCACTCCACTAATTGGATTGGCATCGCTCTAACCCTGGTGGCCTTGTTACAATATAAAAGGGGCAGAAAGACTCTGTTAAAGTCCCTCTCTTGGGGCCAGGGAGATAGCTCAATAGAATAAGTGCTTGCCTGGCAAGTGCAGGGTCCTGAGTTCAATCCCCAGTACCACAAAAAAAAAAAAAGAAAAGAAAAGAAAAAAAAAAGTCCCTCTCTTGTTTTTGCTACCTGATGGACCTCATGAACTGTTCTCTGAAATCCCTTTGCTAAGTCATCCTACTTTGGAGCCAGCTGAATATGGACTGAAACCATTACAAACTGTGAGTTAAATAAAACTCTGAAGACAACTTAATAAAATGACGTTATATGGAAACAGATACATATGCATAGTTAAGAAAACAAATGATGGTGAGACATTAGATTTATTTATTTATTTTTTTAAATTATGTATTTGGTACAGAGTCTCACTACACAGCTCTGACTTGTAGTAATCCTCCTATTTTCAGCCTCCCCCCAACGAAGTGCTGGGATTACAGGTGAGCACCACCACTCCTGGACTTGGTAGCAGGCTCAGCAGGCCTGCAGGTAGGGCTGACACAGCATGTGGCACCAGGGATTGAAACCTGGTCCCTGCACTTGCTGAAGCAGGCTCTTAGTCTTCTGAGCTATCTCTCCAGCCCTGAGACATTGTGTTTCTGTAACAATCAGAAGTTGAGGAATCAAGAAGAGAGGAAAGTGTTACCACGCTTGGCAAGAGATTGAGTTCTGGAAGAGACACTGCTTAAGAGGTGGCTGCCAAAACAACTAAGATAGGGAAGAAAGGAAGATGAGTACCACAATTTCTCTCCTCTCACCATCTGATATCCTGATAGCTCACTTGTTATTGTTTGAAATCAGATGGTAACCAGATGGAGAAAGGATGATGTATACAGGTGGTTGACATCTCCTCCATTTCCACATAGAAGAAACCCAAGAATATGGGTGCATGAGATATTTTGCTTTAGTCTGGTAGAGAATTCATTTATTCATATCTCAGCTTTATTCTGTTGAGGCCTGGTTTCCAGCTTTGTTACACCAGGTCTGAAGTATTCCTGCTAACTGAGCAGAAGTATCTCTACTCCCCAGTAATGTCTTTTCTGGGGTATCTCCTCTGGGTTGCTTTCACTCTCCATCTCCCAGCATTGTGTATTCGCTAATAATTCCACTAATGTTGTTTCAAAGGTAGTTACTCTTGAATAGTCATCTCTGAGATTCATACCTATGTGCACAAGTTTTCAGTCAAAGACTCCAGAGTATACCTGTGAAGATTTTAGGGTCCCCCTTTCTGCTATTCTCCCTTATTTCTTATAACCTGAAATATAAATTCCAGCTCCTGCAAGAATCCCAAACTTCAGTCTCTATTTCTTCTGGCCAGCAGGACTGCTTCTCTCCAAAGGGGCTCCTTGGCCACAGTTTGGAAGTTGCTTTCACGTAGTAAATTAGGGACTGGGGAGATGGCTCAGTAGAATAAGCACTTCTCTGGCAAGCGCAAGGGCCTGAGTTCAATCCCCAGTTCTGCACACACACAAAAAAAGTTGCCTTCACATAGTAAATTAGAGTAAGCATAACACTTAGCTGTGTGTGGTGTCTCATAAGGATCATCATGCTGAAGTGTGTGTGGACCAAGGCCAAAAAGAATTGCTTCATATATTTTGCCTTATTTTATAGTTGGTCCTTGTGGAAAAATAATTCTAATGATTATTCCCTCCACTGTGGCCAGGACTAGAAGTCTTCATTTTCAAAACTCAGTTTATTGCTTGCTTAGTAGATGACTGCCTATCTTCTAAAATATTATGAGACTTGGTGATTGAACAATGTCCTTCAATAGAAAAAGTGTATTCTTTTTGAAAAAGCATATTTTTATTGAGCAGTTTCTTATGCAAGGCTATCAACTAAATGTTTTGCATACATTTTCACATTTAATCTTGCCAATAAATCAGTGAAATACAGTTCTTGTTAGTTGTGTTTTATAGATGAGGAAAATGAAATTTAAAGAATAATAGAGCCTTGTTGAAAACTTATATCTGATGAATGATAGATCCAAAAATTGAACCACATTAGCAACACTAGGGTCAAACTCTTAAAAACCATTCAGTTTGATTATTCTTTTCCAGAGAAATCACTTATATATAGCTATAGATGTTTTTCCAATGAAAATATCTTGTTCACTTTCCAACTTGGAAAATTCAGCCATATGTATAGGCTTAGGCTCCTTCCTTCCTTCCTTCCTTCCTTCCTTCCTTCCTTCCTTCCTTCCTTCCTTCCTTCCTTCCTTCCTTCCTTCCTTCCTTCCTTCCTTCCTTTTATTCTTTCTTCTCTGCTGAATTTTTTAGTTGATCTCTTTGTGACAATAGGGTATTAAGGTCCCCTGTTACAATTGTGTTATTGCTTATTTGTTTTTTCGTTTCTTTTTTTCCTTTTTTTTTTTTTTTTTTTGGTGGAACCGGGGATTGAACTCAGGCCCTTGTGCTTGCCAGAGAAGTGCTTATTTACTGAGCCATCTCCCCTGCCCTTTCATTTCTATTAATAGTTGTTTCATATAGTTTGCTGCTCTTGTATTTGATGCATATATATTTGTGATTGTTATCTTTTACTGCTGAAGTTTTCCCCTAATGAGTATGCAGTGACCTTGTTTATCTCTTTTGATCATTCTCATTTTGAAGTTCACGTTTTCAGCAAGCAGAGTAGCTACCCCTGCTTTTTTCTGGGTTCCTGTTGCATGGAATATTGTTTTTCATCCTTTGACTTTTAGTCCATGAATTTCTTTTTGAGTTAAAATGTGTTCTTTGTATATAGCATACTGTTAGATTTTGCTTCTTGATCCATTCTGCAGTTTGTTTCTTTTGATTGGTGAGTTGAGGTCATTTACACTAATGGCTATAACTGAGATATACTGGCTTACCTTATTCATGGTATTTTCCTGCTGTTAGTTTTCTACTTTTCCTCTCTGTTAAACTTCTTGCCCTGCTTGGTGGTTTCTTTCTGTTATTATTCAGAGACTAGCAAGTTTATTAGGGGCTGGTAGTGGACACCCAGTTCATGATTGAGCGCTGACCCCAAAGGGCAGGAGGGATAAGAGCTATATAGTTCTAGTTCCAGGTCTAGGGACAATGATTTGTTGTATTATTCTGATATGATTTAGTGCAGCTACATAAATACTCTTACAAAGCATTGGCTTAGCTTGTGACCAAAGAACAAAGGTGTTTGACATTTTACACAGGGAGCAAGTGGTCTTATGACAAAGCATGGGTGGTATAAGGTTAAGTAACTATGACAACATTTAGAAGAAACAAACTTAAGGAAACAGAAACTTAAGCTCTGTGGTGCCTGAGTACAACATGGCACTGGTTTGATTGTTTTTCTTACTCCAGTTCTTGGAATTGTGGTCATTTTTCTCTCTATCTAAAGTATCTTTCATGCAGGATACTGCAGTTCTACCCCCAGCTCCGCATGCCTTACCAGACCTGCCCTTAAGGCAGCCTGAGCTAGCTAAAAAAATCCTTCTCAACTTTTCAAAAAAAATCTTTCATTACACTTTGTAGTATTGGTTTGGAAGTCATGATATTTTTCAGTTGTTCTTTGTCATGGAAGTATCATATTGCTCCATTAATTTTGAAAAATAGTTGTTCATGGTACATCAGTCTGGGTTGGAAGTTGTTTCTTTTTAGGACTTGAAATATTTCACTCCAAGTTCTTTTTGACTTGATGGTTTGTGTTGAGAAATCTGCTGTGATTCTGCTGAGTTTTTCTTTATAGGTGATTTGTTTCTTTTCACTAACAGCTTTTAATATTCTGTTCTTTTACTGAACTTCTGGGATGTTGATCATTATAATCTGGGTGTAGATATATTTTGTTTATGGCTAGTTGAAGTTCTATATGCCTCACTTTACTATATATCAGATTCTTTCCCCATGCTTGGGAAATTTTCTGGTATTACTTCTGCAAATAGTTTTTTGTGTCATTTGTATTGATTTCTGATTTTTCATTAACACAAATTATTTTTATATTATTTTTCTTTGCATTTTCTTGCAGCTGTTGAATTGTTATTTCCTGATCTTACATTATTTTGAAGAGCTCTTTCTTTACCACTAGCTGTGATACTGTCTTCAAGGTCTGAAATTCTATCTCTAGTTTGATTTATTTATTTATTTTGTATTTAGTACAGGGTCTACAGGATCTAACTGCACAGATTGGACTTAATGATCCTCCTGTTTTCAGCCTCCCAAGTGCTGGGATTACAGGTGCGTCCCATCACATCCGGTCTCAATCACAGTCTAACTGTGCCCTGGGGGCGGGGCCTGCATGGCATGCTGGGATCGAAACCTGGTCCCTGCATCTGCCTAAGCAGGTATTTAAATGTGCTGAGCTATCTGGCTGGCCCTCTTCAGTTTCTTTTAAGCGGTTTTGACAGGTTTCAATGGAATTTTTAATTTCCTGGATACCTTTTTTAATCCATTTCACGCATTCTATTTCTTTCTGGTGATCATTCATGGTTTTCATCCTCTTCCTATCATCTTCTATCTTTTTTATCTATCTGTGCTCTATTACTTAGTTTTTTAATTTTATTGAGAAACAAATAGCAATAAGACTGTTCCAAAACCGACAGTTTCAATAATCAATATATTGCATATTTTTGTTTTTGTAGTGGTTATCCATAGTACAAGATGCAGACGTGATTCCCTGTCCAAACACTATTAGTACAAATCTTTCTTCTCATTGAATTAAGAGAAAGTAGTTGTATATCTATCTTATTTTGTCTATACAGATACAAAATGGTCCTTCATTTATATCCCCTTTTTTGTTTAGTTTTGTCAGAGATGGGTCTATCTGTACTCTAGATTTGTTGAACAATTCCTTTATAAATGTTGATCATTCTTTTTTTATGTGTAAGATCATTTCTTTTCTTTATTCTTTCTTTCTTTTTTTATTTTGAAGAGTATGATCAGAAGCAAAAACGTAGAAAAAAAGACAGAAACAGGGTAACATACAGCAATACATATGTTACAGATTTCCCAAAAAGGAATAGTTAATTAACAATGACTGTTATATTATCTATTTTTGTTGTCAAATATGTTGCAAAAATTAACAGATATAGAAATGCAAGATTGGGGAAATAATTGAATATTGGTGTTTCCTTTTAAGAAATCTTGAACTTGTTCCTAGTCTTTTTGGTTTAATTTATCTTAAAGAGAGTATAATAATTGATAATATGTTAGAAACGGTAAACATTTAGAAGACCAAGATGAGAGGTATTCAACCATTGTAGTGTTATTTTTTTTCCTGTATTTTAGGGAAGGGTGTACAGGGTGTTCAGGGTCTCACTACTAGAGTGGACTCATAGTGATTCCCCTGTTTACAGCCTCCCAAGTGCTGGGATTACAGGAATGTGTCACCATGCCCAATCTCAGTTGCCATCTCTGCATATCCCAGGGGCGGAGTCAGCATGGCAGGACTGGGGATTGAACCCCTGGCCCCTGTGCCTGCTTGCAAAAGCTTTAATCTGCTGAGTTATTTAGCCAGCCCTTCAACCACTGGTTTTATATTTCTCATTGTTGTCCTCAATGTAGTTACTCAGATCTCCGTTAGTCAAGGTGAAAATTCTAAATGTCAACTGCTATTTTCAAAAACTGATGGAAATTATTAGTACAATCATCTCAGCCATCCTGTATATATACTTACATATTTTCCCCTCCTTCCTTTTTCCTTTCTCCCATCTTTGTTGTTTAATCCTCAAGTTCAGTTTCTTTCTGTTTTACTATATCGATTATACATTTTGGGTTTTATTTATTCTTTTCAGGTTCTTGCACTAGGGAGACAATATGATATATACACATGTGGGTCTGATTTATTTCACTTATGAGTATATCCTCTAGTTGTATCCATTTACCAATAAAGACTTTGACCTTGTCTTACCTTATAGCTAGGTAGTACTCTATTGTATAAAAATACCACATCTTTTTCATCCATTCCTCTAGTGATGGGCATTTATGTTGTTTCCAAGATTTGGCTTTAATAAATTGTGCTGCTATAAACAGGGGTGCACATATATCAATATGGTATGATGTTTTCAGTTCTTTTGGGAAAATACCCAGTAAGGGGATAGCTGGATTGAATGGAATTTCCAGTCCTAGATTTTGATGAGTTTCCACACCAATTTCCATAGTGGTTGTATCAGTCTACATTCCTATCAGCAGTGGTGAAGGGTTCCTTATTCCCTATAACTTCTCCAGAATTTGTTATTAGTTAATTTCTTTATGATAGTCATATGTCTGAGGTAAGATGGTATTTCAATGTTGCTTTAATTTGCATTTCTCAAATGACCAGTGCTGTGGAACACCATTTTATGTATTTGCTTGCTACTTGTATTGCTTCTGAGAAGCAAATATTTATCTCAGATGCCCATTTTTGGATTGGGCCTATAAATTTTGGTGGTTGAATTTTTTTGTTTCTTAATTTAGATAGAAGTCCTTTGTCTGAGTAATTATTGGTTATGATTTTTTCCCAATTTGTGGAGTTTTTTTCACTCTGTGTGTGATTTCTTTGACATGGAGAAACTTCTCATTAAATTGAAATTACAGTTATTGATTTTTTGCAGTATTTTCCATGCAGTTCTTTTTTTTAATTGAACTGTCTGCTTACGCCTGTATCTTCAACATTTCTACCTAGTGTCCCTTCCAGGAAATTTAGTGTTTCTGTTTTAATGTGTATGTCTTAGTTTACTGCATGGTGATAAACCCAAGTCTATTTCTAGTTTTTGGCATGTGCAGATCTAGTTTTTTCACTATCATTTTTTTTTTAAAGAGGCTATCTTTCTTCCAGTGCCTGTTTGGCCTCTTTGTCAAATATAAGATGGCTGAGCGTGTTTGTAGTTGTATTTGCATCTTCTCACCTGTTCCATTTATCCTTGGTCTTTTTTTTTGCCAGCACCATGATGATTTTATCACAGTAGCTTTGGAGTATAATTTCAAGTCAGGAATTGTAATATCTGCTGCCGTAACTTTGTTGCTGAAGATTGCCTTTGCTGTTCTAGGTTTTTTTTGGGTCCCAGTAAACTTTAAAAATGCTTTCTCTAGGTCTGTGAGGTATGTTGATGGCATTTTGATAGGGATTGAATTAAATATATACAACAATGTTGGAATATGGCCATTTTCTCAATGTTGGTCGCTTCTATCCAGGAGAAAGGAATATCTGCATTTTCTGAAATCCTCTTTCATTTGTTCTTTCAGATGTTTGTAATATGCATTGTATAGATATATTACTTCCTTTGTTAAATTAATTCCTAAGGATTTCGATTTTTTGGATGCTATTCTGAAAGGTATTATTTCTCTAATTTCTATCTCAATGAGTTTATTTGTTTGTTTATTTATCTATGTATTTATTTTTGTGACCTGGTCCTTGATTGATCCTATTTTATTTTTTTCCATAATTTTATTAAGAAACAAATAGCAATGAGACAGTTCCAAATCAAATTGGTAGGACAGCTTCAATAACTAACACTTTGCATACTTTTTTCCTAGTGATTAATTGCTGTACAAGATGCAGACATGATATCCTATTTGCAAACACTATTAGAACAAATCACTCTATTTATTAAGAGAATGCAACTATATATTTATCCTAACCATTTTGAATACACAGATACAAACTGGACATTCATCTGTATCCCCCCCCTTTTTTTGTTAAGTTCTGTTATTTGAATATTATAGATGTGTTAACTAAGCAAAATATTCTAAAAGAGTCCAGTAGTCCATAAGAGTTTTGGGCCTTCTGCTTCACTGCTAATGTCAGAAATAGTTGACCTGAGTCCCACTACAGCACAACACAACAGCATGGCTTTACTTCTTATACTTTCTTTTTATATTTTTCTGCTGGATGGTTAAGACCAAGGTAAAACAGGACATATGTGAAAAGAGTTGTAGCTTTTGGGTCTGATAAGGTCAGTGAAATCTCCTCAGGATTTATGCTGAAATCTTGTATCTCAGATTTTAGAACCTTTGTCAGTGTCAGTCATGTGGATGAGTCACGGCCAAGGCTTGGCCAACGTGCTCTCTGTGAAAGCCTGAGAGAATGTTTTCTCTCCAAGTGACTCTCCTTAGGCACACTCTGCATCATTGATCACTTTCCTCTTTGGCCCCCATAATCTCCTTGATCAGAAAATTTGGAACACTACCGAGTTACATGACGTTACAGTACAAGTTCTCATATGTCCTGAGTCTTAATTGACCTTAGAAGGCCAGGGCCAAAATGTTGGCTTTCCTTGCAGCCCT
>NW_004524604.1:2842989-2843740 GCF_000260255.1 Octodon degus | reverse complement strand
CTATAAACATAGGCACACATATATCCCTATGATATGATGTTTTCAGATCCTCTGGGAAAATTCCCAGTAGAGGAAAAGCTGGTTTAAATGTGATTTCCAGTCCAACTTTTCTAAGGAGTCTCCACACTGATTTCCATAATGGTTGCACCTGTCTACATTCCCTCCAGTAGTGGAGAAGGGTTCCTTTTTCCCCACAGCCTCTCCAATATTTGTTATTGGGTGATTTCTTTATGATAGCCATTCTGTCTGGGGTGAGATGATATCTCAATGTTGTTTTAATTTGCATTTCATAGCTGGCTAGTGATGTGGAGCATTTTTTCATTTATTTATTCACTTCTTTAATTTCATCCTCTGAGAAGTGTGTGTTCATCTCGGATGGCCATTTCTGGATTGGGGCTTTAAATTTTGGGGCCTAGTGTTTTTTAGTTCTTTATCAATTCTAGAGAGCAGACCTTTGTCGGAGTACTTATTTCTCATAACTTTTTTCCAAACTTGTGGATTGCCTTTTCACTTTGTTGGAAATTTCTTTGGATGTGAAAAAACTTCTCAAAAAGATTAGGTCCTAGTTGTTAATTCTTTCAACTGTATCCTGTGCGATATGATTTTTGTTCATGAACTCTTTGACTACCCCAATGTCTTCCATTATGTTACCATAGTTTTATTGATAAACAAATAGCAATGAGACAGTTTCAAATCAAATCGGTAGGACAGTTTCAATAATTAACGCACTGCATACATTCTTCTTAGTGGT
>NW_004524604.1:2825271-2825892 GCF_000260255.1 Octodon degus | reverse complement strand
TGCTTCTTTACTTCATCTGCTACGAGTTCTGAGAGTTCTTTTTTTATTTCAGAAACGAATTGTGCTCTGATTTCCTCTATATCTTTCTGCTGTTGCTTATTTATTATCGACGCTCTTGATTCATGCATTTGAGCCGAGCTAGTGTCTTCTGCGTTTGTTCTGGGTGGGCACTGGGTTGCTTCCATATGTTTCTGCATTTGATTCTTTAGTGCAGATGTTATTAATTCAGGGATTTCTTTTTTCATTTCCAATCTGAGGTCTTCTATATCTTTCTGCAGGTATTTCTGCAGGTATTTTATTTCAGAAGCTGTTGATTCATTGCTTTCAGATGTGTGATTTCCAATTTGTTCTGTGTTAGTGTCCTCTGCACTTGTTATGGGTGGGCTTGAGTTCTGAGGTTGCATTTTGTTGTTTCTCATCATTTTGTGTAGCACTGCCTTCTGCCCTTTGTTGTAGATCTTTGCTGTAGTTATAACCTTCACACGTACTGAAGTTCAGGTGGAGCTCTACAGAGTTTCTACTTATCCAGCTGCATCTGGCTTACGTCTGGCTGCTGTGCTCAGCTCCTTCCCGCTGTGGACCTGGGCTAGGACTGGGTCTGGGGGTTCCCGGAAGTCGGCA
>NW_004524604.1:2810586-2824924 GCF_000260255.1 Octodon degus | reverse complement strand
CTCATTGATGCCTATTAGTCTCACATTGTTCATCTTTGCATCATCTTGCAGGTGATGGATTATTCTTTCCTGCATCCTCGTTTTTAAGAGATCCTTTCTTACCTTTTCAGTAGCTACACCAGCATCTCCAAGATCTGAAACTCTGTCTTCACATTCACTTAAACGGTTTTCCAAGCTTGTGATTGAGGTTTTCATTTGTTCTATATCTCTTTGACTCTGCTTCACGCGATCTATTTCTTTCCTGAATTGCTCATTCAAGGAATCCGTCATTTTTCTAGTCTCCCCCCCTTTTTTAATCAATGTCTTCTTTAGAAGCAGTTATAAATTCTTTCCCTGCAGTGTTTTTTTTCAGATTGGGTTTCCACCCTATGTTTCTGTAGTTGCTTCTTTACTTCATCTGCTATGAGTTCTGAGAATTTTCTTTTTATTTCAGAAAAGGGTTGTCCTCTCATTTCCTCTATATCTTTCTGCTGTTGCTTATTTACTATCGACCCTATTAATTCATGCATTTGAGCAGAGCTAGTGTCCTCCGCACTTGTTCTGGGTGGGTTCTGGGTTTCTTCCATATGTTTCTGAATTTTTTTATTTACTGCAGATGTTATTAATTGAGGAATTTGTGTTTTTTTATTTCCAATCTGAGTTCTTCTATAACTTTCTGCAGCTGTTTCCTTATTTCAGAAGCCATTGATTCATTGCTTTCAGCTGTGTGATTCCCAATTTGTTCTGTGTTAGTGTCCTCTGCACTTTTTACAGGTGGTGTTGGTTGCATTTTGTTCCTTCTCATCATTTTGTGTAGCACTGTCTTCTGACCTTTGTTGTAGATCTTCGTTGTAGTTATAACCTTTGTATGTACTGAAGTTCAGGTGCAGATCTACAAAGTGTGGATTTATCCAGCTGTTCCCGGCTTGGGTCTGGCTGCTGTGCTCAGCTCCTTCCTGCTGCTGCCCTTGAGGGTGAACATGTTGTGCCCCTGTGGCAAGATGTTCTGCTCCTGGAGTAGCTGAGTGGTTCTGTCCTGTAACCTCTCTGTAGGATTGCAGCTGCTGGGTTACACCCCAGTCCTGTATGCCAGACCTGAGCTGAGCCTGTAGGGGACAAGGTGGCATAGGGGTAGAGGCAGCTCACCCACAACCTACTGGGTCTGGGCTAGGACTGGGTCTGGGTGTTCCCAGAACAGGCCTGAAATTCCTACTCGTTGGGCGGGGTCGGGGAGATGCTGCAGAGTGGTGGGTGGCGTTCCAAGGGGGTGTAAGAAGGTCTGACCCATTCTGCCTTTGGGCTGGTACCCAGAGTTGGTCCCACCAGCGCAGGGTAGCTGGAAAGTCTCTCACACACTCACCGGAGCTGGTGTAGGACTGGGTCTGGGGGTTCCTGGAACGCGGCAGATATTCCTACTCATCGGGCGCGGTGGGGGAGGTACTGCAGAGTGGTTGGGGGCGTCCCAATGTGGTGAAGAGGGTCTGACCCACACTGGTCCTGCTCTGGGACCAGAAGTTGGTCCCGCCAGCACAGGGTAGCCTGAAACTCTCCCACACACTCACCTGGCCTGGGCTAGCACTGGGTCTGGGGGTTCCTGGAACGCGGCAGATATTCCTACTCATCGGGCGCGGTGGGGGAGGTACTGCAGAGTGGTTGGGGGCGTCCCAATGTGGTGAAGAGGGTCTGACCCACACTGGTCCTGCTCTGGGACCAGAAGTTGGTCCCGCCAGCACAGGGTAGCCTGAAACTCTCCCACACACTCACAGGACCTGGGCTAGGACTGAGTGTGGGGGTTCACAGAGTGCGTCAGAAATTCCTATTCGGTGGGTGGAGTGGAGCAGGTGCTGCAGAGTCTTTAATCCATTTTGACTTTAGTTTAGTGCATGGTGATAGACCTGGGTCAAGTTTGAGTTTTCAGAATGTAGAGAGCCGGTTTTTCCAGGACCATTTGTTAAAGAGGCTATCTTTCTTCCAGTTATTATGTTTGGCCCCTTTGTCAAAGTTAAGTTGGCTGAGTATGTTCGTTGTGGTTTCAGCATCTTCTAATCTATTCCATTGCTCCTCAGGTCTATTTTGTTGCCAGTACCATGCTGATTTTATCACAGTAGACTTGTAGTATAATTTCAAGTCAGGAATTGTAATACCTCCTCCCTTTTCTTTATTCCCCAGGATTGCCTTTGCCATTCTAGATCTTTTCTGGTTCCAAATAAATTTTAGGAATGATTTCTCTATGTCTGTGAGGTGTGTTCGTGGTAGTCTGATAGGAATTGCATTAAATCTGTACAGCAATTTTCGGAGTATGAACATCTTCACAAAGTTAGTTTTTCATATCCAGGAGCATGGAATATCTTTCCATTTTCTGAAATCCTCTACGATCTCTTTTTTCAGAGTACTGTAATTTTCCTTGAAAAGATCTTTGACTGCTTTAGTTGGATGAATTCTAAGGTATTTCATTTTCTTTGGTGCTACTGTAAAAGTTATTGTTTGTTAATTTCCCTCTCATTGTGTGTTTTGTCTGTGTAGAGGAATGCTATTGATTTTTGGGTATTGACTTTATAATCTAGTATGCTACTAAATTTCTTTACTAATTCTTGTAGCTTCTTGGTAGAGTTTTTTGGGTCTTCCAAGTAAAGTATCATGTCATCTGCAAATAAAAATAATTTACCTTCTCCTTTACCTATTCTTATTCCTTTTATTTCTTTCTCTTGTCTAATGGCTGTAGCTAATGATTCCAGAACTATACTGAATAGGAGTGGTGAGAGAGGACATCCTTGTCTTGTACCCGATCTAAGAGTAAAAGATTTCAGTTTCTCCCCATTTAGGATTATGTTAGCCGTTGGGCTTTCATAAATGGCTTTTACCAGATTGAAGTAGAGTCCATCTGTTCCAATTTTCTGTAGAACTTTGGACATGAATGATGTTGGACTCTGTCAAAAGCCTTTTGTGCATCAATGGAAATGATCATGTGGTTTTTAGTTATCACGCTATTGATATAGTGTATTACATTTATAGATTTTCCAATATTGAACCATCCTTGCATCCCTGGGATGAATCCTACCTGGTCATGGTGTATGATCTTCTTGATGATTTGCTGTATTCTATTTGCTACTATTTTATTGAGGATTTTGGCATCTATGTTCATGAGGGAGATTGGCCTGTAGTTCTCTTTCTTAGTTGCATCTTTCCCTGGTTTTGGTATCAGTATAATACTTGCCTCCAAGAATGATTTTGGGAGGATTGCTTCATTTTCAATTTCATGGAATAGTTTAAAGAGTATAGGAACTACATCTTTTGTAAATTTCTTGTAGAATTTGGTTGTGAATCCATCCAGACCTGGACTTTTCTTTGTCGGTAGGTTTTTAATTATATCCCGTATTTCATTGGCTGTTATTGGGCCACTGAGAGTGGTTATATCTGTCGATTCAGTTGTGGTAATTTGTACATTTCTAGGAATCTGTCCATTTCTTCTGTGTCTTCTATTCTGTGAGAGTAAAGATTCTCAAAGTAGCTCTTGATAATCTTCTGAATTTCCACTGGGTCTGTGGTAATTCCACCCTTTTCATTCCTTATTGCTTGTATTTGAATTTTTTCTTTCCTCTGTTTGATGAGGTTAGCTAGGGGCTTATCAACTTTATTTAATCTTTCAAAGAACCAGCTTTTTCTTTTTTAATTCTTTCAATTGTTTTCTTTGTCTCAATTGAATTAATTTCTGCTCTAATATTTATGATTTCTTCCCTTCTTTCGTTTCTGGGTTTGGTTTGCTCTTCTTTTTCTAGTTGTTGAAAGTGCAGCATTAGGTATTTATTTGTTCCCATTCTGTTTTCCTAATGTGTGAGTTCACAGCTATGACTTTTCCTCTGAGAAGTGCTTTCATCGTATCCCATAAATTCCGATAAGGTTGCTTGAATTTTCATTGAATTGTAGATATTGTTGAATTTCTTGTTTAATTTCATCTGTGACCCATTGGTTGCTGAGCAGGGTGTCATTTAATTTCCATGTATTTAGGATTTTTTCTGGTTTCTTTTGTCATTTATTTCCAGTTTCATTACACTGTGGCCAGATCATGGGCATGGGAAAATTTTTGTTTTCTTGCATATACTTAAGCATGACCTATGGACCAGTATGTAGTCTATTTTAGAACATGACCTATGTGCAGCTGAGAAAAATGTGTATTCAACACTCTGTGTATGTCTACTAAGTTAATTTGTTTGAAGCTCTGGTTCAGTTCTGCTACTTCTTTGATAATTTTTTTCTGGTTGATCTATCTTTTGGAGATAAGGGGGTGTTAAATTCTCCTGTTAAGATTGTGTTATTGGATATTAGATTTTTCTTACCCATTAAGATTTGCTTTATATTTTTGGATGCTCCCATGTTTGGTGCATACATATTTATGAGTGCTTCCTCTTCCTCTTGAATTTTTCCCCTAAGTAGTATATAGTAGCCTTCTTTATTTCACTTGATCCTTCTTGGTTTCAAATTGAGACGTCCGAGAATAGGATTGCTACCCCTGCTTTTTTTCTGAGGTGCTGGGTCGTGTATTATTGTGTTCTATCCTTTGACTTTCAGCCTATGAATGTCTTTATGTGTTAATTGTGGTTTTTTTTACAGTATTTTGTTGGATTGTGTTTCTTAATTCACTGTGCCAGTCTATTTCTTTTATTGGTGAATTGAGTCTATTTACATTGATGGTTTTGAGATGTATTGACTTACGATTGACAGGTTCTCTGCCTGCTGTTTACTTCTTTTTCTCCTGTGTTTAATTGTTTGTCCTATTTAGTGAGTTCCCTCTGTTCTCATTTGTGGAGTTCTGATCATTTGGGTCCCTCTCTAGAGCATCTTTCAGGAGGCTGTATAGGGTTGGCTTTGTCATCATGAAATTCTGTAGTTGTTCTTTGTCATGGAAGTATTTCACTTCTCCATCAAACTTGAAAGAGAGTTTTTCAGGTTATAGTAGTCTGAGCTGGAATATGTTTTCATGGAGAACTTGAAGTTCTCTGCTCCATGCTCTTCTTGCCTTCATGGTTTGTGATGGCAAGTTGGCTGTAATTCTGATGGATTTTCCTTTGAATGTGATCTGCTTCTGTTCTCTAGCAGCTTTCAGTATATTATTCTTGTGCTGAATTTCTGGGATCTTGACTATTATATGTCTTGGTGTTTTTTTAATTGTGCTGAAGTTACTTGGCGTTCTGTATGCTTTGGTTACCTGAATGTCAGATTGTTTCCTCATATTTGGGAAGTTTTCTGCTATTACTTCTGCCCATATTTTTTTAACGTCCTTTGTGTTGACTCCCTCTTTCTCATTGATGCCTGTTAGTCTCACATTGTTTCTCTTTGTATCATCTTGCACGTGATGGATTATTTTTTCTTTCATACTAGTTTTTAAGAGATCTTTGCTACCTTTTCACTAGCTGCACCAGTGTCTTCAAGATATGAAACTCTGTTTTCACTTTCACTCAAACGGTTTTACAAACTTGTGATTAAGATTTTAAATTCCTCTGTATCTTTCTGAGTCTGCTTCATGTGTTCTATTTCTTTCCTGTATTGCTCATTCAAGGAATTCATCATTTTTCTAATCTCCTCTCCTTTTTTTTTAAATCAATGTCTTCTTTACAAGCAGTTATAAATTCTTTTACTGCAGTGTTTTTTTTCAGATTGGGTTTCCTCCGTATGTTTGTGTAGTTGATTCTTTATTTCAGATGCTTTGAGATCAGAGAATTCTTTTCTTATTTCAGAAAGTTCCGCTCTGAGTTCCTCTATAACTTTCTGATGTTGCTTATTTACTATCGATGCTATTAATTCATACATTTGAGCTCAGCTAGTGTCCTCTGTATTTCTTCTGGGTGGGCGTTGGGTTTCCTCCATACATTTCTGCATTTGATTCTTTACTGCAGATGTTACTAATTCAGGGATTTCTTTTTTCATTTCCAATCCGAATTCCTCTATACCTTTCTGCAATTCTTTCTTATTTCATAAGCCGTTGATTCATTAATTTCAGCTCTGTGATTCCCAGTTTGTTCTGTGTTAGTGTCCTCTGCACTTGTTATCGGTGGGTTTGGGTTATGAGATTGCATTTTCCTCCTTCTCATTGTCATTTTGTGTAGCACTGTCTTCTGACCTTTGTTTTAGATGTTTGGTGCAGTTATAACCTTAGCACCTACTGAAGTACAGGTTCATATCTACAAAGTTTGAATTTATCCAGTTGTGCCTGGCTTGGGTCTGTCTGCTCTGCTCAGCTCTTTCCTGCTACTGCCTTTGGGCGTGAACCTGTTGTGCCCCTATGGCAAGATGTTCTGCTCTTGGACTAGTTGTGTGGTTCTGTCCGCTACAATCTATGCAGGGATTGAAGCTGCAGGGTTTCACCCCAGGCCTGTATGTCAGGCCTGCTCTGAGTCTGGAGGGGACATGTTGGAGTAGAGGGGATAGGCAGCTCTCACACACACTCTCTGGGCCTGGGCTAGGACTGGATCTGGGGGTTCCCAGAAGGTGGCAGAAATTCCTATACAGCGTGCATGCTAAGGGAGGTGCTGCAGAGTGGTGAGGGGCGTCCGTCCCAAGGGGATGATGAAAGATTGTCTCACCCACTCTGCCCCTGGGCTGGGACCAGTAGGTCCCACTGTACAGGGTAGCCAGAATCTCTCCCACACATTCCGAGTTTGCTATTTTTACAGAGGAATGGTATGGATTTTTGGGTGTTTATTTTATATCCTGATGTGCTATTAAATTTATTAATTCTAGGAGCTTCTTGGTGGAGTGTTTCAGGACTTCCAATTAGAAGATCATATCATCTGCAAATAATAATAGTTTAACATCTTTTTCATATATTCTTATTCCTTGTATTTCTCTCTCTTGTCTAATAGAGCTAGCTAACAATTCCAGAACTATATTGAATAGGAGTGGTGATGAAGCACATCCTTCTCTTGTACCTGATTTGCGAGTAAAAGCTTTCAGTTTTTCTCCATTTAGAGTTATGCTGGTTGTTGGTTTGTCATAGATGGTTTTTATCAGATTGACATAGAGGCCATCTATTCCAGTGTTCTGTAGGGTTTGATTATGATTGAGATTTGGACTTTGTCAAAAGCCTTTTTCTGCATTGATTGAGATGATTATTTAGCTTTTGTTTTTGGCTCTATTTATATAGTTTATTGCATTTATAGATTTGTGTATGTTGAACCATCCTTGCATTCCTGGAATAATTCTTACCTGGTTGTGGTTTATAATCTCCTTGAAGATTTGCTGTCGTCTATTCATTGGTACTTTATTGATGATTTTTGCATCTCTGTTCATGCAGGAGATCGGCCTGTAATTCTCTTTTTTCAGTTAGATCTTTCTCCAGTTTCATTATCAGTATAATACTTGCCTCTAGAAATGATTCTGGGATAAGTGATCATTTCAGTTTCATTGAAAATTCGAGGAGTATTGGGATTAAATCTTCTCTAAATTTCTTGTAGAATTCAGCTGTGAATCCATCAGGATCTGATCTTTTCTTTGTTGGTAATTTTTTTCTACTACATTTTCAATTTTATTGGTTGATATTGGGTTATTCAGAGTTTTATATCTTTTAATTCAGGTTTGGCAAATTTATCTAGGAATCTGTCTATTTCTTCTGTATTTTCAATCATGTGAAAGTCAAGATTTTCCAAATAGCTATTTATGATCGTCTGAATTTCCACAGGATCTCTAGTAATTCTATGTTTTTCATTCCTTATTACTTGAATTTGAGTTTTTTTCTTGCTCTTTTTTGAGGATGCTGGCTGGGGTTTGTCAATTTTATTTAATCTTTCAAAGAATCAGCTTTTGTATTTATTAATTCAGTGTATTGTTTTCTTTGTCTCAGTTGCACCAACTTCTGCTCTAATCTTTATACTTTCTTTCTATCTTTGTGCTTTTTGATTTGTTTGCTCTTCTTTTTCTAGAAGCTTGAGGTGCAGCATTAGGGTATTTATTTGTTCTTTGTCTGTTTTCCTTATGTGTTCATTCACTGCTATAAAACTCCCCCTCAAAACTGCTTTTATTGCAACTAACAAATTCTGGTACATTGTGTTTGAATTTTCATTTGATTGTAGAGATGGTTTAATGTCTTCTTTAATTTTGTCTGTAACCCATTGGTTGCTGAGGAGGGTGCTATTTAATTTCCACATGATTATGGGATTTTTGTGGTTTCTTTTGTCACTAATTTCCAGTTTCATTGCATTGTGGTCAGGTAATATGCATGAGATAATTTGTTTTCTTACATATACTTAAGCATGATCTATGGACTAGTATGTAGTCTATTTTATAAAACATCCCAAGTGCAGCTGAAAATAATGTGTATTCAGATGTTGTTGGGTAGGACACTTTGTATATGTTCACTAAGTACATTTCTTCAAAGGTTTGGTTCAGTTCTGCTACTTCTTTGCCAATTTTTTGTTTGCTTGACCTATCTTCTTGAGATGAGGGGGGTTTTATGGTACCCTTTTAAAATTGTGATATTTGTTATTAGATTTTCATGTCCTTTAAAATTTTTATTGTATATTTATGTGCTTCCATATTTGATACAAACATATATATGACTGTTATCTCTTCCTCTTAATTTTTTCCCCTAACCAATATATTGTGATTTTGTTTATCTTGTTTGATCATTCTTGGTTTGAAGTTCAGGTTGTTTATGAACAGAATAGCTACCCTTGCTTTTTCTGACATCCTAGAGCATGTAGTATTGTTTTCCATCCTTTGATTTTTAAGCTTTTGAATTTCTTTATGGGTAAAATGTGTTTCTTGTACATAGAATATTGGATTTTGTTTCTTAATCTACTCTGCCTGTCTATTTCTTTTTATTGATGATTTTAGTCCATTTACATTGGTGGTTATAACTGATATGTATTGACTTATGTTTGTCATGTTGCTTTCCTGGTGTTGGTTTCCTATGTTTCTCCTATGTTTGATAGTATGCCATGTTTGGTGAGTTCATTCTGTTGTTTTTCTTGAAATTATGGTCATTTTGATCCCTTTCTAGAATATGTTTTAGTACTCTATGTAGTGTTGGTTTTGTCATCTTGCATTTGTTTAGTTGTCTTTTGTCATGAAAGTATTTCACTTCTCCATTAAACTTAAAAGAAAGTTTTACAAGTTACACCAGTCTCGGTTAGAATTTGTTCTCTTGTAGGACTTGAAGTACTTCATTCCATGCTTTTTTTGACTTGATGGTTTGTGTGGAGAAATCTGTTATTCTGATGGTTTTTCCTCTAAATGTGATCTGTTTTTTTTTTTTTTTTGTTTGTTTGTTTGTTTGTTTTTCTCTAGCAGCTTTTGCGTATGGTATTCTTGTGGTGAATTTCTGGGATCTTGATTATTATGTATATGGGTGTAGTTTCAATTGGGTTGGCATTATTTGGAGTTCTATATGCCTTGGTTACCTGAATGTCAGATTTTCCCCCATATTTGGGAAGTTTTATGCTATTACATCTGCCCATATTCTTTTTATATCACTTGTGTTGGCTCCTTCTTTCTCACTGATGCCTGTTAGTGTTTTGTTATTCATCTTTACATTATCTTGCAGCTGTTGAATTTTTATTTCCTAGATACCAGTTGTTTTTGAGAGATATTTTCTTAGCTTTTCACTAGCTGCAACAATTTCTTCAAGGTCCAAATGTCTATCCCCACTTTCATCCCAATGATTTTGCCAACTTTTAATAGTTTTTAATTTGTTGTATATCTCTTTGAATCTGCTTCATGCATTCTATTTCTCTCTTATATTGCTCATTCAAGGTTTCCATCATTTTCTATTCTCCTCTATTTTTTTAATCAGTGTGCTCTTTGGAGACACTTGGTAATTCTTTCATTATAGTTATCATTTCTCTTTTTTTACTTGAGAGATTATTTCTGACCTGATTTCCTGTATAACATTCTGCAGTTTTTTCTTTACTTTGGTTGCTATTATTTCAGAGATTTCAGGTGTATGACTTCCAATTTCTTCTATGCCAATAACTCTGGGGTTTTCTCTGGATGGGTTTGGGGCCTGAGAATGCATTTTGCTCCTTCTTTTTGTCATTTTCTATTTCAGAGAAGTCTTTATTTTGATATCTGTGGTATCTTTTTGTGAAATATTTATAGTAGGTAACTGCATGATTGTGGTCAGAGCCTCTCTGTAAAGTATGTTCTTGTGGTATCTCTCCTGTGTCAGAGATTCTTGTTTTGTGTGTGTCTTAATAGTTTGCCTCTGCTATTGATTGAGGGTAAGATATTGGTTTCCATTTGGTACTGTCCTCCATCCTTCACTGTAAGACTTTTGTGAGGTTAGTAGCTCATTAGGTTATTTGTGAGGTCAAGTTTGTGTTCAGTAGATCTAGACCTGGTGAGCTGAGATGTACTGCTGGGCCCAGCAGAGCCAAGAGCAAAGCCCAAGGGGAAGTAACCTTGTGAGTTTTTTTTAGAAGGTAACTATATTTCTAGTAGCAAGACCTCTAGGGAAAATTTGTTCTTCAGGGGCATATTCTCTGAGTAGGAAAACATGTTGTTGAGGCATTTATGGTTTCCTATTTACAATAGTGTAATTAGCAATACTCATAACAACTAGTAAAGTTTAGAAATTGACAAGCTTTTGTAACTAATGGGTTTGTAAATTAGACCATATGAGCAAACATCTAAGCTGTGTGACAAAGCAGATCCTAAATTGGGAATTTGTGTTTAAATTAGTTCCCCTGAGTTCTGTCTGAGCATCTCTCCTTCAGACTCTCTTGGAAACTTCCAGGCAGACCAGCTCACTTGAGTTACTTGCTACCACCTCTGTGCCATGAGGATGCTCTTATAGGTCTGGGACTTGGTCTGGGCTCTGCTGGGCCCAGCAGTACACTTCAGCTCACCAGGTCTAGATTTACTGAACTCAAACTTGACTTGAAGGACCTGGCTTGGGTCTGGTTTCTATGTTCAGCTCTTTCCAGATGAGCCCCATCCAAGCGGACCACTGGGCTCCACTGTCTGCAGGTCCCACAGCTCCTTCCTGGTAGTAGTTTATTTTTTAAAGAATAAAAAATAAGCTGTTAAAAGCATTAAAAACAATACTAAATTTTACTTACCATAGTAGTAGAAATTCAACAGTGGCTGCTGTATTGATTATTTATTTTTTCAAATAATTTTATTGAGAAACAAATAGCAATGAGACAGTTTCAAACCCGATCAGTAGGACAGTTTTAATAATTATTACATTGCATATTGTTGTCTTAGTGGTTATTTATTATACAAGATGCAGAAATGATATTCTGTCCACAAACACTATTAAAACAAACCTTTCTATTCATTTAATTAAGAGAAAGTAGCTGTATATCCTAGCTATTTTTAATATACAGCTATAAAATGGTTGTTCATTTGTATCCCCTTTTTTGCTTAGTTTTGTCAGAGAAAGTTATTCCATTGTCATTTAAATATTATAGGTGCGTGAATTCAGCAAAATATTCCAATATAGTCCAGCAGTCCATAATAGTAGTGGGTTTTCTGTAGCTCTGACAATGTCAGAAGTTGTTGACTTGAGCCTTTTACAGCTCGACATATTAATATGGCTTTACTTTTTATACTTCATGTTTATACTTTTCTGCTGGATGGTTAAGACCAAGTTAAAGCAAGACCTATATAACAAGAAATGTAACTTTTGTATCTGACAAGGTCAGTAAAGTATCCTCAGGATTTAACCTGAAACCCTGTACCTCATTTTGTAGATCCTTTGTCAGTGTCAGCCATGTGGATGAGTCATGGCCATTGCTTGACCCGATTGCTCTTTGTGAAAGCCTGAGAGAATGTTTTCTCTCCCTGTGACTTTCCTTAGGCACACTCTGCATCATCACTCACTTTCCTCTGTGGCCCATAATCTCCTTGATCAGAAAATTTAGGACACTACTGAGTCACATGATGTTACAGTACAGGTTCTTCTGTGTCCTGAATCTTCACTGACCTTTAAAGCCTGAGGCCAAAATGTTGGCTGTCCTTGCAGCCCTTTTTTCCTATAATTTTTGATCTGCAAACTTAGGGTGTTATCCATCCAGAAGAGAAGCTTGTTATTGTTACTCTACAACACAGGCAGTTGAGCTTATGTATCAACTATACATAAGCTCACTATCTCGCAGAATATCAGACATCTTAGTCGTAACATGGAACAGGTTATACTGATTATTTCTGATCTGATTTCCTCTATAGCCTTGTAGAGTTTTTTCTTTACTTGGGTTTTTATCATTTCAGAAATTTCAGGTATGCATCTTCTTATTTCTTCTATGTTGATGTTTCCTGGACTTGTTCTGGGTGGGCTAGAGGTCTGAGATTGCATTTTGCTTTTTCATCTTGTTACTTTCTATTTCAAAAAAAATTTTAATTTCATTTTCTGTGATTAACCTTGTGAGTTTTTTTTAGAAGGTAACTATATTTCTAGTAGCAAGACCTCTAGGGAAAATTTGTTCTTCAGGGGCATATTCTCTGAGTAGGAGATTCTTGGTTTGTGTCTCTGCCAACATCCTACATTCCCAAGAAATTAAGAGTGGCATGTGGCATCTGTTTGGCTCAATCCCCAGTCTTTGGTGTAGGGCTTAGGTGAGGTTATTACTTCAGAGCTTTCCAGTATTGTTACAGATGTGAGAACAACTAATTACAACAGATATGACATCCCAGCTAAAGCAGTAAAATTAGCAATAATAACTTAGAAACTGGCAAACTGTGGTAAATATTTTTTAAAAGGGTAGAATTAATACTTCATTGTCATTTATAATCAGATGGCTGTTGTGTAAATAGTTTTCATACTTACTTTTTTTGTAAATTAAAAAATGTTTTAAACAGTTCATGGTTATGTTCTTCAGAAAACATAGTTAGACTAACTCATTAATGGTGGCTTCAAACTTTTCCTTATTAGTACCAGAATACTCATTCACCTTCTCCTTCTTTTTAAAAAAAACTGGAAGGTTGGCATGCACTTGACTTCACAATCTGCATCAAGGTCCTGGCAGTCACCCACATCTATTTCAAGGAATAACACATTAGAGTATTTTTCAGACAGGAAATGAAAGAAAGTCTTGATCATTTTGCAAGGCCCACACCACATGGCTGAGAAATCAACTACTACAAGTTCATCTCCTGCAGCAACCAAGGCTTCTTGAAAGGCCTCTTTGCTTTCAATCTGCTGCATCATGCTGGCTGCTGGGGACCTGATGAGCTACTGAAGCAAACAATGGAAGCAGATGGAAGGCGCATGATGTAGCTCTGTGGTAAATATTAATTTTGTACTTTGGACCATAGAAGCAAAGTCCATAGTTATATTATAGAACCAATGATAAATTAGGAATTTGTATGCAAATTTTTTTCCATTTGTAGAGAGGTTTTACCATATGGTGGGGAAATTTAGGGAGGATAATTTACAAAAGAAAGATAACTGAAAAGGAAGTGGAAGAAAAGCTGGAAGAGAAAGCATGGTTTTGTGGGGTTTAGGGAACTAAAGAAGAGGGTTCAAGAGAAACAATAGAATATAAAGGGATTTCTGAATTTGGTCTCTAGGTTTGTGAGATAGGATTAGTTTTTATGGCTGGAGTTCTCCCTAGCCATTTAGGAGAGAGAGGGAGAGAGAGAGAGAGAAAGAGAGAGAGAGAGAGAGAGAGAGAGAGAGAGAGAGAGAGAGAGAAATCAAGAAAGCAAATTGAGAGAAAAAGGCCAGTTGCTGGGTCCCATGGTGTAGTAGGAGGGTAAGAGCGACTAAGCTCCTAAATTCTGGTGGAGCCGGTTGCTAAATCCTAGGTTTTTCTATGATTCAAGGACAATTTTTAAAATTTTTTATTTCTGTATTTTAGGGAAGGGTCTACAGGGTGTTCAGGGTCTCACTACTAGATCAGACACATAGTGATCCACCTGTTTGCAGTCCCCCAAGTGCTGGGATTACAGGCATGCATCACCACGCCCAGTCTCAATTGTCATCTCAGCAAGCCCGGGGGGTGGGGCCAGCATGGCAAGCCTGAGGATTGAACCCCCGGCCCCCATACCTGCTTGCAAGAGCTTAAATCCATTGAGCTACTTGGCCTGCCCTAAGGACAGTACTTAAAATACATAAATCAGTGCATTCCTGCTAAGCAACACAGGCCTGGTGGCACCTGCAGTGGCAGTGCCAGGGTCGTGGTGACCACTCTGCAGAGTAACATCATCTAGACCACCCAGGCTCACTACTTTTGAAAAGCCTCATGGATAGAATAGTTCCAAAATAGCTTTATTACTCATCCTTTTAACCAAGAATGAGTAAGCTGCATTTGAATTTTTTTAAGCAGGAAGTAAACTGATTTCCTTTAATTGGAATAGGAAGGAAGGAAATCAGTGTACTTTATTATTAGTCAAATAATAAAACAAAAAACAGCCATGTATTTTT
>NW_004524604.1:2763731-2810486 GCF_000260255.1 Octodon degus | reverse complement strand
ATTTACTATTTTGGTACTGGGGACCAAACTCAGGAGGATCACCTTACTTTTTTTATAATAGTTTTGATTGATATGAAAGTCACAGAAGGGCTGGCCAGATAGCTCAGCGGACTGAAAGCACCTGCTTAAGCAGAGTGCAGCAGCCATAGTTCAATCCCCAGCATGCCATAAGACTTCAGTTGAGGCTAGGCATGGTGTTGTGTGCCTATAATCCCAGTGTTTGGGAGCTGAAAACAGGAGAATCACTATGAGTCAGATCTATGTAGTGAAACCCTGTAAACCCTGTAGACCTGAAATTAAAATACATTAAAAAAATCACAGAGAGTTTCTGTATATCCTTTTCCACTACCATACAACTTTCCTTCCTTCAACAGCACCAGAGTGACACATTTGTCATGGTCACTGAACCAACACTGATACATTATTATCTGCCAAAGTTCATAGTTCATATGAGAGTTCACTCTTCATGTTGTGTCTCCTGTGTTTTTTTCCCCAAGAACATTTAATTCTGTTTCAGTCTCAAAGAAGGGAAAGAAATTAAATCTTTAAAATAAAAATACAAATTGCTCAAAAACCAGCCATTAAAAAGTTAAGCCCCCTTCCTTTAGAAATAAATACTGAACTGATATTTACATATTAGACTCAGGAAGGAGGCCAGAACAGGAATTCTGGAGATTTTTTTTCCCATGTGAAGATCCCAACATTTCCACAAATGCTATAACCTGCTTAAAACAGACAGTCATCAAAGAGGCAGGGAAGATACACCAGGGAAGTATGTGGCCCTAGAGGAGCTGGAACATTACAGGGAAGAGTTAAGAGAATCTTGCACTACAGGACAGGAAAGTTTCCGTGTAAAGCACACCCTCCGCCACTCCCAGTGGAGTCACTGAATGTGGCCGATTCAGTTGCCAAGTGCCTTGAGCTCTTCTCTGTGCCACTGCTCATTCTATAACATGCAAGTCAGGAGAAATCATTCACACTGTGGTTGTGATGCCACCGTGGCTGCTGCCTGGCTACTGGAGCCCTGAGGCTTTCCATTCACCAAGCGCAGAAGGGGCGACTCCACACGAACGCTGGAAAAGGAATAGTCCTTTCCCTTGTGCTGAATTTGGTGAACCCAAAGGTTAGGCTCAGGGATGGTGATTGAGTCTGCAGTGAGAACACCCCAGCTCTGGACTATATTATACACTATCATGGCATGGCAAGGTCCATCCAAATCTACCAAGCCAAAAGTAAAGGAAACTTTCCCTTCCGTAGTTAGGTTAAACACCACCTTCCCCAGGACCACAGCACTACTGTTCACGCCAGGCTGCAACGTGCTTAGGGGCTTGAGCTGTATGATCATCTTCTGCCCTGAGGCTGACTGACAGTGCCCAGTGCCACACAGGCCCAGATGGGCTGGACGCAGGCCTCCTAGCATGCCCTGCAGTTTTTTGGCCTTCATCTTTCCCTTGATCTCCATCAGGTTGGTTAATTTACTGAGGGATTGCAAGAGTTGCTGCTCTCATTGCTGGGGCTCTGGCCAGGCAGGGTCTAGTACTGCTGCCCCAGAGAACCCCTCTAGGGCCTCGCCATGACTCTCTTCATATTTATGTAACACTGCCCTATTCAGATGAAGGTCGGGAATGCTGTTAGCTTTCTTGTCGACCTTCTCAGCTCAGGCATAGGCACTGAGCACTTGAGAGCTTAGTGTTCTGGCAAGTATTGAAGTGAAAAGAAAGGTAAATTCCCAAGGATTTACCAGGAGCAGCCATCAAGAACATCTATCTGCACAGCTAACTTAGCTTGCCGGACACTGTCCATGACATGGTGAGAATGCTCATCTCCACTGTCGGTCTGCAGCTGGTGAAGCACCACTGACAAGTTTTGCAGGACATTTTGTTCTTCCAATGGGTGAGAAGCAGGTGTGGGCAGCTGCAATATCCCCTTGCTTCCAGTAGACTTCACCCAGCTGGGTCTAAGCTTCCACCAGCTCAGTCTCCAGCTTCATGGCCTTTAGCAGAAGCTCTTCCACCTTAGGGCTGTGCTCAGGAGTCACATTCAGTGCCTTTCCTGTTAGCATTAGAGTTTGTGCCTTGCCCTGGACAGAACCTAGTGCATCCTCCATCAGCTGCAGTATCTTCTCCATCTCTTCATGCACATCTTGCTGCTTCCATCCAGCATCCTCAACATTATGTGTCTCAAAATAGCAGTCTTGAAATGAATAGGGCTGATCCACCAGTTCCTGCAATTTCCATGATATGCTCAGCTTCTTCCTCTTCATCAGCCATCATTCCCCAGCTACTTTTATTTTTGTGCAGAGTCTACAGGGTATCACTACACAGATTGGACTCATAGTGATCCTCCTATTTTCTGCCTCCCAAATGCTGGGATTAAGGGGCATGCCACAACATCCAGTCTCAGTCACCATCTCAGCATACCCCCGGGGACAGGGCCAGCACTGCATGCCAGGGATCAAAACCTGGTCTCTGCACCTGCCTAAACAAGTCCTATTGTTTTTTGTTTTTTGTTTTTTTCATTTATACCAGTGTTGGTCCTATTGGTTTTAACAAATGTGTAATGACATGCATCTGTCATTATAACATTTTAAACTTAAAAAAACCCCAAACCTAATGACTCAGTGCTTATTTTGTTTTTACCTTGCACTGAAAGTATTATGAGAACCCAATTGCTGAAAAAAAAATCAGTGAAAGTGACAGCAGTCAAGAAACTTAGAAAGGCACTCTTCCTTTCCAACTAGGGTCTGGCAGAATGGCTCCCACAAAAAAGGGTGGTGAGAAGAAAGGCCATTCTGCCATCAACAAGGTGGTGACCCAAGAATACACAATCAACATTCATAGGCACATCCACTGAGTGGGCTTCAAGAAGTGTGCCCCTCGGACACTTAAGGAGATCTGGAAGTTTGCCATGAAGGAGATAGGAACTCTAGATATGTGCATTGATACCAGGCTTAGCAAAGCTGTCTGGGCCAAAGGAATAAGGAATGTTCCATATCATATCTGGGTACAGTTGTCATACTCTGTTTTCTCTTCAGATCGTATAAATCTTTTGCCTTTTACAGTTGTCCAGGAAATGGGAAGCAGATGAAGATTCACCAAACAAGCTGTATACCTTGGAAACCTGCATCCCTGTTGCCATGTTCAATAATCTCCAGACAGTGAATATGGATGAGGACTAACTTTGAAATAAAGTTATAGAACTGCAAGAAAGAAGAAAGAAAGAAAGAAAGAAAGAAAGAAAGAAAGAAAGAAAGAAAGAAAGAAAGAAAGAAAAAGAAAGAAAGAAAGAAAGAAGCTTGGAAAAATCAACTTTTCCCCCTCTTCTCTCCTTCATATTCTAGGAGGTAACTCCCATCTCCTTGTCCTTTTAGTGGATTTAGGACTTTGAAAGCAAAGACCAAGAGGCCTGTGTCAAAACCTTCCTCAAAGCAAGAAATAAGCCAACCTTTTACTATCTTGCATAGGAAAAGAGAAAGGGGGAATAATGCTTCAAAACATAAACTAATAACTAAGAGAATCCAACAGTAAGGTCTTTTCCTAAGAGCAACTGGAATTATGTTGGGTCATAATTATGGCTTTGGACCATTTCCACTGCTCTCACCTCCTCCACATCCCTGTGAACACTCTTCTCCCTTGTCAGAACTTGCTGCCAGAAGGGTTTGTCTTCTGAATTCAGCTTCAACAATTACAGTCTCATCGGTACCAAGATGGAAACCTCCATTTTGCTTGATGCATTGCCTTTTATACCTTCAATTACTTCTACTTGTAATGCCTTGTGTAGGCCATTTTCTAACCTTACATTTGGGTCATTCCTGTTTGTCCTTCAAGATGGTTTGGAGGGCCATCGCATCTAGTAAACCTTTCCTGCACCACTAGGAATCTTGGAGTACTCCAAGATACTCATGTACTGTGGCAAATGATAGACACTAAGCTGAACTACCACTATCCTCATCTAACTTCACCTGGAGTACACATTGTTAAGTGCCTATTTCAGGCTTCATATTTTCACTTGAAAGGACAAGGTGATGCTGTGCTCACAGATATATTCTTGTGTAACAGCATAAGAGACACACAAAAGTTGCTTAAAGGTGTGGCATCAATTTGCCATGGCTGTAGAATAACAAGTCACTGCAGACTGATCACCATTGAAAGCTACTGTCTCATTGTTCTGGAGGCCAGAAACCCCAAGTCAAGGTGCTCACTGTGAAGATGAAGGGGAGACCACAGCTCACCCTTTTCAGCTCTCCATGTCACCTGATGCTCCTTGGGTCAGTAGCCACTTCCAGTCATCTCTGCCTGAGTGGACACGGGATCCTTTGCTGCTCAGCCTCCTCTTCTGTCTTTTCTGCTGTCCCTTAAAGGACACTTGTCATTAAACTGAGATCCTTCCCAGGAAGTTTAGAGTGACCTCATCTTAAGAGCTATAATTATATCTGCAAAGATCCTTTTTCCAAATGAGGTCACTTTCCCAGTTCTGGTAGACACAGTATTTTGGAGGCCCACAAAAAAATGATATTCAGATGACAAATAAATAGACAAAGAAAAACACTTTTGCATATATGTGTGTCTGCATACATGAAGGATGGGGGAAAACACTGCATTTTATTTGTTACAGTCAATTTGTAAATTTGATAATGCACTATGCTTCTTGCTTTATGCATTAAGACAAGGTTCTGTTAAATAATACTTCAATTCAAAAATGAAAAATTTTAAGTCAAAAGACACAGGAAATATCTGAAATCATTCCATTATTATTCATCTATGGTCATCTTTGTCTCTCCTACAGGAACATAAATTGAGAAGTTTCCACAGAAATGGAAGAAGGGTTTGCAAACAGGTACTTCTCCACCTTCTTCCTTACTCTGAGTTTCTTAAAATGAAGTCCACATTAGAAACCAGAATTGGGAAGAGTGCTAGCTTTTGCTTCTTGTGGAAAGTTATATTTGTACATTTTTACAAACAGAGTAGGTCAGGAAGTTACAGACAGAAAAAATATAATAAAAAGGTCCAGGTTCATTTTTCTGTTTGGTTTTAATATGGTAATTTTCTGTTTCCACTTTCAATATGACCAAAAGATTTAATTTGAGTAATGCCACAGGAATGTGGTTTTAAGAGGAAAAATGTTCAAATATCCACCTCCCTGTTCTTCTCTTTAAAAAATGATTTGCTATGATCTATATTAAAAGGGTTTTGATATATTTCCTTCTTTTTATTGTCATTGTGGTCTCTCTTATGTAAGCAAATAAATAGGAAATATGTATAAATTTAAATATATTTCTCAGAAGAATGCTAAGAAAAATTCAAATGCTCTTTCTTAAACAATTATTCTCTTGATATATTGCAGAACAAAGCAACACCTAATTTTATTGTGTAAATAATAAATCCAATATGTGTATATTTTCTTTTCACTCAATCCAATTTTTATTTTTTAATATAATTTTTCTCTTATTTCAACTGGGAAAAAAGTATGTATTTAGAATTAGCCAGCTGGACTCAGTTTAGATGATCCCAATTTTGTTGGCAACATCCAATGCATCATAATCAGGAGCCAGCCAAACATATGCCTTCTTCACTCTATCAGGCCTGATTAGGGCATTGACCTCAGCAATACTGATGTCATAGAGCTTCCTTACAGCTTGTTTGATTTGCTGATTGTTGGCTTTGACATCCACCATGAACATGAGTTGTTGTTGCCCTCCATCTTTTTCATGGCTGACTCTGTGTTCAGGGGCGCTTGATAATGGCATAGTGGTCAAGCTTGTTGCTCCTGGGGGCACTCTCCTGAGGCTATTTGGACTGCTTCTGAAGCCACAGTGTCCTGGGATGGTGGAAGGTGGGTGACATTTGTATCTTCTTTTTGTGTATGTGGATGCCTTTCAGCTTGGCCTTTTTGGCCTTCAAATCTTTTGCTTTGGCTTCAGCTTTTAGAGGAGCAGGGGCTTTCTTCTTCGCCCTTTTTTTTTTTTTCAGAACCAGGGATTGAACTCAGGCCCTTGTGCTTGCCAGGCAAGCACTTATTTTACTGAGCTATCTCCCCAGTCCCTAAAATGGCAGAAGGATTTTTTTTTTTTTTTTGGCTCTGAATGACCTCAGGGCAGGTTTGGCCTGCTTGAGTTGTGGGGATCGAACCACAGCAACCTGAGCCAGACTGCTTTGTTGAAGCAGCCACTTAAAGAACTGAGCTAAGGGGCAGCCCCCTCCCCTTCTTCATCTTCGGTGCCATCTCAGTCTATAATTTCTCTTGATGTAATCACTGGAGTTTTCTGAGAAGCTCATGGATTTTCATAGATAACACATTCAAAATAGAGGTCTACTAATTTCATGCCTTTACTTTGGGAAATTTGGGCAGTTGGGGCACCTGAATGCTTCAGTCATTGTGTAACTACAGTCTGGGGAAGGAGGTAGAGATATCCCATAGATGTATGTCTTCTATTCATCCTCAGTTGGATTGTGTATTAGCTTCCCCATTTCTAGGACACAATACTCAACACACAAAACTTAAAGAAAGAGAGGTTTAACTAGGCTCACAATGTTGACTGGATTCAGTTCATGGTCAGCTTCTGGCTCCAAGGCAGAACCATCATGGTGGAAGAATCTGATAGATCAACAATGCTTAGATCATGGCAGCCAGAAGTCAGGGCAGAGAAAGAGCCAGGGTCAAAAGGCCCAGGGACTATGTATGGTATCCAAGTTCATGCCTCATTATCTACCTGGACACACCCAGAAGTGTGCTGTATGTGATTCCTAATCCTCTATACTATTCCCAGGCCAATTAAGATGACACAGTTAAGCTTATCATCACAAATTGATGAGCCTCAAATTGGCTTCACCTTTTTCTTGTATCATTTAAAAGTTATGCATAGATGTTTCATAATAGTCTTTTGTAACAAACATTTTCATTTTCTTTCAAGTTGGGCATAATTCTTCTATTAAATCCAAGATTCACAACAAGTATGCTATCACTTATTTCCCTAGAGCTCATGATAAACAGTAATGATTTGCTTAATATATTTTTCACTGATAAGCTTTGATTTGGTTTCAAATAAAAAGCCTCATGTGACCATTTGCATGTTCAGAAATTGTACAAGAGATTTTATTCATTTTATATTTATTTATTTATTTATTTATTTATTTATTATTTTTTAGGGAAGAGTCTACAGGGTGTTCAGGGTCTCACTCCTAGATCAGACTTGTAGTGATCTGCCTGTTTACAGCCTCCCAAGAACTGAGATTACAGGTGTGTGCCACCATGCCCAGTCTCAATTGCTGTCTCAGAGTCCACATAACCAGGGGTGGGTCTGATACAGTAGGCCCGGGGATCGAACTCCCAGCTCCTGAGCCTGCTTGCAGGTGCTTTAATTCACTGAACTATTTGGTTGGCCCAGATTTTATTGATTCTTGACCTAATTCATGAAATGGAGTCCACATAACCTGCTTAGAAATTACTGAACTCCTTTCCCAGGAAGGCTCTTTCTTGTCTCCTGTATTCTTCTGTTGCTGATGAGTGTCTCACTGTATTATGGTTTGTGTGTATTTGCCCCCCTCCCAAGGCTAATGTGGTTATGATGCAGACTTCTAGAGGTGTGATTAACTCATGATGCATTGGGATTATGGGTGTGAGTGCTGCTGGAATTGTGAGTGTAAATCCTGTTGGGATTATGGGTGTGAGTACTATATCCAGCCTGGTGTGGACAGCCTGAATGCTACTTAGAAGAGACATTTTTTCTCTGTACCCATTGCTGCTGCTACTCCTTCCATTTGTTTTTGCTCTTTGCTGCCACCACGAACTGTTGCCCTCTGCCATGTACCACTATGCCTTGGAGCTAACCAAGTATGGACTGAAACCTCCATTAACTGTGAGCTAAATAAACCCTTCCTTTCTTCACTTTGGGTGTTCAGTAATTTGTCCCAGCAATGTGAGAAAAGACACACTGAGAATTTCATCCCATACCTACTTGCCTCTGAGTAATGACTGTTCATTTCCTGCTACCCTTGTGTCTTAGTCACTTTACTCATTGCTGGGACTCTACACATGACACCAACAAATTAAAAAAGAAATTTCTTTTGGCTCATGTTTTTAGTCAATAGTCCTCCTGTTCCAAGGCAGGATGGCAGGGAAGAAGGGCATTTTGAAGTAAAAATGTTTGGCTAGGCAGGGGAGAAAAGAAGAGAGGTGTCAGAAAGTAAGATGTACATTTTTTAGGTCATGCTGCAGGTGATCCACCTCTTTTGATCAGTCCCCATCTCCCAATGATAAGACAGCTACATCACCCCTCATCATTCATTCTCCTGAAAGTTCTTCCTCTGAACAAAATATGCATGGTGGACATCTAGCTAGACACTATAACATTCAGCTCCATGGCCCTGAAAAGACTGATGCACATGTCTTTATGTAAATGTAGTTAGTCCACCTCTAAGAGTAACCAAAGTCCAAAAATCTTCTCTGAGACTCACGGCAAGCTTTTGGCTGTGAACTTCCATAGCAATAAAACTGAAAGTTAAGCACTTCCAACATTACAATGGCAAGGGTAGACATTTCCATTCCCAAATAGAGAAATAGGAGAATAAAAAGGAATGGGAATAAAGTAAGAGCTAAAACAGCTGAGCAAATATTAAATACTCTACCTCTCTGCCAAACGCCAGGCCAAAGATATGAACTACAAATAGCTTAATTGGTTTCATCCCTATGGGATTGTCAGTTACAGCCTGCATGGTTTTTATCTTGGTGTGGCTTCACCCACTGTCTGCAGATTTTCTCAGATGACCCATGCTCCTGATTTCAACTCTCTGAAGTCTCCACTGCTGTTTCCGTTCACTCTCACAGCTTCTCACATGACTCTTTCATGGTCACACTGTCTAGTCTTCTGGACCTTTTCCTGAAATCTAGACAGTAGCCTCCCTAACCCCATAAGTCTTCATTTTTCATGCTTTTAATATCAGCACCATGTAGGTGATGTTAAGGTTTGCTGCCAGCCTGAACTATATCTGGTCCCCCTTGAGTCATGGCTAAAGAGACTTCTGAGTAACTATCTGAGTAAATACTGGCAAACATTTCCCTCTTGTCCCACAAAAAGCAGAGTACCCCAAATCTCTCTTCTCAGATAAAAGATTTACAGCTGTGAACCCTAGAGACTGTGAAGGTAAGAATCTTACTGACTCCTGTAAAGCCAGCAAAGCATCTTCCCTATTGTTTTGATTCAATGTCTTTGACTTCTTTTGAACTTTAATCTCAGCAATTGAGCTTTCCTCTGCTCCACCTTTATAGACTACATATATATATCCAATACTACAGCCTGAATATTGAACTATCTTGAAATTTCCTCCACCAGATTAATTAGTCTGCCCCTGCTAATCTCTGTCTCTCACAAAGGCTCAGGAAAGGAACAAGTTATAGACAAAATTCAAAATTTCTGCCAGGGCATAGCACACACTGCCTGAATTCAGCAGCTAATTGAATGCTTGTGAGCCTGGTCTTTCCTGTGCCTTTTTATCAGCAGTCTGGTATTCTGAGTTCTTACCAGAATCTCCAGTCAAGGTTGACTTACAACATTCCATGGAGTCTCTAGCCAGCATGTCTATAATCTACCTAAACTCTTCCATGAACAAGATCCAAAAGCTTCTGAAACATAGGGTCAGGTAACATCACAGCAATCACCCCACTTCTGGACATAAAATTTGTTTTCGCTACTTTCTCATTGATGGGGCACAATACTCAACACCCACAATATAAAGGAGGAGAGGTTTATTCTGGCTCTTGTTTTTAGTCCATAGTCTGTTGGAAGGCAGAGTGGCATGACAAAGGGGCACAGTAAAGGAAAAACTACTTATTTCATGGTGGCCAGTCAACAGAGATAGATGGAACTTTTGAGTCACACCATCAGTGCCTTTTCTGACAAGATTCCACCTCCCAATATCAAGTCTGTTATACTTTCCACACTATCTCTGATCACATGAGGCCCTTCTGGAGCATTTAGATAGAAACTAACATCTGGCCTTCTTAATGGATTGGACACTCTGGTCAAGGGAGCTGTCTGAATCAAATATGAGATCTCTGCCTGTTATGACCACTGTATATTGGATTCCACTGACAAGTAAGTTTCTGCATCTGAGGACCCATTTGCTGCCTCTGGCTTCCAGTTTGGATTCTACTGCACTTCTAGTGAATGAAGTCACCACACACTTTTTTTTAAGAGGTCTCTGCTGAAACACTGAAGGATCATATCCAGTGGTTGCATTTACAATGTGCAATTCTGTTAAGATTACATATAGCCGTTCTTACTTTACGGAGTTCCTATCACATAGTAAGTTGTCAATATTAGTTTCTGTAAGTTCTGTTATCATCTCTCTACCTTATCAACCAAAATCTCTGTCTTATTTCAATAAAGAGTTCTGTAACATTCAGAAAGGGGCTTCAACATCTTTCAAGGCCTTCTGGTCTGATGTCCAAGGGAGCTATGGCTAGCAGGTGTTAAAGCAGCATGACCAGTGATGATGATGATTGCTATCTACTGAGGTCTTTTGGTGCCCAAAGAACTTTCATATTTTCTTTTTGAACTGCCACAACAACCCAAGTAGGTATGAATTGTATGACAATAGTAAAGAAACTGCCTGAGTACAAAAGCAATAGCAAAACTGCAATCAGCCTTTTAAACTCAATAAAACACATCTGTTGCTCCTACCCATGTTTCTTCTCTACAGATCGTCTACACATCCTAAGCAGAGCTTAGTTTCTGTGTTTTCAGATAAGCTTGCAATCTGTATGTTTGTGATTGGTGATTTGGTGATTTCTGAAAACTTCATCTTATATGCAGATCTTCTAATTTTTTCTTCTCCTTTCTTCTCATCTATCAACCATACTCCTAGTTCTTGCTGTCCTAAATCACACTGGTTTACATTTGCATAATTAATCCAAAAAGTTCAAACCCTCCATTTATGTACTTGGAATTTTTTGGCCCACATTTAATCTGTTTCACATCCTCTTCCAAACTATTTTAACTATATTACTCTGCATTCAGTGCCACACAAATATTATTACAATTATTATTATCAATTATTCCCTAAGTATTTCAAGTGCTGCTTCACTTAATTCACTACTACATGCTTAAGCACATATTTAAAATGTTAAGTACACATTATTGTATAGTACATATTAAAATCAGATGTAGAGTTAAGCAATGTATGTAGAGATATATAGATGAACACATCATTAGAAAAATCTTAATTTTAGTAGGGAAAAAAAGAACTATATGCAAATATTGATGGTACTGCATTGAGTAAGAAAAGCACCATGGGAAATAGAGCTAAGAGAGTTCAGATAAAGGAAAAATTTATTTTACCTGAAAGGGAATGAAAAAAGCTAACCATCCCCCTTCATTGGATTTCAAGTCTTCGTAGGAGGTACTGAAAGAGCATTGTGCCAAGCACCAAGATGGGGAGGGTGCTCTTGAGGTACAGCAAACAGCTCTAGTTTGACTAAACTTCAGGAAGAATAGCAGACATGGGGTACAATAGGTGCCCAATTGTGTAAGTGGAGGTCATAGGAAGATTTTGAAATGATACGATTTCAATTGTTTTGCATCTTTCACCCTAATTATTAGAAACTCTGCTGAAGTTTAAAATAATGCTTCTATATTTCATCAGAACTCAGCACAAATGTGGCCACCAAGAGCATTCTACAGACAGCTAAGTGAAAGCAAAGATGATAACCCAGCACGATAGTTGTTATATGTTTTATTATTTGTCACCTTTCATGTTTACTGGTATTAGAATTTTTTAAATTGGAAAGTACAGAATAACACAATTCCTTGGCCATTAAGGGAAATATACCTCTGTCCTTGAGTCAATCTACTGATCTAAATTTTAGTGTTAATTTTGTCTTCAAAACTATTATGGGAGAAGTTCTAGACAAAACAGTAAAATCTGACTTTAATATTCATTACATTTTGTTAAGGATTTTTTAATTAGTAGTATATGTTTGCAATCCACAACAATTACACTCATCTTGGGTAGCTGGTTCATATACATATTGCATCTTGATCATTTTTATTCCCTCTGCTTCCTGATTTCCTTCCCAACTCCACAAAGCCATTGTATTTACTGAATTTTTTTTCTTCTCAGATCTTAAGTATCTGAAAAATCTTTGTTTAGAAAAATTTTTCTTGTTTTATTTCACCCTAATTATTAAAAAGTCTGCTGAAGTTTAAAATAATGAAGTTTAAGAGAATGATTTAATCACTCTGCACTGTTGCTTTTAATGTCATGAAGAGTAGTTACTTGTTGGTGACATTTCCCTAATAGAGCTCAGGTTTGGACAGGGCTGGGAAGAGCAGGAAAATCAACAGCTCACAGTCTGGAATCCTGGCAGGAAGGGCTGTAGCAGAATCCAGGCTATTCCAAGGCTAGGAAAACAAACACAGAAAAAAGCCACTTCTGTTCCTTTTAAGAGTTCCCTCACCGGAACTGCATACACACTTCTTCTCAAGGCAAGGAACCAGAAGACAGACAAGGTTCAGCTCCTAGTTCCCATAAGCCACTTTCTTTGTAGAAGACACTCTGTTTCTAGTGGGAAGGGCCCTTTAATTGCAGCTTTTGTTTTTATTTGGTCCGTGGTCCTAGATGTATCATGTCCAGGATTGAGTCAGCAAAGAGGGCCCAGCCACTGATTTCTGATCAAGAGGTTGAATTCTGGGGGAGATTTTCATCAAATTTTAGGAGGAGCTGGTGAATTTATTGTTTATCCTGGCAGAAGTAAAAGTGTCCTTTCTTGAACCAAATTCCCTATGGTTGGTCAGATGTAAAATATGCTTTAGATGAAATGAATTTCTGCCTAGAGGATACTGGTATGAGTAACAGTAATGATGTAGATGTTTGAAATATTTACTTACAACTAGGATAGCATTTGTGAACTCAAAAGTCCTGTTGGAGGAGGCTGTTTGGAACATGGATCTACCTGTGTGCCATCAAGGTTTAGCAGGCTAATCTATTTGCAAGTACATTTTTTTATAGGGTGGAATTATGTTTATTTTTTAAATGTCATCAACATTTCTTTCTCCTAACCTTGCTCCTTGTACAGGACAGGACTCTGTGTACAGTTTTCTAAACTTGAGAGATTGTTTGGCATGTTCTTTTGGAAAAATTATAATAACATAGTGTCCAGTCCAGATATTAACATTGGCGTCATCTAGTCCTGTAGCAGGGTAAGGTCAGGGAGATTGGTTTGTGCTGTACTTAGTGTATGAAATGCTATTTAGTTTTTCCCTCTAAATTCAAGAGACTATAGTTGCAAAATGAGTCAACATCCTGCAAATCCCACAATGTATGAGATGGAGAAGCTCTATTTTTTTCTCATATGTGGCACTGTCTATAGTGTCTCCTTTCTAAATCTGCTTTTCCCAGACAGGGTCGGTCTAGAGGTCTAGAAGTTGTTTGTACTGAGTGGTTTTAAGGAGGGGTTTAAGAATAGCCAGTCTAAGTACATTATTATTATTTTCAGCCTTCTCTTCAAAAAATGTCATGCACTGTATGCATTTACTTGTATTGAGGTAAAAATGGTAATTCCCGGTAGGACTGGCTTGTGGAGGATGGGAAACAGATGCTTCAGTCAGACTAAAGAACTGACTACAGCACTCCCATAGAACCAGATAGAAATAAGAAAGTAGTATACATACCTCAACTTTCCTGAGCTCCTTGATCCAGGTGGTATGTGAATACCTGATTTCACAGCATTTTACAACACAAGAGTGGCTAGATTTCTTACTGCTGTATGAATTTGAGGATGATTTTAGAATAATTGGCTCATTCCAATTTTGGTTTTGGTTCCATACTTTGGGAGGAGATTGGTATTGTGGGAAGGTGTCCCCTCATGTAAGTATTGAAAAGTAAAGACTTGAAGGAAGGGTTGAATAATAATGAAATTGTCAGATTATGCATTCAGTGCAATCACAGAAAAAGGTTTATTTAGGTTTTCCTGGTGCGGGATAACATGTATCTGCTCTCTGAGGACTTGGATGGGAGTAGCTTCCCAAGAAGTGGTCCCAGGAAGCAGGAGGAGGAAGGAAAGACATTTAGCCAGGAAAAGGAAGGAAACAGATCATAAGGGGGGTGTCATTCTGCAAGGTGCTCATGCTGGTAATGGTAGCTCTGTTCCTCTGAGGAGCTCCTTCCTTCCCCCTCACTTCCTTCTATCCTCTTCTACTTCTCCCTGTGCCCCTCCCTCACTCCCTTCTCTGTCCTGTAGATTGGGAAACATAAAATTACAGTACAGACAAATGGTGAATGTAGCATGACCTGGGGTTTGATCCCTGGCACACTGTGCTGGCCCTGCCCCCAGGGAGCACTGAGACAGCGACTGAGACTGGGTGTGGTTGCACACACCTGTAATCCCAGCGCTTGGCAGGCTGAAAATAGGAGGACCACTATGAGTCCAATCTGTGCAGTGAGACCCTGTAGACCCCATACTAAATACATAAAAAAAAATGGAGAATGAGAAAGACCAGGAAAGGTGAAAAATGACCAGAACAAGGAAGCAAGATAGAAAGAATTTTAACAGTTTTGATTTCTTGATTCTAGAAACTCATTTCTATCTTTGGGGTTTGTCAACTATCTTAAGATTTTTCTAACAAAATTTACATTTCCTGCATTTCCATGTCCAGCACTGCTCTTAAAATTCTTGGGATGAAGCACAGTGGAGGATAAAGAAATGAAGACAAGAGTCAGGAAACAGAAAGTAGAGGTCAGTGGAACCCTCTCCCTGGATGCAAGGAAAAAGAACTGCTCAATGATCACAGCACATTTGTGTATACATTCAGCAGGTTGATGTCATGTAATACCTCTCTGCCTAGCAACCTGTTTGCTTGCTTTGTCTCTGGATGTCTCTGCTTTTGGAGCTGGAACAGCTTGTTCAAGAGGCTCAGGTGTTCTGCATGTGTGATCAGTCTCCAGCTTCAGCTGCTCCACACATTGTAAAAGCTAACTAGATTTGCTTACTGCAAATGAAACAGTACTACTTAGAAATTTATAGCAAAGAAGTGAGTACTAGGGAAGACAGGCCTTAACTCGTAGAACCTGTAGGATTTATATGAGAAGGATGGAGCATTCTGCCACTCTTCTTTGCCAGGGTGTGACACTACAGATAACACAGCAGGCAGCTAAATCATCTCCTGTCTCTGTCAGGGTGCAGGCCTTGTGCCCGATATTGCTGGGACAGTGAAGAAGCTTCATGACAACTTGGCACTGTGTGTGTGTGTGTGTGTGTGTGTGTGTGTGTGTGTGTGTTGGATTGTAGGAAATGTTGCCTACAGCAAAACTAGTTCTCAAGTGTGTATGTTGGAAATTAAAGGGTTGTTAGGCAATGTGTATAATCTCATGAAGAAAACTATCTTCTATACAATCTTAGAAAGAAACTGAGGCTACAAGGTAGGAGAGGATCAGCTCCTTCCTGTATTGTAACTACAAAATTCACTGAAGTGATACAAAATATGTGTAGTGCCGATGAAAGTGATGACAGTTTGGAATTCGGCATGGAGATATTTGGAGGAATCTGGATGAAACAGGAAGAACTCTTTCCAAAACCTTCTGCTGCAAATCCACTGACAACCAAAAGGCACTGCTTTCCACTGAGCAGCTTGTGGGCCAGAGGAAACCCTGCCGAGGCCGCAGCCTTCCAGTCAGACCGGCCTGCCCCACCACAACCCAGCCCACCTATTCCGCAGTCCTGAGGCTGATTCCCCAAAGCTCAGAATGCATCGCATGGAATCCAGCCTGCAAAGAAGTAAGATTAAATACAAATTTTGATTATGTATGGATTAAAATTTTCTGTCACTATTTTCGTGTCCTAAAACAAGATAAACTAAGTATGACATTTTTGAAAGGAACTATTACAGAAAGTTGCAAGGCTTATACAGAACCCACTTAGATATCTCAAACCAAAAGCAGCACATAGAGGTCAATAGCACATGTCCTATTAAGTGGGTCCTATTAAGTGGGTCCTACCAAGGCCCTCTCACAGGACAGTCCGCTATTCTCAGGAATGTCTTGGAAAGGTCATAGGACAAGGGACTTCTCTCAGCAAACAGAACCTGAGGCAGCCGGGTTGTCTCAGCAAAGAGCTCACTTTAACAAAAATGCCCCAGAGTTTGTTTAATGATAAAACACACAGAAGGAAGATAATTTCTTTCCCAAGATCACAAAACTACTGGACTTGGACCAACAACACAGCTTGTAGCTTGGTTTCAAAAAGCTCACACTGTAGCATTTACTGGTTCAACGTTGCAGTCAAGTTGAATCTAGATGATGAACGCTGTTTCTACTACTCATAAAATATGTAGCTTTGGATAAGCTACTCTCTGGACGGCAATTTTATTTCCTTTAGGTGGGAAGGAGCATAACAGTGGGGAAGTTATAAACATTACATGAATAAGTGCATGGAGAGCCCAGAGCATAGTGCCTGGCACAGTTACTCTCTTGCTGGTTTTAAAAATATTGCTGTGAAATTTACATTCTGCATCAAAGAAAAAAGGTTCTATAGCTAGACTGGAGTTTTCTCATCCCTCATCAACCCTATTGTGTTTAAAGGGGACTCTAGTTGAGCCTCCTCAATACCTTATTGTCAGTCTTCAACTAATTATTATACCTTCTTAGAGCTACAAATAACCTCAAACTTTGGATGAAGGATATTTTAGAGGTTAGACTTTTATTTTATGCCTTTGTGAAATGTTGATTCAGTTCACTGAAGGATAACAAATTAATTAGGAAAAGCAACGAATCATCAAATGCTCTGCATTTAGTTTCATTACAAAATTCATTAAAGCCCTATTGGTATGTCCTAGGCAAGTTTTCATCCTCTTGGAACTCAGTGCAGTTGGACAGATGGATTTATACAGAGTTAATATAATGAAGTCAGGGCCACCAGTGATGTGAAGGAGACCATAGGGAGGCTCCACTTGGTGGAGCTGTGAAAGGTTTGTGATGAGGACATTATAAGCCAAAAGACAATGTGCGCAGGGGTAATATAGATGATACAGCTGGGGCTATGGGGCTACTCCTCACTACTTGCTGCTGGACTTCTACACTCTGCTCATCTGAGTGCCAGTGTCAACCCCCAGCCTTTGTTTGAAAGCTTACTAGCCAGAAGGAGAGACAAGAGAGCCCGAACCTACCCTGGAAAATTCCAAAGTCCCAAACCAAAATACCAGGGTGCCAGATTTTCTGGCATAACCTACAATAACCTTTCTTCACCTGGAGCTCATTGAAGGTTAATGCATATAGACTGCATCTCATACATCCAATTATAGCAGAGTGAATTATGGGAAAGGACATACACGATAGACACAGCTGGCCTGACTCAGCACCCTGTCAATCATGAATCAACCAGGCTCTGGAAGAACCAATGAAAGGTGCCCTTGGTCCTGTGCAACATTTTAAATCCATAAACCCAAAACATTTAGTGCTTGTGCCCTCTTCCTTTTGCAGGTTCTGAGCATAAAACTGCTGCTATTCCTTAACATCCAATTCCTTGTTCCTTGTGTATAGGAACCTAGGAACTCATCTGAGACTCCATCACCCCTGGTAAGAAGGGTGTAGAGATTTTGAAAATGTTTTTTTGTGTTTGAGAATGCTGTTGGTTCTGTTGTAATGATGAGGGCAGCAGTAGGGTTTCAGAGAGATGAATCTAGAAACCTGCATTGGACACTGAATGACAACAATTTTCCTATTTACTTTTTTGTACTGGGAATAAAACTCAGGACCTTGTGCTTGCTGGGCAGGCACTTGTGCCACTCAGATACATCCACAGAAGCTTTTCTATCTTTAAGAGACTATATCCTGCAAGCATTTACTTATAAAAGACCTTAGGAATTACTTTAATGAATAAGTGATGATATTTTAAAGTAGGCTGAAAATTTAAGGAGATGAATATTTCTGAAAATATTTGAAGTTACTAAGGTTTATTAAATGTCTAAAATATTTTATTTGAATTCTGATTTGTATTATTACTAAACTATCAAGATGAATAATCACATTCTATTATTCCAGATGATCAGAAGACTGCTTATGACAGGTGATTATCAACTTACTTTTCATTAGATTTCATTGGAATTTAAAAATTTACCATGGAACTCTCTGAGGCAGCATTTCTAAGACTGTGTTTCCTATAAAAACCAAAGTGTGGTGAAAATGATTTTGCAAAAGAATAGAATAACTTAGTTAACTGCTCATTGTTAGACTTTGGGGCATTAGTATGCAAATATTGATTGTGAAATTTTAAAAGTAGGTAAGGTAATTAACAGTTTTAAAATTATATGACAAATATTTACTCAGGGGGTCACCTAGCAACTCTTTGAGGAAAACCAGAATTTTGTGGAACTCTGTGTGGGAAAAGTATTGGAACCACCTAAGGTATCATGTGAGGCAGGTCAAGGGACAATCACAGCAAGCCGCTCATCGGCAGCCATGTACACAGCCAAAAGATGACAACAAATTCCATTCATCGGAAACCCACCTTTAGAGTGGCTTGCAGAGCAATAATTAATTTTATTATAGCTTAGATTCACCCTCAAACCATTATTCTTTCAATAAAATAAATATAGTCTATGGGTGCTTATTTTTATGCTAACTACCTCTTTTACTTACAGGTGTTGCTTAGCTTGACAATTGCATGTTTCCCTTACTCACAAAGGTGACTGCTAGGAAAATGGAAAGCATTTTATTGCTCTAGATCCACATGTCCAAGTTCAAGAACTACACTGAAACTTTCCTCTGCAAGGCAAGTAAGGCAAGTACACAACTCTAAGTTGTAAGGAGTGAAGATGTGATGAAGTTTGCAAAGCTCGAAATATTTTAAAGAATTTGAAGCTCTTCTAAAAGACCCCCTGAATGCAAACACTGTAAGAGAGGGTGCTTGGAACACTATTTTTTGTTAACAGGCTTGCATTGTTATTAACAACTTACATTAGAATCATTAGGTGAGTCTAATTCAAAATTCTACATTAACAAATCAGGCAGTTTTAGTGCTCTGGAAAGATTTGTTATGACTCGCCATCGTTTCCACCCCTCTTTCCTTCAGGATTTTCCTGACTGTGTACTCCATTGAAGTTTCCTAGGAGTTATGGCCACACTCCATACTTTCAGTGCATCTCATCTAGTTTCATGGTTTCAGTGATCACCTTCATGCAGATGGCTTCAAGCCTCTGCTGGACTTTGCTGCCTAGATGTCTCCTGGATGCACCAAAGGTCACTTGCTACCTTCTTACCCCCAGACATCCTTCTTATTCTGCGATTTCTCTCTGTTAAGTAACAATATTGCCATACATCTAATTATCCGCATCTAAATTGGAGAAGTTATTATTTTATTCTTCTCTAAAGAACATCCCTTTATCATAATCAAATTCAAGCTTTGTCATTTCCTTTAAACTTATTATATCTAAACCTTGATTCAAACCACTTGTTCCTCAGTTTCTAGAGTCTAGAACATAAGCAGGTAAAAACAATGGAACCATCTTATTGTACAATATTGGAATACTTATTTCAAAAACCCTATTTATGGGAAAACACCAGTCGAGATAGAGTAACTCTACTCTACAAGTTTGGATCATAGCTTGTTTGTATGTTGGACTGACTATGCTATTACTCTAAACAATTAATAATTTAAAAAATTTTATCAGAAATATGCTTTGAAATAAATGGTTTCAAGTAGAGGAGAGAATAAGCAACACAGAAACTCTTCTATGGACATTCTGAAGAGAAATTTCAAATTTTTTCCAGGAGCCTTAGAGGCTGATGGTTTTGTAAAAGATACATGGTTGATTTTCAAAATATGGTAGATGATTAAATTTAAAAATTACAGTAGAAGACACATTGCCACCAGTCCTCAAAAATACCCACCCCTTTGCTTCAAGCAGACCTACTTCATCATTCTTGCCACTTTCTGAAGCAGTTGTGGAACTCCGCTTTTGTGAGTGTCTTTATGCTTGGGTAGCTGTCCCTACATCTTGAATAGGTTCAAAATGTTTGCTTTTTGTGATGTTTGGCTTTGAGGAAAAGCCAGACATTGAAAAATGTAAGCTCCTGTGAATAAGCTGGATGGAGATGTATGGTAATGTTTTATGAACCCATCTTCCCTCGGAGGCGTCTCAGCAGCAGCACTCACCGTACTTTGGCTCACACCTTGTAGAGACAAGCTCAAGACAGGACTTCTAGAACTGCTTCAGAAAGCTGTAAGAAGATGGGACAAGTGTGTTGAAGTGAGGGGGAATCTTTCCGGGGTGGAGGGGTGGAAGGTTAATGACAATATGACTATCATTGCAATGAGTTTTTTTTTTTTTTAATGTAAGTATTTACTGTAGCATTTGACCACACTTATTTTCCTCTTGCTTTATTTTGGTCCTTTTCTCTAGTGAATTTTGTGACTGTTGTAGTGATCATACTAAGTCCTAGCTGCTGTATGATAGAACCCACTGTATCTAGTAGGTAACAAAAAATGGCTCATCAAATATTACCTGCTTAGGATGGGGAAAGCAACTGGCTGCCGAGGGGTCCCATGGAGCTTACTAAGGTGACTGAAATATTGTACCTAGATTGTAGTGCTGGTTTCTGCATATACTTGTCATAATGGGCTCAACTGCATTTGATTGAATGTAAGTGATGCCTTAATGAGCCTGACTGTTTTTAAAGGCTTCATGTGACATAACTTGATTAGTATGGGTGGGTCACTTGGATGACATTTAATGACCAGGAGAGGAAAGAACGGTGAGTTTGGACACTTTGTATATAAAATCAATAGGGTCAATTTAACCTGTGCATGGGGCAAGACATGGACCACCTAGCAGGACACAAAGTCACAAGTTTAGAAGTTGTGAAAAAACTCTCATAAAATAATCTTTAAAAATTTGCACACAATGAAGAATTTTTTGCCATCAATATAAACTTGGATCACTTGGAGAAAAATGGTTGTGTCGTGAGACCATAATGCTCAGTGAAATAAGTCAGACTCACAAGCTTAAATATTGAATGGCTCCCTTATATGAGAAACCCAGAATATAGATCAAGATAAAAATAAAAGATAGGTAATAGGAAGTAGGGAGATAGATTTTCCTCAGATAGGAAAGGGACTGAGAGACACAGGAAGGGAGAGGAGAGGAAAAAAGGATGAACAGAGGAATTGGATGTGTTCTACCCATGCACCAACTCCACATGAGGAATGTGAGCATTATGTACTATGAACATGGACTAATAAAAATTTTTAAATTGTAATTTAAAATATGTGTGGAGATGAAAGAGGAGAACCCCTAAGAAAACATATCCAGGCTCTAAATTACCATTTTTCTTCTTTTCTTTCATGATACTTACTTTACCTCTTCCCCACTTCCTGCTTTTGGCTTATAATTTATTGCAAGGATTATATTTATTGGTAGAAACTCTGCAACCAAGAAGCACCATGGAGGCCAGAGACAGACAAACTCCTTGATATTATATTAGCTTCTGATACATCTGTGAACAAACATGAACATTCCTGTCCCCAGGGAGTGTAGATCCTCACAATAAGGAAAAAAATAAACATGTTGGTGCCTAGAAAATGGAAGGAGCTGTTATATGTTAAGTTGTGTCCAGCCCAAATTTCTGTTAAAGCCTTATTCTTCAGTACTTTAAATCAGAAAGGTCATTACAAATGTAATCAGAGGTCATTCAGATGGAACCCAATACAGTAGGACTGGTGTCTTGATAGTGAGGAGAGATTTGCACACACAGAGAAAGACACTCACAGGAAGAGCACCACATGGACTTAAAGTCAGAGATTGGTTTGATGGGTCGATAAGCCAAAGAATAGCACAAACCACTCACAAACCACCTCAACCAAACAGCTATGAGGGAAGCATGAAACAGATACTCTCTTCTGCTCTTCAGAAGAAAACTAACCCTGCTAACACATTCATCTTGGGCTTATAACATCTAGAACCATGAGACTATGACTGTCTGTTGTTGAATCTGCCCAGCTTATGATGGTTTGCTACAACAGCCCTAGAAAATAAATACTGAGGCCAGGAAAAATCCAGCAGAAAATGGTAAGAACACCTGGAATCTTTAATAGGAATCCAGTTCCTGACATTAATTTTCCATATAAGGAACCAAGAGGAATAAAGATTCCTGCCCCTGCTAATACAAAATGATTTTGGGTTCTTTCTTTGCCCAAGGACATCTTAGCTATCACTGTAAGGGTTCCCTCAAGTTGTACTGAATGATTTATTTCTGTAGTCACCTTTCTGTCCATTCAGGAAGACTTGAGTGGTAGTGGGAGAAATGGAGAGAAGTGATGTGGTGAAGAAGAGTGGTGACAGAGAGGGGCTGACGAAGGACCAGGACCAGCCTGCTGGCTTGGATGCAGCTAGAAGGGTCTCATTCACTGAGACAGAACACTAAAAGGAGCTGAGTTTTGGTAAAGGAGTATAAGGTATCTTTGATACACCCAAGTGAAAATGTCCAATGATTGGTTGGGCTTGTGGGCCCATGGTGCAGGCATGATTCATGTAAACATAAGGGCTTAGGCATCCTTTGCCTGAAGGGAAGATGTAAGGAAGTGGGTATTTTGTGGTCCCCTATCCCTGTCCTGGAATGCAGAGCTAGGCCTTGGGAAGGGAATGGACCAATCAGTCTAACGCGTCATGTTTTCTTTTCAACAATTTCTATTCTGAGCCCCCAATCCAGTGCATGGCCCAAATTGAACCACAGTCAGAGACCTAGACATTTCTCTAAAGACGCATCTAAATGAGAGGTCTGAGTGACACTGGGTCCTTTGAAAGAGCATGAGATCATCAGTGTCATCTGTTTGCCCAGTCATCTGGTCTTCAACTATCAGTTCATGAAGGCTGCAGTGAGATGTCCCTTGTCCTGTATTTTCTTGTTTAGCAACTTTCTGCTTCCTTCTCATTATCCCCATGTGAAAGAATTATTCTGCAGCTTCTGTCATGGTCTGAGCACATGAATCTAAACATCCCCTAGGTTCTATCAACCTGAGCTCAACACACAGCTCTTCCCTTTTGCCACTTCCTGAGGTCTCTACCAGGGGTCTGGGTGCTGCATTCCCCCTGCTCCAATTTCTGGACTCTTCCCAGATCCCTATGGGTCTGAACCAGGAATGAGAATTAAAGTTTCTTATGCAATCTTTTCCAAACCTCCTGAGGACCCTGTAATGATTCAGGGACTTTAATCCATGAAATATGTGGGAACAAAGCTCAGCTCTCTGATTCGTGCTCACAGATTTACTGTGCATTATCCAACTTCAGCGTTTGCATCTGTGTACCTTGTGGAACTGTCTTCTTTGGGTTTGTCTGTACCAAGACGTCTTCCTTCTCCTGGGGATTTAGCTTTTGAAAATTGAAGCAAGGAATACTCCTTCTTTTCTCCTTCTGTTTCATATTTTACATCTCCAAGGAACGAATTTCCAAAGAGCCTAACTCTTCCTACAGGAGTAAACATTTTGAAGAGAGGATCAATATGTTAAAAATGACTTCCTGTCATGGACAAGAGAGGATGTTCCTTTGTGCCCATTCTAGATGTTTTCATAATCAGTTAAACTGTAGGAATTATGATAGAAAGTATGTCACATGATAATCTTGTTATGGAAAGAGTCTACTTTACATATCCTGTGACTATCAACTATCTTACAGAACTCAGTTAGTAGGAGGACCAATTGCATATAATATTTTCCCTCTAGTTCTTTCTTAACACATCTCTGACAAAAGTAAACAAAAAAAGGGAATATGAGTGGACCATTTTGTAGTGGAAAAATATGTAAATACCTGTATATACAAAATAACATAAATATATAGCTACTTTCTTCTTAGTTCAATGAGAAGAAGGGTTTGAACTAATAGTGTTTAGACAAGATATTATGTCTGCATCTTGTACTAGGAACATCTACTACAAAGACAACAATATGCAATGTATTAATTATTGTAACTGTACTACTAATCTGTTTTGAAACTATCTCCTTGCTACTTCTTTCTCAATAAAATTATTAAAATATAAAAAACTGATCTCAATTGAAGTCCTGTGAGTCAAAAGGCACTGTAACTGCAAAATTCTCAGAAATTAGTAATGCTAAATTCATGTTGTTCTCTTGCTCAGCAAGGCCTAAAAACTATTCTACCACATTTAATAACAGTTTTATAATGGTTCAGTATCCAAGAACCATTTATGAGTTTTTAAGGAGCTATTTATGAATTCTTTGCATTAATATGGGGGAAAGTGAAGTTTGAACACAGTGCATGAGTCTAAAGTATCACCACGTATTTGTTAAAAGAAATACAACTTGTTATGTTGTTAAAAGAAAAACCCAGATGGGGGCACACCTGTTATTCTAGCACATGGAGGGCTGATGCAGAAGGATCACTGTGAATTTGAGTCCAGCCAGGGCTATAAAATGAGTTCAAGGCCATCCTGAGCTGCATAGTAAAACCCTACCTCAAAAAGAAAAAAATAAGAAGAAGAAGAAGAAGAAGAAGGAGAAGGAGAAGGAGAAGGAGAAGGAGAAGGAGAAGGAGAAGGAGAAGGAGAAGGAGAAGAAGAACAACAAATATTCTTGGTCAGGGTAATACTAGATTGGATTTTTATGATGTTAAAATATAGTTTACCTCTTTATCTATCTTAATGAAAATGCTTTTATTTTAAAGGTATATTCTGTTTTTCTCTAAGTAAAATGGAAGAAAACAAATCAATAATTTAAAAATTATCAGAATACTTAAAATGCACGTCAGTATTTTCCATTTAGTAAGTTGTATGTGGTGAGGACACGCTGGACAGAGCCTTGGGTGTGACTGGCAGATAACTATGTGAAGCTGGACGACAGGTGTTTGAGTTTATGTTCATATAGCACAAATAAAGGAGTTGCTAGGAAAGCAGGTCCAGAGAATGACTTTGGATTAAATCATAGCCTAATTTCTTTGGAATCCTTCAACAGAACTGTTTCTGATAATTCATCGCAATACTCACTATTCGGCTCTGTACAGATACTTTAGTTTTGCAGTGTTACCATGTACTAGTACATCAGCCAGTGCCCGTTAGAGAAATGTATATAATGAAGATATACAAAAATCTAAGAATTTACAAGATTGGCCTAAAATGGCCATCCAGGTATGGTAAGTCAGGTATGGAAAAGTGCAAAAAAAGCTGTCTGTAGGTGTTCATGCCCTTCAAGCAGTCAGTCAAAAGCCTGGAGCTCACTTTAGTGTCTCATTCGAGTTCGTATCAGGGGGCCAAAATGCCTGCTGCGGAAGGCTGAAGAGTCTGCGTCCGATACTGAAAAGTGTGTCCTGGAAGCCAGGAGATGATGCCCAAGATGAAAGAGAAGACAGAAGCTCATCTGAAGACGCAGAAGTGAGTCAGCCATCCTCGTTTCCCTTTCATTCCACTCAGGTGACAAGCTTATTGGTTGGTGTCACTCACACAGAGGTTGGGGCGTCTACTTCAGGAAATCCCTTCAGCCACACCCAGAACTATGCTTATCCAATTTAGTTAAGTGTTTCTTACACAAGTTAACCTAACCACTTAACTAACACAGTGAGTAAAAATGAAAATGAATTTCTTTTATTAAGAGAGGGTAGCAATATGAGGGTTTTTAATGTACTATTTTTCTTTCTAAAGTAAACACATTCTAATGGAAAATAGATGGAAACAGCCTAGTATTCTACAATTTCTCCTTAGAACTAGTAAGAGTCTCTAAGCAACAATAGGTTGGATAATGGTACTGCTGATTTCTGCTGGTCTATTGGAAGGAGCAGTTAAGGCTTCAATTTTTTTTCTCCTTTTAAATTTTCTGTAACTTTTTGGACCAATTCTTGGCTGCTTATATCTGGTAATCTGAACAACTACTTTAAAGACCACAATATCAATGTAACAACTATTGTTGAATTCCTATTATATTGTTTAGTGAAATTCAGTATCATTTCTAATGATTTTTACTATGATTTTCTCTCTCTCTCTCTCTCTCTCTCTCTCTCTCTCTCTCTCTCTCTCTCTCTCTGTATTTTAGGGAAGGTTCTACAGGGTATTCAGGGTCTCACTACTAGATTGAACTCATAGTGATCCACCTGTTTACAGCCTCCCAAGAGCTGGGATTACAAGCGTGTACCACCATGCCCAGTCTCAATTGCCATCTCAGCATGCCCCAGGACAGGGTCAACACAGCAGCCCCTTGGATCAAATCCTCAGCCCCTGCACCTGCTTGCAGGCCCCTTAATCCACTGAGCTATTTGGCTGGCACTGGTTACTCTCTTTAAAAAATAAATATCAAAAAAATATATGAAAGAAATCAATATAGCAACAGACAAATTTACACAGTCCTTCTAAGGTAGCTGAACAAAAGAAAATATTCTACTTCTTCATTAATTTGGAATTTTTATCCTTTAGTACACCTATATTGTTCTCCTGAAATATCTTTGATTTTTCTAAAATTCTTCATAGTATCTAAGTATTTTAAAAGTGTTTAAACTGCTGACCTAATTTTTAAGGAAGTATAGTCATTGCTTTACTTTGTATCAGGAAAGTTGTGACTCTTTTAAAACAGTTAAACTTCAGTTAAATACCCAATGCTCAAATATGGAAGTGAAAAGGCATTTAACATTCATTAAGATCAGAGCTAGGTCTAGCTCTTAATTAAAAGACTTGTTACCTTTTCTTTTTATTAAATGCTCTATATTTTCTACCCAGTAAGAAATATCATTTTAATTATTTTAAAGTTAGAAATAAATAGCTATGAAGAAAAAGATAGCATTAACTTTGTGGCCTCTCATGGAAAAGAAACTGTGGGCTTCTGAAACCTTCCCTTGGATCTCTGGCCAGCCACAAAACCAGCCTGGAAAGGGACAGAACATACATTTCCTAGCTTACCAAATAAAGACAAATGCTATCTGAAGTCTGAAAGGCCACTGGTGGCTATGCTTCTAAAGTCAAAACAAAGACAAACACCAGTTGAGCTTGAGCTCAGCTGCAGCAGCTGTCAGATTCAAACATGTGGTTGGCACATTGTTTCCTTCAATGCACTTACTGTAACTTTTGCCTGTTTTATTCAAGTTCTATTACTATTTTTAGTCTGTGTTACTGGAATGTAAGTTCCATAAGCATTGTCTATTTAGTTCAAGGTTTTATCTCCAGTATTAACAGAGTAGTTGGCACATGGCGATGGACTATTAACTCTTTCTGCATACCTCATTGGACTGTAGTTTAGGCAGAGTGCTTCATGGAAATTATAGTTTAATTTGTATATATTGCTATAAGTCCACATTTTCCCCTTTTCTTCTGAACAGCTCATCTAGAAACAATAAGGTAAGAGGAAAATCATATTGCAAGGAAGGACACTGAAGACAACACAGAAAACTAATTTACAGTAGGATCCAACTGTTATAAACACTAAAAGAAAACTGAAATTTTATACTTTGCAAAATTAATATAAATATGTTTGAGGAGAAAAATCATATCCATAGTTTGCAAGGACACAGGGGCAGGGATGGGCTACAGCTGGAAGCTGGAGGACCACCTGCTTTACTTAATCTGAGAAACAATATGACTGAGGGAAATGTCAAAAAGACAAGTCATATTTCCAGGAAACAGTTTTTATCTATAGTATAGGGAAGAAAACAACATATGAATTTTTGGGGGAGTTGGGTGGAGAATACCACTTATCTCTTCTGTTAAGAAATAGTAAAGGTTATATAAACTTTCCCATAAATCGCTAGGTCATAAGAAACAAGACCTCTCCTTTTTCTCTCAGACAGCTTCCTCCCCCAACCCCGCCACGCGAGGCATGATTGAAGAATGTCCCGGGTTCCACTGGGGAAGGTCCTCCTTAGCAATGTCATCTGGCACACAGATGCTCACAATAAGATCCAGGAAGAATCAGATATGTGGAAAATTAGAGAAATAGAGAAACAGATGGAGGATACTTATCAAGAAACTAAAAGGAAAATGTTGCCTAGCAGTTCAAGTCGGATGCGTAGTGATGGATTTGATGAAGAAAATCAGAGAGAATATTGGAGGCCAAAGACTGAAATTTCTGGAACATTGGAAGATAATTTTCTTAAACCTGAATCCTGGAACAAGAAGTTGTATGATTATGAAGCTAATATGCCAGACAGATGGGGTCACAGTGGTTATAAGGAGTTATACCCTGAAGAATTCGAAACAGACAGTGATCAGCAGGATGTTACCAATGGGAAGAAAACATCTCAGGTAAAATTGTCTACCCATGAATCCCGCAAACATAAGAAGTCAAAGGAGCCTCACAAAAAGAAACAGAAGGAAAGATCACACAAAAAACAGAAGAAAGCAAGAAGGAAGCCACAGATGTAACAGCAGATTCCTCAAGGGAGTTCTCAGAAGAAACTGATGCTTCTAGTACCAAGAAGAGGAAACAACCACATAAGAGCAAGAAAAAAATCCAGAAAAAAGTCCCTCAAAAAACCAGTTTTATTCCTAGGGGCACAAAGTCACATTTCCCAGTCGGATGATTCAGCATCCAGCAGTTCTGAAGAAAGTGAGGAAAGAGACACTAAAAAAATCAAAAGGAAAAAGAGAGAGGAAAAAGTCCATGTCCCTACTGTAGCTAACAATGAAGTACAGAGAAGGACAAACAAACGCACAAATTGGAAAGTGGCTACATATGAAAGATCTGAGAGCTCAGAGGATGATTAAATGGGAAAGGAACATTCTTATTTCCCACTTGACTCTGGATATTTACAGCTCGTACATCTAGGAGTTTCTGCTAGTGACTCCTTCAGCACAGGAGGTCTGAGGTCAGAGCTGTTTTGTGTCATCTATACAAGTTTTGACAGACTCCTTCTCTTCTATTTTGGCCTGTTAAACTTGATCCCTTTTCTTGTTAATAGGGAATCTGGTATTTTGTTATGAAGGTTTCTTGAAGAGATTATTTTTTGCAATTCATCACATTTAGTGTAGAGTACATATATAGCAAATTCAAAGGACCCAGAAAGCTGAGCCCAATATTGACCTGGGTATACCTACTGGAATGTTGAATTGGGGGAAATTATTGCTGGCGTCAAGATGGATTGGCAGCAGTGCTATGTGCAGTGGTTGGATAAGGGAACACTGAGTTGCTCTCTGTCATTTATATAGTAGGTGTCAAAAGTTGTCTTCAGCCTTGGTGCTTTGATCCTTGTGTTTTGCTCCTACAGCTGTGGTCTGATTTATTTAATGAGGAAATGGGCATAAGAACAAACTTTCCTTTAGGGTTTACCCTGAGGGTTTACCCTAAAGGATGTTACCTTTGTTGGTAACATCCATAGGCAAGTGCTAAAAGGGACTAGGGCTTTCTCAATTTCTTAATAGCCCTAACATCTTGTAATTGGATAGTAAATAGTTCTTAATTCCATTATTGTGTACTATGTAAATGGACTTGTGTTTGAACTATTTCTTCAGTTTGTTGGAAGTGATGTCTGGAAGAATTAGGGGTTATGCTAATTATGTTTTGAAAGAAGGTTCAGAGCAACAGCCATATAAATGTCTTTTTTTTTTTTTTTTGGGAAGGGGGCTGTATTGGGGATTGAACCCAAGGCCTACATAATACCAGGCAAGTGATCTACCACTGAGCTATACCCCTACCCTGTTGTCTTCCTTGTTTGCTAATTTTATTCATTCCATTTATGTTTTCTCTGAAACTAAGTTGAATCAGTTGCAAAATGAAACAAGCTTCTCAGGGACAAACCCACTTTTTTCTAATCTTCTAGATTAAAGTACCAAGTGGAGATTATATTTTTGTCTTTGTTATACTGTGATCCCTATGTTACTTAAGAAACCAAAATATTACTGAAAGAAGGCTGGCAGAACACAAGTGAATTTTTCATTACGGGAGAAAATAACAAGTACAATATACCCCCCTCCTTGCCAACTTCCTGAGCTGAGTAGAAAGCTTGGAAATCCACATTTTTGCTTTTGATTCTACCACTAATTGGTAGAGTTTCTAGAACAGGTTAAGTTAACCTTCCTTGGCCTTACTTTCCTCATGTGTAATAATAAAATACTTCATGGTAGCATGACAGTTTTATGACACCAGCAGTAGGAATATGATCACATTCCATGAAGTGGCATTGTTCTAAATTAGCTCTGGAACAGATTTCTAATAAAGTGCTTGGTTTTAAATTAAAAAAAAAAAGAAACAAGACCTCTAGCTTTCCTATAAATTTCCTTCAAAGAGCAGGTCCAGAAAGTAGCAAAGATGCTGAATCTTAATCAATAATTAGAAAGGACAAGGATAGAATCTGTACACACAGAAACTCTGAAAGAAAGAAAAAAGGACAAACTTCCCCAAAGCAATAGATCCTCTATAACATAAAAGATAAAAATCAGAAAGGTAAACTGATCTGAAAATAAAAATCTAGGATTATAAAGAGATGCTAGACATGTAAAGTAAGCAATAGAGACTCAAAGTTCACATACTCATGTCTATCAAGGAAGAAATAAAATATCAAAAAGGAAAACGTATTTAAGGAAATATTTTTGGTGGAGAATTTCTTCAGTTGTTCTTTGTCTTGGAAAGATCTTATCTCACCACTGAATTTGATAGACAGTTTTGCAGGGTACCTCAATTTGAGTTGGAAGTTAATTTCTTTCAGGACCTGAAATACTTCACTCCAAGCTCTTCTTGATTTGATGGTTTGTGTTGAGAAATCTGACATGCTTCTGATGGGCTTTCCATTGTAGGTGATCTGTTTATTCTCTCTAACAACTTTCAACATTCTATTCTTTTGCTGAATTTCTGATATCTTGATTATTATGTGTCTAGGTGTAGATTTATTGTGATTATGGCTATGTGGAGTTCTATATTCCTCACTGATATGTGTGTCAGATTTTTTTCTCATATTTGGAAAATTTTCTGCTATCCCTTTTGCAGGTAGTCTTCTTATGTCATTTGTGTTGTCTCCTGCTGTTCCATTGACACCTATTATTTTTATGTTATTTTTCCTACATCATCTTGTAGCTGCTGAATTATTATTTCTTGGTTCCTTGTTAGTTTTAGATCTTTCCTTTCATATGCATTAGCTACACCACTATCTTCAAGGTATGAAAGTCTATCTTTAGTTTCATTCAGTTTTTCCGGTTTTCAGTGGAATTCTTAATTTCTTTGATATCTATTTGAATCTCTTTCATGTGTTCTAATTCTTTTCTGCATTGTTCATTCAGTGTTTCCATCATTTTGCAAGGCAATGATCCTGAGAATCTCCAAAAGATTTTTGAATCTAGCAGTTAAGTGGAAAGATTCTCACCCTGACTAACTATATATACTGATACCTGTGAACTAAGCAACTGCACTGCAGATGGTAATCTATAATAGTAGTTTCATGCTTGGAGTGCCTGTCATTCTGGTCTTCCGAATATGGGCTGCTTGTCATGACATGCCAGTTGCTGCTGTGCTGTCTCTCGGGTAGATGATTGTTCCAAAATAAGAGGGTGGTGAATGAAGGCAAGAGATAGGAAAAGGATATTGTGGGACTGTCCTGCTTCAAGGTTGTATATGGTGAGATTTTTGTACTTATGTGTAAACATAAGAAGTATATAATTCTTTATGCCTATTTTTAAAAATATATTCTAATTTTTGAATGTTTTTTCATCATATTCTATAGGGACTTAAAGTTCAAAATATCAATACTTGATGAAAAACACCTGTTCCATGTTATGCCTAAGATGTTTGATATTCAGACAGATAGTGAAGTTAAGCTTAACCACCTAGGTTGTATGCTAATAACAATAAGCTTGTCTTCTGGGTGGCTAATAACCTAAGTTTGCACACCAAAATTAGAGAAAATGGAGGGCCACAAGGAAAGCCAACATTTTGGCCCTAGCCTTCCAAGGTCAATTAATACTCAGCACATATGAGAACTTGTACTGTAACGTCATGTAACTCAGTAGTGTCTCAAATTTTCTGATCAAGGAGATTATGGCCAAAGAGGAAAGTGATCGATGATGTAGAGTGTGCCTAAGGAGAGTCACATGGAGAGAAAACATTCTCTCAGGCTTTTACGAGAGCACATTGGCTAAGCCTTTGCTGTAACTCATCCACATGGCTGACACTGACAAAGGTTCTACAATCTGAGGTACAGGATCTCAGCATAAATCCTGAGGGGATTTCACTGACCCTATCAGACCCAAAAGCTACAACTCTTGTTAAATAGGTCCTGCTTTACCTTGGTCTTAACCATCCAGCAGAAAAGTATAAAAACGAAGTATAAGAAGTAAAGCCATGCTGTTACGTTAAGTTGTAGGGGACTCAGGTCAACAATTTCTGTCATTGCCAGTGAAGCGGAAGACCCAATACTATTGTGGATCTCTGAACTCTTTTAGAATATATTGCTGAGTTTACACACCTATAATATGTAAATGATGGAACTTAATAAAAAAAGGGTATACAAATGAATGTCCATTTTGTATCTGTGTATTCAAATTGGTTAGGATAGATATATACTTACATTCTCTTAATGAATAGAGTGATTTGTTCTAATGGTGTTTGTAAATAAGCTATCAAGTCCGCATCTTGTACAGCAATTAAACACTAGGAAGAATGTATGCAATGTGTTAATTATTGAAATTGTCCTACCAATTTGGTTTGAAACTGTCTCATTGCTATTTGTTTCTCAATAAAATTATGAAAAAAAATTTGAAAAAACCAAAAAAATTTGGCCTCATTGGTATATATCCCTACATGTATAGATTATAGATATAAATATAGATACATATAGATATAATAGATATAGATATGGTTCATTCAGCCCAAATCAAGAACATATGGATCAGCTGTCAAAGTTAAAAGAAATATAAGGCTTAAGGGTGCTGGGCAGATAGTTCAGAGGAATATGTGCCTGCCTGGCAAGTGCAAGCTCCTGAGTTTAATCCCTGGTACTGCCAAAAAAAATCACTAAAAATTTAAAATTAAATGAAAGTATAATTTCTGACCATATTGGAATTAACTAGAAATAAACACAAACATAAAACTTAGACATACACATGTTTTAAAATTAAGTAATATATTTCTGAATAATTCTCTACTACAAGTTGTGAACTTATGAAAACACAATTGATGAAAACTTACATAAATCTGGTTGAGATAGAAATTTATAGCTTTAAGGGACCAAAGATATAGTTCAACAGCATAAGCACCTGCCTGGGAAGTACAAGATCCCAAGCTTGATACCCAGAAGAGCGCCCCCCCCCCGCATTATAGCTTTAAATACATTTGGTAAAAATAAACAAAAAGGCTGAAAATTCATGATCCAATCATCCATTTCAAAACTGTAAAAAGTATGGATAAAATTGAGCACAAAGAAAAAATTAAAAGACTGCAAATATAGCTTAGTGACAGAGAACTTGGGTTGGGTCCTCAGTACCCCTCCCCCACTCCCCCACTCATACAAAGTGCAAATAACAAACACAAAGAACAGAAACCAGTAAGGCTCAGTCTCTTCTTTTTTAAGGTACTGGGGACTGAACCCAAGGACTTTGCATTGTGCTACATCATCAGCCCTGTTTTCATTTTTTATTTTCAGTCAAATTCTTGCTAAGTTGTTAAGTTGCCAGGCTGAGCTTGAACTTGTAATTCTCCTGCCCCCAATCCTAGCTCTTTAGATTGAACTTCAAGGCTGATGTGTTGTTCAGAAGAGTCACTTTGCCTTTATAAGTCCTGTCTTTAGGATGCCAAATAGGCTACTTCCTTCATTCAGAGCACAAAATATACAGATTTGAATTTATTTCTAATTTCTAAACTTAACACAAAAATGTCTCTAGTTCAAAATTTAAATTTGTTAAATAGACAACTACCCCTTCTAATTAATTTTGAGTGATTCTTTTTCTGTCAAAATAGTCTCAAGGCTTCCTCTTCTTCATGCTGAAACTTGGTTTAACTATCACCATCAGTCAGGGGGCCACCAGTCTTGTTTGATACTGATAGGATGTGGTAAACTCTTTCGTAGTTGCTATAGTACCTATTCCCTCAAACAATGTTACTTTATCTCAGTGTTGTAAATAAAACTGAAGTCCATAGCCTTAACATGATCACTGCACATTTAACAGAAGTTTAAGTAAAGTTTCTTTGGCTAGTAAGATAAAAAATTGTTTTTTCATCTACTTGCCCAAGACCTGCTCGGTTCTTGCCCTCCTTTTTCTTGACTTGTTGGAGTGTACAACTCAATAACATTCTAGTTGATTTGATTTGCAAATCTCAAGGTTATATCTGAATCTATTCACAGCAGTTCACTTCTGGTGCTCTGTCCAACATCAGGACTTGGAATGCATCAAGCACAGCTGGCAAATCACAACTGCCTTTTATTCCCTTGTGACAGGTCATGTATCAAGCAAGTCATGACTAACATTTTTAGCTCTTGTTCTTCTAAAACAAAGACTAAAAAAACCACACACAAAAAATGAAACCAATGGGTGGCACCTTGAACAGATCTCAGAGCTGGTCACAGAATTTGGGTGTCCACACCATGAAAAAAATAAACACACCCCACCACTGTTGACACTAATTGTGTCCCTCGTTTGAGTCTTCTCAGAAGAAAAGCCAAGCATGCAATTGCCACAGGGACCAGCTCCTTCTCATCACTGGGTGGCCTCTGCACACTGGGCTGAAGTCCAGCTCCAGCACAGGGCAGGACAGCGATTGTGAGCAGCGCTGGTGCTATTTATAATATGTGGAGAAGGAGGCCAGGATATTCTTCTGGAACATCCAGCATCCTTGACTCAGCACTAAATGTTTTTGCAAAATTAAGGGAAAGACTATGCCAAAAAAATTAGGGGAAAGGAGATTTAAAGACGCTCAGAATTTTGTTCCATTATCCTTAATTACCTGTGAGATGCCCTTTAGGGTAGTGTTATAATAAGCTTTTATTTATTTATTTATTTATTATTTATTTATTTATTATTTATTTATTTATTTATTTATTTTGTCTTTTTGAGACAGATTCTCACTTTGCAGTTCAGGTTGGCCTTGGGCTCTCTTTGTAGCACAGGCTGGTCTCAAACTCACAATCATCCTTCTACCTCAGCCTCCCAAGTGCTGGGATTACAGGTGTGCGCCACCACACCCAGCCCAATCAGCTTTGCAAATCATCAACTTTCTAGGGCCAGCCAAATAGCTCAGCGGATTAAAGTGCCAGCAAGCAGGTGCAGGGGCTGGGAGTTCTATCCCCAGGCTTGCCGTGCTGGTCCCACCCCCGGGGCACGCCGAAAGAGCAATTGAGACTGGGCATGGTGGTACGTGCCTGTAATCCTAGCTCTTGGGAGCCTGCAAACAGGTGGATCACTATGAGTCCAATCTAGTAGTGAGACCCTGAACACCCTGTAGACCCTTCACGAAAATTAAAAATAAATAAATAAAATTATTAACTTTCTAGATACTTCACTTAGAATTGTACTACAGAATTTTTTTTATGGAGAAATGGGATGTTTGCAAGAACTGAAAACAGCATTTGGTTCCTCAGATGAGTGTCTATGTAAGCCACACATTTGCTATTCATGCGTTTCCATAAGTGGTAGGCGGGAACACTCATTTCTACCTTATTTCTACCCAGATTTCTCTTTCTTGTTCCAGTGATTAAGCTGTCAAAATATTAAAGGTTCTGTCTATATTTGGTGAATTTTCTATTTTTTTTCTTCTTTCAGTTATGTTAGTTTTTGCCTCATGTATTTTGAAGTTCTACTATTAGGTTCATAATATTCTAGAACTGTTTTGTCTTCTTGGAAAATTGGCCTCATCATTATGATGCAATGCATGTCTTTATCGCTGGCAATATTCCTAGATATGGTATTATGCAATTTAAATTAGATTCTAAATAGTTTTGTAGATTGTGTGTGAGGGGAGAAGGCAATTAACAGGAGTATACATTTCTGTTGAAGAATAATTACTACAGAATGATCAAGAAAATGTTCAAAAAGAACAAAATGAAGGAGTATTAATCTTGCCAGATACCAAGATATACTATAAAACAATAATAATCACTTGATGAAACAGAATATGTATTTCAGATATAGATTCCAGTATACATCAAAAAGTCTAATGTGTGCCAAATGTGGGAATTTAATCCTGTAAGTAAAGGATAATTTTAATAAATGGTTCTAAGACAAGTAGTCACATAGTTTTATAAAAAATAAAATTGGATACTTTCTCACCCAGTATAACATGTAAAAACTGAAGTTAAAGAATTAATAAAGACACATGCCTTGCTGGACCCACCCTCATATGTGCTGAGCAGGTCACTGAGTCCAGGCATGGTGGCACATGCCTGCAATCCCAGTGCTGGGGAGGCTGACAGGAAGATTACTATGAGTCCAAGCTCCATAGTGAGGGCCTGTACCAAATATATAAAAAAGAATTAACAAAGATAAGAATGATATGAATTCTTAGTGGAAAAAGAATAAAGGACAAAAGAAAGACAATCAATTTGAGAATTATGGTATAAGTTATTTTACATTTACACTGTGTGATATTACAAAACAATAAAAACAGTTGACTTGAAGTGATATCCAAGATATTTTTATTGTTGAGTAAAATACAGAGTCTGACAAAAAAGTATACATCAGGAAAAGAAAAACTTGTACAAATATTTTAATATTGAATTCATTGAGACAGCATGAAGTTAGTACAAGTTACTTCAGCCTCTACAATTACAAGAGGTGCTCAAAGTGGTGGCCATCATCTTCCAGGCATTTATTAGTTCAGTGAACTGCTGAAGGGTGTATCCATTTTGGGGGCAGACTCTATATATAAGATGGGTGGTTATATAGTTATGCATTTTTAATATTACTTTTGTAAAAGATAAATAAGAAAAATATGTACTCTATAGTAGACAAATGTTGCCATTTGACTCTGCAATACAGAAAAGAAGTGGGAAAGTGTAGTGTAGTCTGTTACAAAGGAGATAACACAAGGATGTAAGGGGACCAAGTTACGAGTGAGAGGGTAGGGAAAGCCAGACCCCAAAATCAAACTGTTTAAATAAAATATGCATGAATGCATCAATTTGAAGTTATTTTATATAACAACTGAGAAGCTAAAAAATAGAAGTCCAGATCCTGTTGCTCATGTGCAGGTCTTCCAAGAGACACCACCACTGAAGACATAGGATGATACTGTCCTGTCTGGATCCAGCTCTGGCTGCTGAGCCCAGGCCCAGGCTTGTCTCTAGCTCCTTTTGTTTTCTGATGTTTTTAGTGCCACCACAACCTGGTAAGAATTTCTATGGATGGCTGAGGGGGGGAAGTACTTCAAGGAGGGGAGAATTAGAATAGATGTACAAGCCTCAAAGCATTTAATGGTTATGAAGTTTCCTTTGGGAGTGGTGAAAATATTTTGAAACCACATAGTAGTGATGGTTGCATAATACTAAGAGTTAACTTAAGGTCATTGGAGTATACAATTTTTAAAGATTAATTTGCATAAAGTAGATTTTATTTCAACTTAAGAAGGTCTGAGGAACCACAGAAAAAATGTGCTTTGAGATGCCAAGTTCTGACTTTTGCTCATGAGTCACAGTCCTTGGGAAGCTGCCGTCAAGAATAGGTAGATACATGAGTACTGCTACCACAGCACTACAGCCTGGTTAAGTTATGAAGAAAATAGGTTTATTTTGGCTAGAAGTTCTGGTCCAAGGTTGAGGGACCATATCTGGTGGTGGCTTTCTTGGCCAGGAAGAACCAGAGGAGGCTCGAAACATGGTAAGGAACAGGAAGCATGGGTGTGTATACCTTCTAATCTTTCTTCCTCTTCCCATCAAGCCACCACTATTCAATTGTGGGGACTCCAATCTGATGACTGTATTTAATCCTGGTTACCCCTTGAAGGCCCCACTCTGAACACCTTAGTAGAAGTTCCATCCTCTTATCTCTCTGAGGAATAAATTCCAACATAGATTTGGAGGAGCACAAGTTATATTCAATCCATAACTATAGGAAAAAATTAATTTTAATTTTCTTCCTACTTTACATTTGAAATCCAATTCTTAAATATTTCCTAGATGTTAGCTTATTTCTAGTGACCAAAGTACACATAGTCATCTCTGAGATGTTATGCAATTTGGGGGTAGAGCTTCACTTTTTGAGGTTATTATGTCCCATATTCCTTCCAGGGTATACACTTCTTACTAATCTTTTTCTTTTTTCTAAAAAACCATGGCTCAGCATAATTGCCCTAAACCAAGATGATCATTTGAACTTGACATAGTGTTTACATTGGTGCTGTCTTTTTTAGTTAACCACCACCTTTGAAATGTCTAAAGCATCAATAAAGGCAAAGCTATCACCATCTGGCTTATCAAGGACATGAAGTAATATTTCCCAGAGTATATCTTAACTATGACTCTTGAGAGAAACCATAAGCCAAGGACAAACATTCCTATAATAGTAATGTTTCTTTAAGGCCAATTCAATTAGTGCCTCCTAAATGTATGTCTGACCCACCTAATTGTCCAGAGTGCTGGGTTAACCAATTAACTTTGCCTGATGGAATTTATAATCAGAAATCATTGCTGATCTCTCTCACTTGCTAATTTTCTTGTACAACCCCTTTGTGTTAAGGTTCTGGCCTTGTTCTCTTTTACTTCATCACTGGTTCCAGAGGCACTGACATTATTAAAATTCTTTCACCTTGGATCCAACCTCCTCTTCCTACTGCTTATACATTCAGGGCTACATCCCCGAGCAGCTCTTGATCCACCTGTTTATTCCAGGTGGAGAATACTGCACAGACACTTCTGATCATCAGCTGTCCTGAAAGGCCCACAAGAATAAGACCCACAGATTTCAGAGGGGGTGTGTATGCTCACAATTGACATCTCCATCTATATTGGCTATTCAGCTATTCTATTTCAAAACAGAGAGGATGTATTTATTTACAAGTTCTGACTTTTGCTCATGAGCCACAGGCCTTGGGAAGTTGCAGTCAAGTATAGGTAGATACATGAGTACTGCTACCACAGCACTACAGCCTGGATTTGTATTTATTTACAAATACATCCTCTATACCCATTAAATTTACAAATGCACCCTTTTCTACTCACTAGATTCAAGTTCAGTGTCATTAGATGACCAATGTTAAACCAACTCACCTAAGGGGGTGGTGAATGAAAGCAAGAGACAGGAAAAGGAATATTGTGGGACTGTCCTGCTTCAAGGTTGTATATGGTGAGATTTTTGGACTTATGTGCAAACATGAGAAGTATAGAATTCTTTATCCTATTTTTAAAATACAATCTAAGTTTTAAATGGTTTTTTATCATATTATGTAGGGACTTAAAGTTCAACATATCAATACTTGATGAAAAATACCTGTTCCATATTATTCCTAAGATGTTTGAAATGCAGTGAGATAGTGAGGTTAAGCTTGATAGCCTAAATTGCTTGATAATAACAATAAGCTTGTCTTCCGGATGGTTAACAACCTAAATTTGCATACCAAAATTAGAGGAAAAAGGAGGGCTACAAGGAAAGCCAACATTTTGGCCCTAGCCTTCTAAGGTCAATTAAGACTCAGGACATATGAGAACTTGTACTGTAACGTCATGTACCTCGGTAGTGTCCCAAATTTTCTGATCAAGAAGATTATGGGGCCAAGAGGAAAGTGATCGATGACGTAGAGTGTGCCTAAGGAGAGTCACATGGGGAGAAGACACTCTCTCAGGCTTTCACAGAGAGCACATTGGCCAAGCAATGGCCATGACTCATCCACATGGCTGCACTGACAAAGGTTCTACAATCTGAGGTACAGGATCTCAGGATAAATCCTGAGGGCATTTCACTGACCTTCTCAGACCAAAAAGCTACAACTCTTGTTGCATAGGTCCTGCTTTACCTTGGTCTTAACCATCCAGTAGAAAAGTATGAAGACGAAATATAGGAAATAAAGCCATGCTGTTATGTTGAGCTGTGGGGGACTCAGGTCAATAATTTCTGACATTGCCAGTTAAACAGAAGACCCAATGCTATTATGGGCTACTGGACTCTTTTAGAATATTTTGCTGAGTTTACACACCTATAATATTCAGTAAGTGAACTTAGAAAAAACGGGGTATACCGATGAATGTCCATTTTGTATCTGTGTATTCAAAGTGGTTAGGATAAATATATAGTTGCATTCTCTTAATGAATAGAATGATTTGTTCTAATAGTGTTTGTAAATAGGATCACAAGTCCGCATCTTGTACAGCAATTAACCACTAAGAAGAATATATGCAGTGTATTATTTGTTGAAACTGTACTTCCGATTTGATTTGAAACTGTCTCATTGCTATCTGTTTATCAATAAAATTTTGAAAAAAAAATAAACCAACTCACCTACTGGATAGTGTTTCTTCTCACCTCCTAATTAATGTAGAATAAATCCTTCTTATCCCACACAAGCGCTACATTTGCCATGATGATACTTTCTGGTGACCCCTTTCCTGTACCACTGTCTCCACCTCAGATGATTTTCTTGGAGAATTCCTTGGTACATATAAATTTCTTACACTTCTTTCCTACAACTCTTTCAGCAAGAAAAACTAGCTTGTGTAAACTAACTAAGGGGAAATCTAGGGCAATTAGAAGATCAAAATATCATTTATTGACCTAAAATTTCTAATATATTTCCTTTTTTAACTTTTTAAATGCCTTTTAGCTTCCTAATACAGTTTTGATTGTAATTATTAGTTTGAATCCTTTCTTTCCATACTTTAGCAGCCATCTTTCAATTTGGCTTCACCATGATTAGCTACATCTGGCTAATCCAACATCCTATATTTTACTATCTGGCTTCTCTAGTTTTTTTATTTAAATTTTAAAAATTTATTTATTTATTTATTTATTTATTTGGTAAAGAGTCTCACTACACAGCTCAGACTCATAAGAATCCTTCTGTCTCAGCCTCCCTAGTGCTAGTATTAAAGGATTACATCATCACGCCCAGTTTCAGTGGCCAGCTCAGTGGGGAGCCAGCACAGCATGCGGTACCTGGAATTGAACTCAGGTCCTTGTGCTTGCCAGGCAAGCATTTAGACCACTGAACTACCTCCCCAGCCCTGGCTTCTCTAGTTTTATGCCTGGGTTTCTGAGTCCTTCTGGAAAAGTTAACAGAATAGTTATGATTGATGTCATTCTATTTCACAAGTCTCGCTTAGACATATTTCCAGTGTCAGTTGAAGTTATGATCTTGGTGTAAAAAAGCTCAACCAAGATGGAGTTCAAAAGAAGAACAGAAGCGAACCAGAGAGCTCATGGGAGAAAGGACTCTGTAGACAAAGAACAGGATAGGCAAGAGCAAGGGTATCATGTGGAGAAAAGGAGAGGCTGCCTCTGACATTCTGGTTTCATTGTATCTTTCTAGTTTCTTCTCCTTCACTTTCCTTTCCATTTCACATAGCTTAATAGGCTTTTTTGTTTTTCATTTTTATTTTGTTTTATATTATTTTGGTGGTACTGGGGATTGGTACAGGGACTTGCACTAGCCAGGCAAGTGCTTATTCTACTGAGCTATCTCCTCAGCTCTTAAGAGGCTTTTTTATTCTCTGAAAACCAATGATTTCTCTATAGAATTCACCCTTCCAGATAATTTGGTTTCCATAGCTACTAAATTGGCTATGCCCAAGGTCACTCTTCCTGTAAAACACAGTTCCCACTGGCCACATTTTCTCAACTAACTCAAGCATTTGCCTTGTGATGTCACTTTTTGAATAGGTATTTATATATGTATTTTTAAATCGATTGCAAACTTCTGATTGAATCCTTCATTTCCTTTTTTTTATGTATTTGGTTGTTGTAGGATCTCGCTACACAGCTCTGACTCATAATGATCCTCCTGCCTTCAGCCTCCCCAGCGCTGGGGTTACAGGTATGCACCGGGTAAGCCTGCCTTAAAGGTGGGACTGGCGTGGCATGTGGTGCCAGGAATCGAATCGTGGTCCCTGCGCTCGTCTAAGCAGGAGCTTTAGTCCTCTGAGCTGTCTCACTGGCCTTCATTTCCATTTATACCTCTGAAGCCTTGAATTCTGAGAGAATATGCCTAGTATATGCTCTTGAGATAAACAAATGACTCACTCTTTACTAGCAAATGATAAGAAGCTCTAGAGTCTTTACAAATAATAGGCAATAAACAACTGGGGGAATCTAATGAGAGAAATACTGTGGTATCTCCTCTTCAAGGAAGATTAGACTTGGGCCCACAGACTGGAGGCAGGAAGGGTGTTTGTCCTCCAGCCCTCCAGAGTCCTTCTGCGATCTCTCCTCCTGACCTCTTGCTGACATTCAGAGGGCACCAAAATAAAGCAGAGTAAAAATGTCTAATTATATTTGTATTTTAAAATCAAAGATATATATTTGCAGAGGCAAACATTGTTTTAGCAGTAACCTTACTACCTGCAATCCAGAAGGCATCTCATTGGCTTATTTTGTTTCTGTTTGCTTTGCTTATTTCTGGACTTGTGGTTGCTCTTTCGACTAGCTTCAGGGTGGAAATATTATGAGTCCCCGGAGTACCACAGACTTTGCCTTCAGAGGTGGCACATATAAAAAGTGACTTCTATTTTACCAAACTAGGAAAATAATATTTGGGGGAAGAAAATAAGAGGAGAGAAGCTTTAACATGCTTGCAAGAAACGCCTGACAGTGGTCCAAACCTCTGCTCTTCAAGGTTTTGGCATCTGAAGAGAAACTTCATGAGTCCACACCTTCATTTGGCTAAATATATGGCTCTCAGACCCTAAGCTACTCATTTACAGGTTTCTGCTTAACTTCTCAACCACATTTTAAGCATAAAATATTGTGGTCTGTGAGTTAACAAGATGTCACCAAAGAAAATATTGCTCCTTAGGGTGTTCCTACCAAGACCCTTGGGAATGTCAGATTGCAGAAGTCCCTGCACCCTTCTCCCCACAAAGTGAGCCTTCGGGGTTGGAAAGCACTGGTTTGCTAATGGGTGGGTATAAGCTGGGCTGTTCCACAAACAGTCCTATTCTGTCTCTATGGGCTGTGAATGATATACCTCAAGGAACACAAGTTGATAATTTCTCCATCATCCCCCCTAATTTTCTCACTAGAGTGTTTAATTAGTGAGAAGGCAACATATTCATAGATATAATAAAATAGAGGAAAAATGTTTTAAATATATGCATTACATGTTTTATATATACATATATATATACAGAAATAAATATATATACACCCACATATGTTAGAAGGACACTTTCAATTCCCAGGCTCAGCAGAGAGCTATACAGTTGTGCTTTCCTAGAGCAGGATGAAGGTAAATTGTCACATAAACAGCAAATTCTTGGAGATGTTCCAAAATAAAAGGAATATATTGTGCAAAATCATAAAAACAGTGCTTAATGATACATTTACATGATTTAAATCCTAAGAAGTAAAACTTAAGGCCCATAACAGTCAAAACAAGTTCTCTCTCTCTCTCTCTCTCTCTCTCTCTCTCTCTCTCTCTCTCTCTCTCACACTCTCATTAATCTTATCTTACAAATGTAGAAACTGCACTTTAGAGAAGATAAAATAAATCTTAATTCCTTTTTTATGTGTGTGTCAAGAATCAAACTGAGGACCTCACACTCGTCAGGCAGACTCTGGTCACTGAGCTGCATCCTGGCCCATGAAGCTTATTTCTAATAAAAGACATGTCAATGGCAACACTAGCAGTTTCAAAATTTTCTTTCAGCATAATTTTAAGATGATGATGTAATGAAAACTAGTAATGCAAAATTTGTATCGCAAGACTAATGCTCTGGTTCATTTTAAACTGTGAAAGTCCTTAATAAAATTTCCCAACTGGAAGTCAGTGGAGGCTAGAAAGGAAAGTGGTGGAGTGAGGAGGACAAAGGAAAAGGTGATCAATTCTGGGGGACCTGAGACCTGTGAACATTAACTGTGATGTCCTGTGGGGAAAGAAATTTGTAGGTCCGCTCAGTAAATTGTGTTGTAGGTAAAAATGGTTTAATACAAAAAGTTTGAGATTAGTACTGCATTTGATTACAATTAATACATAATTCCACTTAGATACTATCAGTAGGAATTAGCCACCTAAATAAAGGAAAATGTAAGTTCTTAGCGTAACCAAGCTATTTTCTTTTTCTCCCATGGGTAAACTTAGGAAGATTTGTGCTTTCCTTTGCTGTCAAATGGTAAAATAAGAAGCAAGGTCTCCATTCTCACACACATTTTCATCAAACATATTTTCTAAGACCAAGCCACAGTTCCAGCAGTGTTTTTTAGACCCTGAATATAAGCATAAAGAAAATTTTTAGTTCAAATTTCATTTAAGTACAAAATTTGCTTGATTTATGGTTATTGAGAAGTTTTCCCCTAGCCTGCAATAGGAAGTGGTGAATCTACACTGCAGTGTCATGTCAGGAGACAAATATAAAGAAAAGTTTGCATGGCTGCACCTGGTAATCCGAGCAGCTGCTTTGAAGATACCAATATGCGATATAATAACTGTTATTAATTTCCTATCATCTTGTTTGGAAATTCTGTATCATTTTTAGTGTTTTTTTGTCTCTTCAAAATAAGAAAAGAATCTAGTGAAATGCTGTTAATGTTTTTTAAACTACTACCTCCTTATTTTTTTATTTTTTTATTTTTTGCGGAACCAGGGATTGAACTCAGATGCTTGAGCTTGTCAGGCAAGCACTTATTCTACTGAGCTATCTCCCCAGCCCCGTTATGAATCTTTCTAAATGATCAGTGTGCTCAAGTAAGATTGTGAGCTCTTGAACTTATACAGTATTATTTAGCAAGATTCATTTGTATGAAAATATTTTCAAAAACATGTGTAAAATCTCGTTTCATTAAAAATGTACCATTGCAATCAATTTTGATGATAAAGAACACTAACCTGAACATTTTACCAAGATCTATGGGAATGATGCATCTTTTTTATTTCAGAATAAAAACTATTTAATTGACATCAATTTGAATATTAAGAAATAAACTATTTCAATATCTTTGTTCTTTAATCAAAGTGTCTAATCCATCAAAAATCATGTAATGACTAATTTATTGGGTTTGTCCCTATTTTTTACTACTTTCAATTTGTCCCACTTTTTATATCTTCCTATTTCTTTCATTTCCCTCTCCTGGTTCAACCCAGTGTTTTTTATGATTCTGCCTCCTTCAACCAAAAGTTAAACATATTTAGTATTTGTTTTCTGCTCTGGAGAACAAGCCCAGCACATTGCACACCACTGAATACATTCCAGGCCCTTCATTTATTATTTTTGAAGTTGTCACACAGTTAAAATATATCTCCCTGACTTATTAAAATTTGATACTTTTGTTCTTTCCTAGATAATAGTTTATGATCTCATAACATTTTATACACATTTAGTCCTTGTTCATCTTTTATATTGATGTCTCACACATTGTATATATATTTCAAATGTCACAAAATATTTTTATGCATTCCATTGATTTTCATTACTTCCTGCATTTCATCTGTATAGCATATGTCTAGATATCTCCCCAAAACCTCATGCAGTCATAGAGTTTTTTCAGAGGCAACTCAGTATACAATTTGTAATTGATTCTTGGTTCAGTGCTGGGATTAAGGGTTCTGGGATTAAGGGTGGGTGATTCCTGGATTGGATTGGCACCATCCTAAACCAAGCAATCTGTATAAGATAAAAGGGGAAGAAAGAGGTTTGTTCCTCTTCTGACTCTCTTTGCTTTTGCTGTTTTCTGTCACCATGAGTGGATGCCCCTCTGCCCTGTGCCTTGCTGCTTTGTAGCTAGATGATTACAGACTGAAACGTCTGCCAACTGTGAGCTAAAGAGGGGAAATCCTTTTCCCCTTTAACTTTGGGTGCTGTGTAGTTGTCTCAGAAATGAGAGAAAATTAACTATGACACCATGTTTCTATCTTAGTTATCTTTGCCTGGAGAGTGACCTTTTTTCAAATGTATATCTAATGATGACAAATTCTCTCATTTTTGGTGTATCTGGAATGCTTTTATTTCATATTCATCTTGGAGGTGTAATTTTATTCCACATAGAACTTAACATTTCTGTTTAGCTGTTTATAAATTTATTATGTGTCCTATTATATATGTTGGGGAATCATATTTAGCTCTTCTGAGAAAAATATATTTTCTCCATAATTTTATTGAGAAAAAATAGCAATGAGACAGTTTCAAATCAAATGGGTAGGACACTTTCAATAATTAACACATTGCATACATTCTTCCTAGTGGTTAACTGCTGTACAAGATGCGGACTTGATAGCCTATTTACAAACACCATTAGAACAAATCACTCTATTCATTAAGAGAATGTAAGTATATATCTATCCTAACCAATTTGAATACACAGATAACAAATAGACATTCATCTGTATCCCCTTTTTTGTTAAGTTCCATCATTTAAATATTATAGGTGTGTAAAGTCAGCAAAATATTCTAAAAGAGTTTAGAGGTTCATAAGAGTATTGGGTCTTCCATTTCACTGGCAATGTCAGAAATTGTTGACCTGAGTCCCCTACAGCTCAACATAACAGCATGGCTTTACTTCTCATGCTTTGTTTTTATACTTTTCTGCTGGATGGTTAAGACCAAGGTAAAGCAGGACCTATGCAACAAGAGTTGTAGCCTTTGGGTCTGATAAGGTCAGTGAAATCCCCTCAGGATTTATCCCGAGATCCTGCACCTTAGATTGTAGAACCTTTGTCAGTGTCAGCCATGTGGATGAGTCACGGCCATTGCTTGGCCAATGTGCTCTCTGTGAAAGCCTGAGAGAATGTTTT
>NW_004524604.1:2745762-2762516 GCF_000260255.1 Octodon degus | reverse complement strand
GGAAAATTCCCAGTAGAGGAATAGCTGGTTTAAATGGGATTTCCAATCCAGTTTTCTAAGGAATCTCAACACTGATTTCCATAGTTGTTGCACCAATCTACATTCCCACCAGCAGTGGAGAAGGGTTCCTTTTTCCCCACAGCCTCTCCAACATTTGTTGTTGGGTGATTTCTTTATGATAGCCACTCTTTCTGGGGTGAGATGATATCTCAATGTGGTTTTAATTTGCATTTTATGGCTGGCTAGTGATGTGGAGCATTTTTTCATATATTTATTTGTTTCTTTAATTTCATCCTCTGAGAAGGGTGTGTTCATCTTGGATGCCCATTTCTGGATTGGGTCTTTAAATTTTGGGGCCCTAGTGTTTTTTAGTTCTTTATAATTTCTAAAGAGCAGACCTTTGTCTGAGTACTTGTTTGTCATGATTTTTTCCAAATTTGTGGGTTGCCTTTTCACTTTGTTGGTAATTCTTTTGATGTGAAAAAACTTTTCAGTAAGAGCAGGTCCCAGTTGTTAAGTCTTTCAACTGTTACCCGTGCGATTTGATTTCTGTCCATGAACTCTTTGCCTACCCCTATGTCTTCAAGAGTTTCTCCTACTTTCTCTTCCAGGAGATTTAGTGTCTCTGCTTTAATGCTTAGATCTTTAATCCATTTTGACTTTAGTTTTGTGCATGGTGATTGACCTGGGTCAAGTTTTAGTTTTCTGCATGTAGAGAGCCTGTTTTTCCAGCACCATTTGTTGAAGAGGCTATCTTTCTTTCAGTGAGTATGTTTGGCCCCTTTGTCAAAGATTAGGTGGCTGAGTGTGTTTGTAGGGACTTCAGAGTCTTCTAATCAATTCCATTGATCCTTAGGTCCATTTTGTTGCCAGTGCCATGCTGATTTTATCACAGTAGCCTTGTAGTATAATTTTAAGTCAGGAATTGTAATGCCTCCTGCCTTGTCTTTATTGCCCAGCATTGCCTTTGCTGTTCTAGGTCTTTTCTGGTTTCAGATAAATTTCGGAATGATTTCTCAACCTTTGTGAAGTATGTTGGTGGTAGTCTGATAGGGATTGCATTAAATCTGTAAAGCGATTTTGGGAGTCTGGCCATCTTCAAATGTTGGTTCTTCCTATCCAGGAGCATGGAATATCTTTCCATTTTCTGAAATCCTCTGCAATCTTTTTTTAAGAGTACTATAATTTTCCTTGAAAAGATCTTTAACTTCTTTAGTTAGGTTAATTCCAAGGCATTTCATTTTCCTTGTTGCTATTGTAAAAGGTATTGTTTCTATAATTTCCCTTTCAGTGTGTTTGTTGTCTGTGTAGAGGAATGCTACTGACTTTTGGATATTGACTTTATAACCTACTATGCTACTGAGTTTCTGTATTAATTCTAGTAGCTTCTTGGTGGAGTTTTTTGAGTCTTCCAAGTAAAGTATCATGTCATCGGGCCTGGGTAGGACTGGCTCTTGGGGTTCCCAGAATGCAGCAGAAATTCCTACTCAGCGGGGCATGGGGGTGGGGGAGGTGCTGTGGAGTGGTGGGGGGTGTCCCATGGGGTGTAAGAGGTTCTCACGCACGTTGCGCCTGGGCTGGGACCAGTAAGTCTCCCTGGCGCAGCATAGCCGGAAGCTGTCCCACTCACTCACCGGGCCTGGGCTTGAACTGGTTCTCGATAAATATTTTTTTTATCCTCTACATGATTTTGTGATTGTATCTTTGTCTTTGGTTTTCATGATTTTACTATGATGTGAATGTGTATGATTTTATTTTATACACTGTAGCATAGGACATATAGATTTATTTTTCTTTATTTAATTGATATATAAAACAATACATATATATGCAATATCACATAGAGACTTGCTGTATGCATACATTGTATGATTGTGGTTAAATCAAGGTAAGCCTATCTAATTTCTCTAACATTCATCATTTCATTGTGGTGAAAACTTCGTTTTTCTTATGGACTGGTATAGTACTTAATTATCATCAAGGTTACTCTGCTGTGCAGTAGTTGCACCCCAGAACTCCTTTCTAACATCTAATCAGAACCTTGTACCCACCGACCAACTTCTTCTCACCCTTCCTTCCCCTGCGTCATCCTGAGTCTCTGGTAACCACAATACCAGTTTCAATTTCTTTTCTTTTCTTTCTTTTTTATTTTATTTTATTTTTTTTTACGGAACCGGGGATTGAACTCAGGCCCTTGTGCTTGCCAAGGAAGTGCTTATTCCACTGAGCCATCTCCCCGGCCTCTCAACTTCTATTTATGAGATCTTTTCTTTCTTTCTTTTTCCTTTGTCTTTTTGAGACAGGATCTCATTATGCAGCTCAGGCTGTTCTTAAATTCTCAGTAACTTTCTGCCTCAGCCTCCTGAATCCTAGGATTACAGGTGTGTACCACCACAAATAGCTTGTAACTCTACATATGAATGAAATCATATGGTAGTTGGTTTTCATGGTTTTGCTTATTTTACTTAACATAATGTCCTACATTATGTGTCCTCTCCATGTTGTCACAAACAGTAGGCCTTCACTGGGTTTTAATGGCTGAATAGTGTTCTGTTGTGCGTGCATGTATCTCATCTTCTTTACCTGCTCATCAGTTGATAGTCTCCTAGGCTAATTTCATTTCTTGGAAATTTGATTAGTGTTGAAATAAACATAGGAATGCATATGTCTCTTTGAAACTTTGATTTGATTTCCTATAGATTAGTTAAATCTGTGGCTCTGTGTATTGTATTAAATACCTCCTCGTTGCTAGGACAAAATATCTGACATGAGAAATTTAGAGGAGAGGTTTATTTTTACTCTTGGTTTCTGTGGGTTCAGTGCATGATCAGATGACTTCAAGGCAGAAGCAACGCGTCAGAAGGGTATGGCGGAGAAAGACTGTTCAACCCATGGCAGCCAGAAAGCCGAAAAATAAGGGAGGAGGCTGGAACTCGAATATGCCTTTCCAGTCTTCAGCTGTGTCTATTCTATTGTTCAGTGCTTCTACTGAGATGCTAATTTTGGTCATTGTGTTTTTGGTTCTTCGGTTTATATTTGCTTCTTTTTAATAGATTCTTGTCCTCTAACAAAAATCTTTGTTTTCTTGACTATGTTAATAATAGTTTAAGACCATATTTGGTAACTGGATTGTCTGAATTGCTTGCAAAACTTTCTATTCTTGAATTTTTCTCTTGATCTTATTTCTTTCTATGAGTAATAAATTTGTTTAAATGTAAGACATTGTTTAGGAAAAACTTTAGAGGCTCTGAATGTTATTGTATTCCTTAACAGATGAGCCAAATGAAGTAATCTAATTGCATAAGAGCAGAAGCTTTAATCTGTAGGTAGATATTATACTTTACTTCATTCCTAGGATAAACTGCTGGGTTTTTAAAAAATATTTCAACTTAAATCATTGAACATTCAATTATTTATTTTTTTAATATTTCAACTTAAATCATTGAACATTGAATTATTTATTTTCTTCTAAATTTTTATAGGATAGTGAATATAGGGATAGTCAACACAGCTGCATTTTTAATTGGGCATTGTGAATATCGCATAGCCTGCACACTTGAAGAAAAAAAGACACATGAAAAATTAAACTTCTGTTTTTGATGAATCCATCAGTGTCTGGCTTGAAAGTCCGAAGTAACATGAAGTTCTGCTGTGTTCTTCCTTCAGGGCACACACTGGCACCCTTCTCTAGAGGGGCCTGCATCCTCTTTGGAGAAGAGTTCGGCTGTGTGGGGGCTCTAGGAGGTACACAGCCTGTCCTCCATGCAGCCCTAGCATGCTCCCTCCCTCGGTTGTCGGCATCCCTGAAGGAAATCGCACCTCCCACATTATGCTCACTCACAGAGGCACCCAAAGGTGGGTCGATGAAGAGTGGAGTACAGAACTTAAGACTTGCCTCAGGTGCAGACTTCCAGCATCATCACTCTTCAGAGCTCCCCACAGGTTGGCTGAGTCCTCGGTTCCTAGCTGGGTCATGGACTCTATTCTTCCATCTGGCTTTGTCCTCTCACAGTATCACCCTGAAGCATGTCATGCATTAATCTCCATGTGGAGTATGCAGGAACTGTCTAGTGGTCACAAAGGAGTTCTTTAATCAATTCCCATTAATCATCTCATAGTCTTCCTCTTTACATATGTGGATTTTGAACTCAGAGCTTCTTTAGGAGTTCCTTCAGAAGGAATGTTATTAACTTTGATTTTCTGGATGTGTATGTATGCAAGTGTGCTTTATTTAAGTTAATCTAATTCCATTTCAGTTTAGTTCCCTAAAATATATGACTCAAGGACAGTACCTTTCCATAGCACTATTGTTATTTGTTCTTTTTTAAAAAAAACATTGCTTATGTTTCAGTGAAACTTTGGGAAGAAATAAAGAAGATAAACATGCTCAGCCCATCATCTGAGACAGGTGTCACCAGGCCACTGTCTTATGCTAAGAACTTTTCTTCTGAGATTTTCTTTCATCTAAATATTGAAGTTTTGTAGATTAACCAAGAAGTCATGTGGAGTTTCAGACAAAGGTCTCATTATAACTGGTAAGGTATTGATTTTTTTCATTTTATTTGACTAATGATTAAAAATGAAACATAAATCCTGTTTCTAGATTTATCTATACTCTGTTATTATTTTATAAAGTCAAAACCATATAATCCCCAAATTCCCCAAAATAACTATTAACATTTGATGAGAAACTATTCTGTATATATTTATGTCTGATTTTTGACACAGGAATTTGGAGCTTGTTCACAGTGTTATTTATTATGTGATTATTCAAAAAAGTGGAAAGCCTTCGAGTGAGGTGGCTCATATCAGACAACGAACTCTGATACTATTTAATACTGCTGAGGGCTCAGTGACAGGCATGGCCACAGCTATTTTGTAAGGATTTACATCAGTTCAAATATTTTAGAAAGTAAATTGATAACAAAAACTGAGAACTTGAAAATATTACAACTTCTGATGCAATGATTGTATTTCTAGGACGCGTTACTGAGAATTGATCACTAATGTAGTCATAAAGGTAAATGTGAATGGCTTCAAGTCACTAATTACAACAACAAAATTTATAAAACTTGTCCAACAATATAAGTAAAGAAAATCTGATATAGAGATACTGGTAAGTATTATGCAGCAACAAAAGATTGGGCAGTAAAGTCATTTTAATAATGTAAAGAAATACTAGAGACCTGACCAGACATTGTTTGTTATGGGATGATGAGGTTAGAGTTGGAGGAAACAGGATTTAAGAAGCTCCAGAGGGTGTTTCAAGTATTGCTGTAGCTAAAAGATCGAAGTGTAATTCCAAATCTTCACACTTGTTAGCAGGGTGGTAAGCTTAAGAATAGTTCTAATTTTCTTCCTCACACTTCACTACATCTAAAATTACCAGATGTTAATTATATAGTTAAAATAAAACCAATAATTTCTTTCCAAATATTACAGGTAGAGCATGTCAAGTTTTAGTGGCATAAAAATTTTGTGAAGACAATGGGTTTCTGCTGAAATGGCTTGAAATATTAATAAACTTGAGGCTGTCAACAAATGAATAATTACCTTTCAAATGTGTTGTCTTGAATGTTAATATCCTCAGTCTGGCTTTGAAATGGAGCTACACAGCACAGAAGTCACGCCTGACTCTAGTGGATACACTTAAATGTAGTTGTGACAGTTAATTCTTATTCTCATTTTGGTTTGTTGAGAGATGCCTAGAAGATTAAAAAAAACACACTTCTGTTGATGTCCCTCACCCCTTTCCTTCCAGCAGCACTCTTTCCAATCTGCTCTGCTTCTCAGCCATCATGAACTAAGCAGCTTCTCTCCACCTACTTTTCCACCACGATGCTCCTGCCTCAAGCCAATCAGTCCTAGACTGAAGCCTCTAAAATTGCAAATGGAAATGTGTCTCTCCTTCCTTAAGCTGTATGTTTCAGATTTTGTCCCAGTAACTGGAAAACTGGCTGATACAGTAGGTGATGCATGTTTTGTTTGTTTGTCATTGCTGCTGAAAACCATGCCAATAATGAGGGAGATGATGGCTTGCTATCAAAGATCACGTTTGCTTTCTCCAGCCAGGAGGTTCTATTTACTTAAAGTGGCCAGTTTCTGTGGTCTCTTCAGATTGAGTTAAGCCTTTTCTAATGTGACCTTTAGTTCCAGTCAAGAGAGGAAGAAAGTCAGCTGTGTTGTTCAGAGGCTCTTCTCTGCTTGACCTGGTATGTCTTTTACTGGGAGTATTTCCAGTGGGCATCAGACTTCAGTTATTTGGCCTTCCAAGGCAGACTCATATCAGCAGCTGTCCTGGGAACTTCCAAGCCTTCAAGCTTGAAATGGTGCTGTGTCCTTGATCCTTCCTGCTCTGTGGATTCCAGTCTCAGGCTGAGCAGTGGCTGGATCCTCTAATTCTCCAGAGTGTAGATGATTGCCTTATGGCCTCTACACACACACACACACACACACACACACACACACACACACACACACACTATATGGTGTTCCTCTAGAGAAACCTAACCTATATACCTGTAGTGGTAGATCTGTTGTGTCAACTTGAGAAGTTAAAAGCTTAACTAAATCAGCTCAGCAATTCCAAACCCTGGGGCATGGAGGTCCCACCCTAAAGTTACTCATCATTTAAAGGATATAAAAGGGAATCGAGGAAGGATGGAGCCCTCCATTTCCTCAGAGGAGCTCCACTGTTCTTCACAGTCTGTTTGATTGTCATCTCCTGGATTTTAGTGCAGACTCTTTGGCCTCTGCCTTGATTCCTTCAGCCTTCTGGTGTAGACTCATCAGCCTTCTATCACAGACCTATCAGCTTCCTAACATGGACTTGCATGGAGCACTGCAGTGAGCTCCAGACCTTGGACTGAATCCTTCAGTCTCCAGTGTACATACATCTCTATGTGTCTATGTGCAGACATCCGACTCTATGGCTGACTGTTGTAAGCCAATCTTGTAATTTCTTGTGCATTTGTACATCTTGTGTTATATCTGTTCTTCTAGTAAAATAAAATGCAATACCTTTACTGATATAATACCTAACTACCATACCCAATAAAGAAACTCAGACTTGTTTGAACAAGAAGATTATAAAATATGAAAGAGGTAGAGATGACCATGGTCTTAAAAGTCTTTGAGTCTAAGAGGTAACCAGATGCTGACATTTGATGAAAGAAATTCCCTGGAGACTGTTTAGTGTACAAGAGAACAGAATCATAATGGGACCAGTAAGATACAAGATACAACTCTCAAATGACCATTTACACTGAATCTTTGAAATTAGAATCTATGATAAGGCATAAGCACTCTCCTGGAAAGTGCAAGGTCTTGAGTTTGATCCCTGGTACAAATATATATATTTAAATACATACTATGGGAAAAACTATCTGTTGAACTTATTTATAATTATTTTGTGGTTTAAATTTTTTAAAAATCTTGCAGGACGGCGGTGAAAAAACTGAGAAGCCAGACACTAAAGAGAAGAAACCCAAAGCCTAGAAGGCTTCTGCTAGAGGTGCTGGTAAAAAGGGTAAGGTGAAGGCAAAAAAGTCCAAGAGGCAGTCCCACTGCAGCCAAACTTCTGTCCTAGTTAGAGGAATTGGTAGATACTCCTGATTTTCTATGTCTTCCAGAAAGGCTTTGTACAAGAGAAAGTACACAGGTACTAAATCGAAAGTTGAGAAGAAAAAGAAGGGGAAAGTTCTTGCTATGATCACAAAACTGGTCGGTGGGGACAAGAATGGAGGTACCTGGGTGGTTAAGCTTAAAAAAATGCCTAGATACTACCCTACTGAAGATGTACCCTGAAAGCTCTTAAGCCATGGCAAGAAACCCTTCAGTCAGCATGTGAGGAAACTTTGAGCTGGCATCACTCCTGGCACCATCTTGATCATCCTCACCGGGTGTCACAGAGGCAAGAGAGTGGTCTTCCTGAAGCAGTTGGCCAGTGGCTTGCTACTTGTGACTGGGCCTCTTACCTTTAGTCATGTTCCTCTATGAAGAACACATCAGAAATTTGTCATTGTCACCTCTACAAAAATTGGTATCAGCAAAGTGAAAATCCCCAAACACCTCACTGATTTTTACTTCAAGAAGAAAAAGCTGTGGAAGCCCAGACACCAAGAGGGCGAGATCTTCAACACCAAGAAAGTGAGATACCAGATTTCAGAGCAGCGCAAGGTGGATCAGAAAGTGGTGAACTCAGATTTTAGCAAAAACCGAAGCTGTTCCTCAGCTCCAGGGCTATCTACGATCTGTTTTTGCTCTGACAAATGGAATTTATCCCCATAAATTAGTGTTCTAAATTTCTTACTAAGAACCTAATAGCTGATACATTTAAAAAAGAATTCAGAAGGAAAATGCTTTAATGCTTTTATGGGTTTCTGTGTAGATTTTATTTTTTGCTCATGTTTCTTCCTTTGCTTTGGTTGTCATTTTAAACAGGCCCATTTAAAGTTGGCTCATTATCCACAAAACATGAACTAGGACAAAAATTACACATTCAACTTATTTTGTCTGATACACACACAGACACACACTCATGTACATAAATGCGTATGTCATTCTCACTACATTTTATGCAAATTAAATTTGGTATGACCTTGTCTAATAGATCCCATTTAACTTTTATCCTTACCAAGATGGGAACTCTTACTATATAGATAGCAAAACTGAGGCTCAAATGTTCAAAAGAGTCAGGACTGAAGTCCCATATTTTAAGTCTGCCTTTCCACTATGTTACCCTAGCCTGTAGCACAGTTCCAGTGGATAACTACTCCTACACAGGGCCCAAAGCAGTCTTCAGAGATGCTCACAGCTGATGGGCAAGCCCTGCAGTGTGGAGCCCTTGTCAATGCTTGGCATCCTGTGCAGAGCACTCGTCCTGGTTCAAGGCAACCACTTAGGGTTACAGTGCTACATTACTCCAGAAGTCCACAGCCTTTGTGGTGCCAGAAGGGGTGTTTTGTGGAAGGGGTGTTTGCTACAGGAATTAGATTTTCATAAGGAGCTCTCCTTATGAAAGGATCCATTTTCATCTGGATCCCTCATATGCACATCTTGCAGCAGGGTTTCTGGTCCTGTGAGAATCCAGTGGTACAGCTTGTTGGATGGGAGGCAGAGCTCAGTGGAAATACAGTGACAGAGAAGGCTGGAAATACGAGGGAAGCTTTCTCCACCCACTCTCCACTTTGTGCTGTGTAACCTGGTTCCTGGGGATCCTGCATGTCCTGAGTCTGTGTATTCCCCATTCCTATAGCAAAGTGCAAAATGTGTATAGAAAAATGATTGTCACCTCACAGTTTTGGAAACTGATGGTCCCAACTATGTGACTCTAACTCTGGGGAGGGTCCACAGTGTCAGGGAGGATTGCGTCATGGTGGAGCATGTGCAGGAGGGAGAGGTCATATACAAAAGCAGGAGGCCCAGGAACAGCGAGGGTCCAGGCTTTCTCTTTTTATAGCAACTGTGTTGTGAAAGCCAACTGGTTTCCCTTAGAATTATCTCAGTTCTCTCCAAGAGCAGTGTCCCTGCCCTGTGGCCTATCACCCTCCTGCTAAATTCCAGCTCTTAAAAGATCCATCCTCTCTTAAGCACACTGAAGGCCAAATTTCCAACATATGATCCATCGGGGGCAAACTATGCTCACACTATAGCAATAGCATCAGTGCTGTAAATTCATTGTGGCTTATATTTAAAATTAAATTATGCCAGGTATCCATGGAAAGATGAGCATGCATTTCTTCACTGTACTTATATGATAGAAAAATATTTTCAATATTTAAACAAATCAAATGCCCAATAAGAGTTTGAAGAACAATATAGTAGAATACTATTTGTCAATAAAAATAATGAACTGACACACGAATCCAAGTGAATGGGGATAAATGTATGTTTAGCAAAAGAAGTAAGATACAAAAAAGACATTGTAAAAATTCTACTTCTATAAAGTTCAAGAAAGGCAAAACTAATCTATTGAATCAAAATTAGAATAGAGGATATCTCTCACAGACTGAGATGAGAAAGAACTATTTAAGGTAATGGAAATGTTTCATGTGTGGATTAGAGAATCAACATTTACCAAAACACCAAACTGTGCACTAAATTCTAGGCATTTCACTATGTGTATTTTTTTTTTATTTAGTACAGTGTCTACAGGGTCTGACCACATAGAGCAAACTTGTAGTGATCCTCCTCCCAAGTGCTGGTATTACAGGCATGCACCACCATTCCCAGTCTCAATTGCCATCTCAGTGTGCCCCAAGGGTGGAGCAGGCATGGCAGGCCCAGGGATCAAAGCCCCAGCCCCTGCACCTGCTTGCAGGCTCTTCAATCCACTGAGCTATTTGGCTAGCCACTTCACTCTGTGTATTTATACCTTAATTTAAGCAATAGTTTTGAGAAGGCAATAGATAAATCTATATTCTCATGTTACTTTCCATCCTCCACACTTGGAACATGGCCTGACCATCAGCATGGGCTGAATTGAACTCACTATATCAACACTTCCTTATGTAGACACAAGCACTGATTCACTTTCTCACATGGACGCAATCACAGATCCCCTGACCAATCGTTCTATACTTTTGAGGGAAATAAAACAGTACTTTTCTGACCTAGATCCTCTACAGAGTTAAATTGAAAATAACCAATAGCTCCTCCTGTAAAGTGCTATCTGACAGTTGATGTTGCATATTCCAGGTAAAAAGGGGGGCCTGGAAATTTTGGGTGGGACAAGCTATTTTTTGGATAAGTTTGTTTGTTTAAAAAGTAATTCCATTTGTGAATCCTAGAACTTGGATGTGTATTTATTTATTTATTTATTTATTTATTTATTTATTTATTTTGGTGGAACCAGGGATTGAACGCAGATCCTTGTACTTGCCAGGGAAGCGCTTATTCTACTGAGCCATCTCCCCAGCCCCTGAATGTGCTTTTAAAGAATAAAGTAAATGTGAACACAATTGTAGGATAATAAAGGAAACCCTCTAGTAAGACTTAGAAACATGGTTTCCCAATATTACTGGAAATGAAACAAATTTTCATCCATTCGGAGTTAGTGAAAGCATTTATAGAGCTAGAACAATGAAAAGTCTGCTCACTTCAATTACATTCATATTAAACACACACTGGAATCTTTAAAATGTTTACTATAATATGCTTCTTTTATTTAGTTATCATTGTGTTAATTATTTGTTCTTTGAAAAAGAAAATGATCAAGTGAAGAAATATTGTGAAAAGAACCTTTTTGATGGTTTAACTATGTTAGAAGGTCGATCTTGCAACCTCTAGTGAGTCTTTTCACAAAGAAAGAGACTTTTATGTTGCACACAAAGTTTTTGTTTTAACTGTTTTTTGCACCCTGCTTTCTATTTTACTCATAAAGTTCTTGACATTACTCATCATTTACTTTTTTATGTATTTAATACAGAGTCAACAGGGTCTCACCACACAGATCGGACTTGTAGTGGTCATTCTGTTTTCGGCATCCCAAGGGCTGGGATTACAGGCACAAGTCACCAGGCCCAGGCTCATTTGCCCTCTCAGCAGGCCCTGGGGGTGGGGTTGGCACAGCATGACAGGGATGAAGATCATTCACTTTATAATACATGAAAAAGGCATTTTAAACACTTATGAAATAATCTCTATTAGTAACTGAATTCACTCTTTGTAAAAATCATAAAACATATCACAGATAATAAGTTTTAATAAATACCTTGGTCATGATGTACACCTTCACCCCATAGATCTACTCAGCTGATGAAAAAATAAACCTGAAGTTAATTAGCTAGTTCATTACTTGTTCACAGTTTTTTTAAAATAATGGATGGGTGAATGAGTGGCTGGCAAGGAAACTTTGGAGGGTCTATTGCCTATAGTATTGCAGACTTAATAGGGGAGGCGCTGCCTTGTATTACTACTGCTTCATCGAAATATCAATTTAGACAGTGCCAAGTGAAGTATGAAGTTTTAATTAGTGAGAGTTATTCATTGTTCTACATTAATCAAAAAATTTCATTGTACTTCTACTTGGTGAAATCACATTTTTTCTTAAGCATGTCGCCAAAAACTACATCACTCTGATACCTTGTACAAATTAAATCACTTTCAGAATCCTTCATTATTATGCAAAAAGTGAATAATATCCTGTGAACAAGTAATGAACTAGCTAATTAACTTCTGGTTTACTTTTTCACCAGCTGAGTAGGTCTGTGGGATGAAGATGTACATCATGACCAAGGTACTTATTAAGACATTATTTGTGATATGGTTTTTCCAAAGAGTGAACTCAGTCACTGAGATTACTCTGTAAGTGCTTAAAATGCCTCTTACATATATTATAAAGTGAATGATGATCAATGTCCAGAACTTTATAAGTAAAATGGAAAACAAAATAATAGCAACAGAATATTGTGGCTATAGCAAAAATAAGTTTCAGAAAATTATAATCATTCCTTATGTTTTGGAATAAGTGGCTAGATTGTGTTAACTGAACTCCTCTTTCTTGAAATAATGAAACAATCCTTTTCTTGCTGGTATCACAGATGAGCTTTAAAAAGTTCTGAACTCTTGTGCTCTTCTTACAGTTAAGTGTATTAAGGTGTTTGATTTCCCTGTCAGACCACCTTTCCCTGCCCCCTCTTCGTGCCCACCTCTGCTATCACAGCTGTCTGTGGTGCTGTGTCCCTAACTTTTCCTCAGCCCCAGTGCTGGACACCATTCCCACCCCATCCAATGTCTCATTTGCTACACTTTTTTTTTTTTTTGGTACTGGGGATTGAACTTGGTAGCTTGAGCTATCAGGCAGGTGCTTATACTACTGAGCTGTATCCCCAGAACTCTTTGCTGTCTTCTTTACAGTCCTTTAATTTGATTGTTTCCAAATAACCTATTCTTTTGCAAGGCTCCTCTTTGGTCACAAATAATGTCTACTCCCAATGTTAAAGCACCCAAAGTCATAGGAAACTCCTCTCCCATGGTGGCCAGCACCCCTCCCACCACAAAGACCAGTTCTGGCCTCCCCTGGGTTGTGGCTCCTCTCGGTTTGACACAGTAGCACCACCAAAAGCACCCCTACCTTTATAACATATGAACTTGAACATGGAGCGCAGCTGTTGAGCTATTACAGGAAAGTGTAATTACAAGGAGGACTTGGCTCTGGTTTTAAATCAGCCTGAAATTGTAGGCAAATCCCTTGACCCCCACTCTAGAGGTAAAGCCACCAAGACCAAAGGAAGGAATGATCTGCTGATGCCAACTCACCAGATTTAAAGAAAAACAAGGAGCTCCATATGCTTTCTAACTTTGCAGCATTAGGTTAGAATCTTGACATTTTCATGGGTTCTTCACTTACCGCTGCATAATTTTACCTGCTATTTTCCCTTTACTGTGGAATACTGAATAGTCTGTCTTGGCTACCGAAATTTTGAAATTAAATTTATATATCTATTAAGTGCTTGCTATTTCTAGATTTTATAATACATGTATCTAAAAATGAAATATGCATTTTTCAAATTTAGAGGTTGATCTTCTGAAAAGGAGACTTTTCCAGGTCAGGTGAAAGTAGGTATTTTACTGTTTTTCATGCAGTGATGTTCCCAGTGGCAAAAGTTAAAGCTGCCCAGAGCTGTTAAATTTCTTGCTTAAACTGCTTTTTTTCTGACATTATTATGTCTCACCTACCATTTAACTCATCACTTTATTCTGTCCAACTTATTATGAACAAATTAAAATTTTCTTTTATTTTAAAATCAAGAAAAGAGTGTCAGTTTATTCTGTCTCTGAATATGTCAGTGCCTTAAATATACAGAAAGGGAGAGAATCACCTTAGCTTTAACAATGTCTCCAAAAATGTAGTTTTCCAGTGTTTAGAAATTTTTACCTAAATAACTTGATTTTTTTTTTTTTTTTTTTTTTTTTTTTTACTTTAGGGAAGGGTCTACAGGGTGTTCAGGGTCTCACTACTAGATTGGGCTCGTAGTGCTCCTTCTGTTTACAGACTCCCAAGAGCTGGGATTGTGCACCACCATGCCCAGTCTCAATTGCCATCTCAGTGTGCCCTGGGGGCAGGGCCGGCACGGCAGGCCTGGGAATCGAACCCCGGCCCCTGAGCCTGCTTTCAGGTGCTTTAATCTGCTGAGCTATTTGGCTGGCCCTTAACTTGCCATCTTACTCAGATTCCAGAGTGGTAGGAAGGTCTCATCCTTGGCAATCAGGGTCAGACACTGTAAGAAGTAACCAGCTATCCAATGGGTCACCAAACGTCCAACAAGTTCTTTCTATATATGCAGCATCTGACAGCAAGACTCAGTAATACGAACAAAGGAAAGCAGAGAAGTAACTAGAAAATGCAAAAAGAAAAATTCCTAAAGCTAGAACCTTAGGTACAGATGACCTGAATGAAAGTCATGGGAAGAGAAAAATCACCTGCAAAAAAAAAAAAAAAGAGACGTGTAGAAATGTTATTCCTCCTAAAGGGAAATGATTATTTGGAATGTCCTAGATTAGTGGTATCCAGAAGAATCTATGGTGGATTCACCTAAGCAGAAAACACCATGGAATTCCCAATAATGTCCACTAAGTGACCAGCTGGTTTAAACACCCAAGGACAGTTGTACCCTTTCTGGTTGATGCAAAGAAAGAGCCATGTGGTATAAAATTACAACACCATAAGTAAAGACTGGCAGTGATTTGTTTGTTGTGGAATCACAAACTATTATTATTGTAGATCATTGCAGAAGGTCTGAGGTAGTGGGAAATCTAAGTAACACCAAAAATATAACCCAACCAGTAACTAAAAGACTATATTTATCAATTGTGGAAGCCCTACAATGATGATTTCTGAGAATGGATTTCTCAGTTCTTCACCAAAGAATGCACTGATATGATAAAACATTAGTCATTTTAACAAAGCAAAATGAATACTTATGAGATGTTCAGATTAATCATAAAACAACCAATAATCAAATAATTCCATGAAATTTTCCCTTTGATAATTTCTGACTGAGAAAATTATAACATAAAGAGTAGATCAAAATTATCCTTCAGTCTATGTGTAGCAAAGTATTTTTATTTGTTTGTTTTCCTTAACTGTGGCTGGCATAGAATGGAAAAGGAATCCTTAATATTACAGAAGCTAGCAGGCCTTGGCACACCAATAAATTTCTATTTACTACTAACCCTGTGTCCCTGAATAAATGAAAGTCCCCCTTTTTTCAGTAAAAAATGACCACAGAAGTTCCTTGGTTTCTAGGCATGGTGACACACACCTGTAATCCCAGCACTCAGTGGGCTGAGGCAGGAGGATCACTGGGAGTTTGAGGCTACCCGAGGCTACACAGTGAGTTCAAGGCCAGCCTCAAGCTCAGGATATCTTGGCTCAAAAAAAATTCATTGGTTAACTGGAATGAAGAAAATTTTAAGAATATATGTGTTTCCATTCTTTTAATGCTTGATTATTAGATTAACCATTTTGACAACCCAAAATATTCTAAGGGGTTGGTATGCACTATTAAATCATCCAGTATAAAAGAATCCAACAATGTGTAAGAGATTTGGCCTCACAGCACGTTCAGATGTGAAAATACAATAAAAACCAGTTGTCTGCAAATCAGAAACCGAACACCCACCAACCTTTTGGTTGGCAGCTACTTTTATTTCAGACTACCACCTTCCAGAACTGTGAGAGGGGCTGGGAAGATGGCTCAGTAGAATAACTGTGAGAAGTAAAGATTTGTTGTTTGAGCCAATCCATTTATGATGTTGTTTTATGGCAGCTTGAACTGATTAAGAGAACCCTGAAGATAAATCTGGCATGGAAGAGAGGTATAAAAAGTTAAAGCTTTTAAATAAAAAATGCTCAATTTCTGTGGCCATAAACAATCTCATGGATTACATTTTGCAGTGATTACTAGTATTATACTTGTACAGAAGATATTTTGATAAGATTAAAACATGAGATTTATTACAACAACCTCATTTTACAAGTACAGGAGCCTCCCTTATTCTTGGGGAACAAGTTTCAAGACCCCCAGTGAATGCCTAAAGCCATGGTTTGCACTAAACCCTGTATGAACCGCTCATTCCTATTTGTACACATGATAAAGTTTAATTTATAAATTAAGCTCAGTAAGATATTAATAACAATAATAATAACATAGAACAATTGTAATAACATACTACACTAAAAGTTATGTGGCTCCTCTCTCTCTTCTTTCCCCTACTAGTACCTTATGGTGCCATGCACACCTTTACTCTTCTTCTTGTTGCGATGTGAAATGATCCAGTGCCATGTAATCTGGTGAAGAGAGGCTTGAGCTGCAGGCCTTGTAATGTAGCATTAGGCTATGACGCAGGGTTACTTGAACAAGAGCACGGCCCCTCTGCGACCACTGATCTGGCAAGAGAGACACTCATAGTGCCTAGTGGGCTGGTAAGCATGCTGCATGCAGATTCTGGACAAAGGAGCAATTCACACATTGCTTCACAGGAGTGGGTCAGGATGAGGGGCCATTGCACCACTCAGAAGTGTATGAAATTTAAAATTTATGAGTTGTTGAGGTCTAAAATTTTCCATTTAGTGTTTTCAGACTATAGTTGAACATGAAAACCAAAAACACACAGATAGTTCTAAACTACTGTAAGAGATGAGTTAAAATTTCTTTTTTTTTCTTTTCAAAGTTTTATTGATAAACATATAGCAATGAGACAGTTTCAAATCAAATCGAAAGTACAGTTTCAACAAATAATACACTGCA
>NW_004524604.1:2744553-2745662 GCF_000260255.1 Octodon degus | reverse complement strand
GCCTGAGAGAATGTTTTCTCTCCATGTGACTCTCCTTAGGCACACTCTACATCATCGATCACTTTCCTCTTTGGCCCCATAATCTCCTTGATCATAAAATTTGGGACACTACCGCATTACATGACGTTACAGTACAAGTTCTCATATGTCTGGAGTCTTAAGTGACCTTGGAAAGCTAGGACCAAAATGTTGGCTTTCCTTGTGGCCCTCCTTTTTCTCTAATTTTGATATGCAAACTTAGGGTGCTAACCATCCAGAAGACAAGCTTATTGTTATTGCCATACAACCTAGGATGTTAAGCTTAACCTCACTATCTGTCTGAATATCAAACATCTTAGGCATAACATGGAACAGGTATTTTTCATCAAGTATTGATATTTTGAACTTTAGGTCCCTACAGAATATGATGAAAAAACATTTAAAAATTAGAATTATTTTAAAAAATAGGCACAAAGGGGGCTGGGGAGATGGCTCAGTGGAATAAGCGCTTCCCTGGCAAGCACAAGGGCCTGAGTTCAATCCCCGGTTCTGGAAAAAAAAAATAGGCACAAAGAATTATATACTTCTTATGTTTACACATAAGTCCAAAAATCTCACCATATACAACCTTGAAGCAGGACAGTCCTACAACATTCCTTTTCCTGTCTCTTGCCTTCATTCACCACCCCCCTCTTTTTTTTTTTTTTTTGCGGAACCGGGGATTGAACTCAGGCCCTTGTGCTTGCCAGGGAAGCGCTTATTTCACTGAGCCATCTCCCCAGCCACTTACCCCTTTCTTTTTGAACAATCATCTACCTGAGAGACAGCACAGCAGCAACTGGCATGTCATGACAAGCAGCCTGTATTTGAAAGACCAGAATGACAGGCACTCCAAGCATGAAACTACTATTACAGATTACCTACTTCAGTGCAGTTGCTTAATTCATAGGTATCAGTATATATAGTTAGTCAGGGTGAGAATCTTTTTAATTAACTTCTAGATTCAAAAATGTTCTGGAGACTCTCAGGATCATTGACTTGCCCATCTCCTACATATAACTGTATGGCTTGACATTGTCATGTTTCCTAGCTCTTCTCCTTTCTCTCTCTTGATTAGTTAGTCCTCAAGA
>NW_004524604.1:2721796-2738191 GCF_000260255.1 Octodon degus | reverse complement strand
TTTATTCTTGTAGGTTTAAAAAATAATTCAATAGTATGTGACAAATTTGACCTCAGAGCATGTTCAGATGTGAAAATAAAATACAAACCAATCATCTGCAGATCAGAGAAAGAACATTCACCAAGATTCCAGTTGATGGCTAATTTGATTCCAGACTTCTGCCTTCTGGAACTAGGGAGACTTAGCAGAATGATGACTCTTAAAAAGAGAGAAATACTGTGAAAGATGGTTCATCATTTACTCACATCTGTTAGGCTGTGCTGAGTGGCTGGAGGTGTGACAGTAAATAAGACCTCCTTATACCTTATGATCTGTCCGGAAGCAGTGGGAGAAGTTCAACCAGTCCTAGAATAGAAGATTCAGTACTATTCTGCCATGGAAATATAAGGAGATACACAGCACAGCCACAACTGGGGTGGAAATCAGGTCAGGCTTTCTGTACGATGGGAGTTATGATGATGTAGACACATACAGTAGCACATGCAAAGGCCTAGATGAAATACATGGGGCACAGGAGATGTTTCAGAATGGCTGGGTAAGAAGGAGAAGCATGAGAGCAAGGAAGCTCAAGAGCTGGACTGGAACCCTCTCAGCAAGGGATTTCTCTGTGACTCTTGAGGAGTTCAAGTTTTTTCATGAGAACATTAAAGCTATGGACAACTTTAAATAGAGATTTGAAACATTTTTATGGAAACCAGTATGACAAACAGGTTGGAAGACAGCAACAAGACCCTGATATTAACCCAGATGAGGCTGTGGTGCCTCTGGTTAGATGCCAGGCATCCTGCAACAGGCAGAGGACTTCAGGGGTATAGAACTGACAGCACTACATGGGGATCAGGGCATAAAGTCTAGGATGTAATGAGAAAGGTGACTTCTAGATTTCTAACTCTTGAGCAACAGGACAAAGACTACAGAAGAAGGACAGTTGGTAGTGAAAGATAATGTTACAATTTTTAAGTGAGGATTTCCATTACAAGTTTAATACATGATCCTGATTGAAAAGGGGAAAATCTACACATAAAAACAGATGTGCACTTAAAGCCATTGGAAAGAAAGGGATCATCAAAGAGACTGATGAATGGAAAGAAAAACTGAAGATGCAAACATCTAAAAAGAAGGTGAAGGAAGAGCCACAGAGAAGAACCTCTGAGGAATAGCAGGGAGGAAGAGAAGGAGGAGAAAAATGCTGTATGAACAGAACCATGATGTGGGAGAAAGGCACAAACTTGGAAATGTAAGACATATGGGAACCATGTGAAAAGTGTCTGAAAAGGGCCCATTCCAGTTTACATCCCAGAGCTCATTCATTAACAAAAAAGAATTCACTACTAATCTGCATGAGGCCTGTTTGAAAGGTTTGGAGAGGAAAATCCCAATCTGCAGCAGATTTCAATGGGAGTAGATATGGGGCAATTGGGATGGGCAATATGGGCAATCAGATGTTGGCAGCTCTCAAGAAACTTGATTGTAAAGAGGAACAGTCTATGACTAGCTAGGTGGGACTGTGTGTGGATAAAAGAGAGCTTTTTTCTTTCTTTTATGGAAGTTCTTTGAAAATTAAATGTCAGTGAAAGCAGAGAGAAGTTAGTGATAAAATATAGAGAGAAGTATACCTAGAAAAGCCATCAATAAATCCAACTAGTGTCAAACTTTATTCACTCATACTTAATTGCAAATAATAAAGAATTAAAAGGAAAGAAACACGTTTGGAGGTTTTTCTTTAGGGACAGGAACCAATCAAGGAAAACAGCACGCAAACACTCTGCCCTTAAATCTGTCATTTGCAAATAGATTGCTTGTTAACCTTCAACTTTATACAAAGAACAAAAACCAATTGATGTGTTTCACTAATGTTCACCTGAGGTCAAGTTCTATGAGAATGTCTGGTCTCATGTAAATAGCCATAGATGTGGTTTCCCCTATTCCACATAAAGCAGTTTAAATAAAGGCAGTCCTTGCCTTCAGAACATTACAATAAAAAACAGATGACATAAACACACATTCATCGCCCCTGCTAGCACACAAGGCGCAGTACAATAGTAAGAGAACATGATGGTCTTCCATAAGACTTTTTGTCTGGCTCAAGTTTGATATTTATTATTTTTTGGTGTGTGGAATATATAAGTTGTGGTTTTTTTGGAAACTGGGCAAGGTTAGGGAAAGTATTATATGCTCTTTACATGAACAAGGAAGTCTTGCAGGAAAGGGGTCAGAGCTTTGAATGCATTATAAATTTTGTCATTTATATTTCCCACCACACCACTCAGGTTCTCAAAAGCTTAATGAACAATGGCCACTGTTCAACAATACAAAGTCCTAGATCCGGAACGTACTGATGGAAGAACCAGGCAAAGGTTGGACAGATAAGCCCAGGTGGAAGGCTAAATGTGTGCCTGAAAGCAGAGGGCTGAGGGGGTGAGAAACCTTAGAATGCCTAGGAAAGAGTCAAGACATGCCATATGAAAGCATAAGGGACAAGAGGGTGAAGGAACTGTGAATAGCCCAGCAAAGGTCAAGTGGGTGCTCAGGACTGACCTACTTTCTGGTTTCAGAGAGAATGAAGTAGATACTGCTTTTTGGTTTTAGAAAGAATCAACTTGGTAAAGAATTTAAAAATAAACAAAATGCTGGCACTGTTGAGATTCTAGCATTTTCACAATGAAAGGGAAATATTCATCCAGATATTCATATTATTCCAGAATACTCGAGCTTTCAAACAAGAGCTGAAAAACTTTACATAAAAAATGTTATAAAGTATTTATGAGTATTTTAAGCTTTAGATACTCCTAAATCTTATGCAAAGCATCTTAAAGTCTATTCTAGCGGGAAGGAAGGGATAAATGAGATTTGAAATGGAGATAGAGGGAAAGGATTCTTAGATCTAAATCATTTTGGTACAAAAGCTATCAAGAAGACAACTTATATAATGGAGAAAAATAGTTGCAAACATCTTTATATATCCAATAAGGAGTTATTTTACAAAATATTTCAGGAATTCCTATAAATTAATAGCAACCCCCCAACAATTCAATTCAGAAATGGGCTAAAGACACAAGTGGGGATTTGTCCAAAGGACACTAAAAAGGCTGACTAATACATGAAAAGATGCCAGTATTGCTCGTTGTCAGGAAAATGAAAATTAAAATGATAACAAGGTAGTACCTCACATCTGCCAGAAAACAAGTGTTTTCTGGTGAGGATGTGCAGAAATTGGAGTCCTTTTCCTTATCGGCGGTACAGTAAAATGTTGCTGCTGTTCTGGAAAAAAGTATGAATTTTCTTAAAAAAAATTAGAATTAAAATCACAGTCCTACTTAGGACTAATATATGCAGCAATCCTATGTCTGGCTCTTGATCCAAATGAATTGAAACCAATATCTTGAGGAGATAGTGGCAACTCTTGTGTTCATTGCAGCACTGTTGCTACTAGCCACATGAAGAAGTAAACTAAATGTCCATTGATTGATGAATGGATATAGAAAATGTGATATAAGTATACAATGGAATATCAAAAAGAAAATTCTGCAATAGGAAAGACACAGACAAACCAGGAGGTCAGTATTTTGAATGAAGCAAGCCAGCTAGAAGAATAAATACTGTGTGATTCCAATGACAAGATTTGAAAAATAGTTAAACTAGAAATCAGAGTGGAATGGTGGATATGAGGGGCTTGGAGGAGGGAGAAATAGAAGGTTAAAGTTCCTGTTGTAGAAAATGAGTAAGGGGCCGGGGATTTGGCTCAGTGGCACAGCGCCTGCCTAGCAAGTGCGAGGCTCTGAGTTCGATTCCTGGTACCAAAAAAGAAAAGTAGCAAAAATAAGACCAAAAAAAGTCCCTTTGGGAAAAAAAGCAAAAATAAAAACAACTTTTGGGAGCCGGGAGATGGCTCAGTAGAATAACCACTTCCTTGGTAAGCACAAGGGTCTCAGTTCAATCCCCTGTTCTTAAAAAAAAAAAAGAAAGAAAAAAAGAAAATGAGTAAGTTCTGGAACTTTGCTGTGTACAAGACCACATTCAGCTAACAGTATTTTGTGAGACTTAAGAAGGTAGATCTCATGCTAAGTGTTTCTACCATAGTAAAAGAAAACAGCATGAACACCACCCAGACTTCACCCTGATATTTGATTTCAAATTCTGTTATAGAATGAATTGGAAGAGGAAATTAGCCAAGTGTTCAGGATTAGGCTGTCACTATGACATCCTAGAAAGTAGTAATGAAAACTTAACCAAACACAAAAGCTAAAAGAAGGGAGAGGGTGGAGTGCAAAGAAACAGGCAGTGCTAATGACATGCTACAGGAGAAAAACGAGGTGCATCGTGTTGAGTGAGGCATTTCCCATAAATGGCTCGTCTTGTAGGGGAGCTTGTCACTGTAGACCAATGCCATGAGTGTTTGTCCGTACACCACCAATGAGAATCAATTCATAACAATGGGCTTATGTGAAGGAGAGCAGTGAGATAGCAAGCATTGTAACAAATGCTGTTGCTTGGACAATCCCAATTATAGAGAAAAAGAAAATGAATCAGGATCTCAGATTTTATTTCTCTATGGCACTGTTCTTTAGAAGAATGTGCCAAGGGAGGAAAAAACTGCAATAAATTAAATCAACTTAGTATTTAGAAGATTACTTAGAAGTATCTGAGGCTTAATAAGATTTTGGAAATAGAGAATCACAAAATAGTAGAACTTGAAAAGGTGGTAGAGATTACCTAGTATTATCACTTCCTCAAAAAAATCTTTTTATAGATTATTTGAAAGAGTAAGAAGTAGAGAAAAGTACTATACATCCTGATTAAGTAATTCAACAAAGACCAGGAATTCAACAGTTGTCAATTTATGCTCAAAATGTTTCTATTATCCCTACCACAAATAACGATGTCATCTCTAAAAGAAAATTCAGTTTTAAAATGACAATAATCTCATCACATTTTAAAAAATGAACTGCAGTTTATATTTCTCCAGTTGCATGTCACTTTCTTTATAGATGTCTCTGATGTTACTTAAAAGTATAATTTCTCCTTCCATTTTGTTCTTTCTACTACTGCTTTATGGAAGAAACTAGGTAATATATCTAGTGAAGTTTCCTCCATTCTGGATTTTGCTGGTTACACCCCAGCAGAGTCATTTCATATATCCTCCTATACTTGTCTTTCCTTTAACCTGGTAGATAAAGAGACTGATCACTCAAGCTCAATTACTTGGCCAGCAGGCTCAGTAGATGAGGGAGACACACAATATCAAATATTGTTTTGTTTACACCAAAACAACTTTGTTTTGGTGTAAACATCCTCAGTGGTTAAAAGATTAGTTACAGCAAAACCTCAGAGTAGCTAAGAAATTAAGTTAGTGGGAAAGTCCAGAATAAAACTACATCTTTTGATCCTCAGCCTCTGACTCTTTCATTATATCATTGCGACACTGCGTCACTGTCAACACATGCTTGCCGAATGAGTGTGACTTAGCGGGTACTCCATGAAACATTGTGCAAAATATGACCCTGGAACTCACGAAAGGACCCAAGCTGGAAATTCACGATTCCTTTTTTATTTTATTTTATTTTTTATATAATAATTTTATTGAGAAAGAAATAGCAATGAGACAGTTTCAAAACAGGTTAGTAGGATAGCTGCAATAATTAATACATTGCATATTGTTGTCTTTGTAGTAGTTATTCATAGTATAAGATGCAGACATAATATCTTATCTAAACACTATTAGTTCAAAATTTTCTTCTCATTGAACTAAGAGAAAGTAGCTATATATCTATGCTGTTTTGTATATACAGATATGTTTTTTTCACTACCAAATGGACCTTTATTTATATCCTCCTTTTTTGTTTACTTTTGTTTACTTTCCATGCCATTCATATATTGTAGGTGCATGAATTCAGCAAAGTAAGGTCTTGGTCTTAACCGTCCATCAGAAAAGTTTAAAACTGAGATATAAAAAGTGAAGCCATATTAATATGCTGAACTATAAAAGGCTCAAGTCCACAACTTCTGACATCGCTGGTCATGTGGATAACCCACTACTATTATAGATTATTCCTTTTTTATTTTAAAGAGAGAAAGAAAACAATAGAACTTTTACAGAATTTCAAGACAAGATGATAAGAAACCAGCAATGGTTATTATACTGCATATTGTTATCTTCAAAGGAGTTGCTTAAATTCCCAGATACAGACACGCAAAATTGATCAAACAATATAGCACTAGGTGTTCCTTTCAATAAACTAATAGAAATTAGTAGAACAGCTATCTTAGCTATCTTATGTGTCTGTATATAGAGAGTTCCGCTGATACCATCTTCCTCATTTTCCCTCCTCTCCAAGCCCACTACTATTGCCTGTGTCCGGAATCCAACAAGGCTCTCTCGAACCACACAAAGTTTTTTCAAGTCTGCTTCGTCCGTAACAACCTTGCTTTCCTCACTCAGCTGTGCATTATCATCAAATGAGTTTTTCAAACTGCAAATCTGAATGTTGTTTCCTAATTTACAGTTCAAAACTTTCTTCTCATTGAACTAAGAGAAATTCATCTTCCGTATTTTTGTATCTCTATTATGGGGCCCCTAGTCCTTAAAGGGACCTGCAGGTCTCCCCATCATCTCATTTGTCACTGCCTCCACTCTACACTTTCCAGCTTACTGAATTCTTAAAGTTTTCTGAATGTACCAGCAAAGATAGCAGTGATTGTGAGTGCTAAATTAGACTTGACTTTGATTTTTGATTAGTCCATTAATTAGTTGTAGAATCCAGGGCATACTTTCCATTACTACATCTCACTAATTTCATCTGTATAGTGGGAACAATCTCAGATTTTTTTCTCTCTCTGTGTGTGTGTGTGTGTGTGTGTGTGTGTGTGTGTGTGTGTGTAAAATGAGTGGAATAGTGCAATTGGAGAACTAGCACGTCAGCCCCGATATAAGATGCCAATGCATGTGCTTTCATACATTTTCACAACCTTTGAGTCCATTCCTAAAACTGCTTCTTGGGCTGGTGAGATGGCTCAGTGGTCTAAAGCACCTACTTAGAACAAGCTAAGCTAAGCAAAGCACAGGGACGGCGGTTCAATCCCCCAGCACCACATGCCAGCCACCCCCGCCCCCTGGTGGGCTGAGCTGGACACACATACACAAAATAAATTAAAAAAAAAAAAAAAAAAAAAAAAAAACTGCTTCTTTCTTCTTGACAATCTCTTTCCTCTTGATAACCTAGACAGTTTCTGATCTCTGTAAAGATCCTGCTCTACTGCTTTTTGGTTGCAGTTGAACCTCCGCATTCTGTAGCACTTCTGAACCTTTCAGATGTTTTTGTTGTTGTGTCCTCCAGCTTTATGGTTTTCTCCCTATAAAACTATGAAAATTATAATGATAAGGACCTGGATTTTCTTTTAATGTGTTGATCTTCCTTGTTTCTTCTTATGCTACCCTATAACACAGTCTACTCTGTAATTCAAGGATCAGTAAATGGAAGTAAATTTGTGAGGTTAAGCTGAATTAAAAGAGACAATCCTACATATATTTTATGATTCTACACTTTTAGGCAGCTTTGATGAAACACCTTTCTTCGGAGTCCAAAGACCCTTTCAGGTGACTAGTATGCAATAATATTTATTATGTTTCATTTCTCAAATTATTGTGAAGTAGACCTCATAATCAGAGGAAGAATAAAGTGAAATTGACCTTTAAGAACAAGAAAGAAAAAGACAAAAGTATGCAAGCTGCATAGTAGCTAGACTTCCCTTTGAATATTAAAAAATTAATACTTTCACCCACCAATCCATTTATTAGCATTTGCTTTTCATGAATAATTTCAATAGCAATAGTTTGCTACTTTCAGCTTTAGTGATTTTTCTATGCTTACAGAAAAATAATTATGTACAGAAACGAATAGCAAGAACTATGCAGAATCCCCTAAAATAAATAAAGTAAACTCATTTGCATATCAGAAAGAGGCTACATAAATAAAGGTCTAAAAAATTTGTTTTACAATAATTAAATCTACCTCCCAAGGGCTGAATCCTTAAAAGAATTTTAAGTCAGCATGAAGTTTTAGCAAATATATCTCATAAAAATCTGATTAATTTACTTATGTCAATTTTAATTTGCGATTCACGAAAGCATATTTCAGCAATAAAAAGCAAAATAACTAATATTAAAAGACTTATTGTTGGATCCGGGGAGATGGCTCAGTGGAATAAGCACTTCCCTGGCAAGCGCAAGGGCCTGAGTTCAATCCCCGGTTGAAAAAAAAAAAAAAAAATTATTTAGTTTCTTTTTTTTTCTTTTATCCATACAGGGTTGTGTCTGATGAGAGTCAGTCTTCTTTTCTTTCAAAACTTGTGTAACTATGAACTTTTTAAATGGTTAAATCTTTTGCTATTTATTTTAATTCAAATCCAGTATATTATTATATATATTTGGAATTCAAACTATTCATCTTCATCCAAGCCTTCAATTAAATTCCACAATGCAAACGTCTTGGCACTGGAACTACGTTTCATGTTTGCTCAGCCAAGCCTGTGTCTTGAAAAAGTGTTGAAGTTTGGGGGTATTCTGGTGAGAACCCACATTCTGACATCACCCTGGTCATGGCCGTGATTGGCTGCTGAAAGACAAACAAAGGTTTATAGCGAGCAAGAGTGAATGAGTGAGAGGGCTGAGGAAGCTCCCAATCTGTGTTCCTCACTGGTCAGCCTGTCTGCTTGCTCCAGGACTGCTGCAGGGTAAGATGCAATCTGACAGCTTCAGCCCTTAAGACCAGACACTGCACACACACATTTCTGTCTTGGCTTTGAGCTTTTATTGAAACGTGAGTCTCATTGTAATGTGTAGAGTACCTATGTGATTTATTATTTGATTACCCTTAAACTAGACCCTCTAATTTTAGACTCTTTCCAAAGGTTTAGATGGCTAACCTAAGTATGCAAACAAGCTCTTAATTCTAGAATCATGAGCTAGAAAATGATGTCTTGCTCTCCATTTCTGCTTATGATAGAATGCTGTTTGTTCTTTCATTATGATGCAATTAAGATAAAACTGAAATATTATTTTGCATTTGTAAATTTCCCTGGGTATACTGGAATTTTTGTACAACTTATACCTAGTCTTTACTTTAGATATATGTTAGGCATTATATATAAGGCTTCCTATAACTCAAAAATCATTAGGGAAAATATATAGTATAGAAGAAATGAGTTATTTTGGTAGCTTATCATATTCTTCACAATAAAAACTTGTAATTTGATTCTCAAAATAATCCTTTAAGAATGTCTGAGTTACTGGTGGTCACTACAGAGGTGCTTATTTTTTTTGATGAATCACAAACTAAATAAAACAAGATTTATGGGGCAGGCAATTGCTCCACTTGGTTCTTTCAAAAATATTGCCCCTGCCATGTTTTCATCTAGTTATTTTTATGACTTTTATGAGAAATTTATGTAATCATGAACTCTTTCCAGAGTTCTATGTATTTAAGATTTTAGTTTTATAAAATATTGTACATCGGCCAGGCATTTTCATGGTGCTGCATAACAATGCTCTTTGTGTTTGCTGTTGGGCTCCACCGTGGCCTGCAAAGGTTAGAGCATTGCTTATGACACCACAGAGCCATGCAAGCTCCTTTAACAGGTGGACAGAGCAGGCTGTGAGGAAGTGTGCAGGCATCCCGACCTGAAGGTGCGCTCTGCCACACACACAGAGTGTGACTTGGGAGCCAGGCCCCGTCTTTCTCTGTGTATGTGTGTGAGGATCAGATGTTTGGTATGGATGCCACGGATCTTGGGTGATGAGGACAAAATCCAAAACCTAGCTTCAATATACAATATATGGCAAGGGGTTTGCACATTTTAGATATTGTGTTTTTGAAGTCTGTTATGGGGAAATTGTTCGCATCATTATCCATTGCTACCAAAATATTGCCAACTGTCTGTAGGTTCGAGATGGTTCTGTCAGTTATATGTCTCTAAATGCAAGTGAGCGGACATTAGTGAGCCTTCCTCTAAGTTTGTTCACCCTCTAGATGATAGAATTTTTAATTGATAGAGTTGATTTTAAATTTTATTTCTTTTAATAAGATTAAAATAGGGTAGGATTTCACTATGTCCTCTTACTTACGAGGCTCTTGTGAGGACATGAGGATCTTTATGTGGCTGCAAGGCCCAGGGGTGTTAGAAACTATTTGTACTTTGAGAGTTGCATCAGCTGTGCCGTAGGACTGCAGTCTCCACCCCTAAGTAGCACTGCAGGGATCTCTGATTTGTCCTATTAGAGTCTCCCATGCTGACAGACAAAAATCCCAAATGGAGCTGGAGGCCAGTCTCACTTGAGAAAAGTCACCCCTGCTATCACAACAGGAGACTCTGAAGAACTTCTTCTCATTGAATCATCCTGGGTCATGGTTATTGAGAGTCATAAGCTATGAGACTAGTGCTTCATATGTCATGCCCTGCTCCCACACACATATGGGCATGCATGTGTGTGCATGTGCACAGGTGCACACACACATGCACTAGTTATTCTAAGATATTCATAGCAAAACAATCTTACCTCTTATTTCACAAGTGAAATTTTACTGCAAGACTTATGCATATAAACTGGAAGCTGCCTGTAGGTCACTACACAAAAGCAACCATTTAACCATACTGTATTCAGTTTCTGCCTAGTCTTTAAGTACAAAGCAACAGTGTACCAAACTAGTCCCCCAGTTCAGTCCATGTGGGTGACTTACCCTTGTCAGTAACACTAAGGTGCTTTTCACCCAGTGCGTGTGCTCCACCACTGGACTACATCTCCAGCCAAGAAATTTGGCTTTAATCAGCTAAAATGTTATTTAGACACAAGTGACAACAAATTAAATACTTCATCTTTGGTATGAGCAAAAAATCAGATCTTCAATTTTAATATTTATCAACCTTGCTGTTTCATTAATTGCAGAAATCATCGTCAAAATGAAGATTGCCTTCATTTTTCTCAGTATCTTGGGGATGGCCTGTGCATTCTCAGTAAGTTCTTTATTAAAGCCTGGTAATTTTTCTAATTTAGTATTTTTGTGTAGAAGGGAGTATATATAATAATTGAATTCTCTTGTAAACAGATGAAAAATTTGCATAGAAGAATCAAATTAGAAGATTCTGAAGAAAATGGGGTAACTACAGCATTCTTCATTGGTCTAGACTTGTGCTTTGGAGTTATTGAGCCTCAAAAATGAATATGATATGTGCTTTGTTTGTGCAGGTCTTTAAATACAGGCCACAATATTATCTTTATAAGCATGGCTACTTTTACCCTCCTCTAAAACGATTTGCACTTCAGGTGAGTATAAAAATTAATTTTCTTTTTCACCTATTACAACTTAATGTGATCAAATGTAATATCAAAACACTTGAATTCAACTCCCAATGGATTCACCCAGAAAGATTGCTCACTAGAGCAACTTTTTCAGTCATTCACAATTAAGCCCAAGATGAGTTCATTGTCACATTACAGTTGAGTCACTAGTGTGACACAGCTGGCTCACCTCATGATTCAGAGTTTTCCCCCTAGTAAGAGTAAAAACTGACTTCACATACAGCAATGGCCCTAGAAAGACACCTTGATAAGGGTCAATACTGAAATTCCCTGATGCTTTAGCCTGTACAGGTGAGGAGAGCTGTCAGTCACACATTGCCCAGAATTGTAAGGGACATGTGGCTCAAGAACGTCAGAGGAAAGGGAAAAATTCATAAGGTGGACTAAACAGCTTGTGAGATTACCAAAACATCCCTAAAAATTGTAAACAAAACAGAACATAGTAATACTAAAAATAAGAGTTTCCATTTTTGCCAGGTTACCTGTGAAGAGGACCTTTGAAAGCTAGAGGGTGTGGTGTGTAACAAGCCAGATGCCACTGTTTTAATGACTACACAGTTGAGAATCTGGGCACCAGTCAAGCCCCATGGGACCCAGAACTCCTGGGTCCCTAGAAGCAGCTGAGATGTTCAGATTGCTGTGTCAGCACCGTGGCTTGGCGCTGTGTCTCACCATGCGTCAGGCTGACCCCACACCATGGTAGGAAGAAGGCCATTTGAAAGTATTTCTAGCACCATCATAATTACGGGAGTTTGTGTGGCCACAAAAATATGAGCGTAAGTGATACAAGAACTGTGGGTTTTCAGAATTGTCTTCCATTGTTTGGTTCACCTCAGGCCCAGAAATAGACTGCTTACTTAGAACTTTGCTCCCTTTCTTAAACTAAAGAAAAAGGATAGTAAATTCAAGTTTGTGACTAGCGCCTCAACTTTTCTGAAGTATCTGATACTTAGATACATGTATCCTCATGTAGATGTAGATGTTTTTATGGACATGTATGTGTGGTCCAACTAAAATATCCAGAGGAAAATGATGTTGGGAGAAGTTACATTTTCATTATCGATAGACCCAACATTCAGAAACCTTAATATGTAAAATTTTCACAAATTATATATAGTAGGTTTATCCCAACTAAAGTGTAATTTGTAAGATAATTGTCTTAAAATTAAAAAAAAATCTCCTGATACAGTGGTCAACCTAGTATTTATGACTTATTTTCCTATTTTACAATGTTTGATGGTCCTTAACTATATTAAATTATAGTGTCCAACATTGTCGCCTTCAAATGCATTAAGCAGCACTGGCTTTGAAATTCATGTGTTATTCAGACAAATCTGTTTATGTACAATCATTTGTGAAATACCAACCTCTCTGAAATGTGTCACGTGGGTTGTAGTCTCCTGTAGCTTACCTAGCTGCTAGCAGGGTTCAGTAGGATCAAGTGACAAGTTGGCACAAGAGCATAAATGAAAGGAGGGGAGAAAAGAGAAAAACATTGGGTTTCAAGTCGCTGTACCCAGAGTTGAAGTCGTTCTTCCAGATTGAGAAGTGGTGTGGTTGAACTACGGAAAGAACTGGGGTGGGGGGCGGGGGGAGGCATGTAGAATGGCTAGAACACTCTCACTGAGAAAAACAGCTCTGACTGTGTAAATATACTGTCCTCTATATTTAATTTAACTAACAAGTAGAAATAGTTCAAATACAATCATCTGCTTCATGCCTGCCTGGCTCTGAAGGCACAATGGTTAAGGTCATGGCACTGAAGGGAGGCCTAATTATTCTCCCTCTACCTGAGGTTTTTCTTGGCTGGGAACACTGAAGTTTTAAGTGTTCCCTTTCCCTGGGTGGATGACAGCCGGCAGGGACAGTTCAGCAAGAGGAGGACATGAATGTTTCTCCCATCTGATTCTTAATGCAGAGCTTAGAAGCCTTCTGCAGCCATGTTCTATCCACATGGGATTTGTGGCTGAGCCATTAGAACCAGATCTAGAACGTGTGGGGCAGGAAAAGAAGAATACGGAGCTGAGTATGCATTTAATGCCTGGTACCCTTAGCAGTGGCTGCAGAAAAGACAGGAAAATTGCAAATTCACTTTGGATTGTCATTGGTAGAATGATGAAGACTCTCCTCTACTGTCTTGCAGATGTTTAGATTTACATTTCCTTTTAAAAAAATAGTAAAGCCAGGGCTGGGAATGTGGCTCAGTGGTAAACAGCACTTGCCTGGCATTCACGAGTCTCTAGGTTGGATCCCAGCCCTGAAAATAATTTAAAACTCCTTAACTTTTTGTTGTTGTTGGTATCAGGGATCAAACTCAGGACCTTAGGATCTTGCACTTGCCAGGCAGGTGCTTATGCCACTGAGCTAACACCCCAGCCCTAAAACTCCTTAACTTATAATTCCATTTTTTACACACAGATTCTTTGGTTTACTTTTCTCTCATTTCATACTAACCTTTTTGGAGGACGCTGTGCTGTGAATCTCCTGAATGAGTTCATTTTTCTTTTGTACACTTACTTCATATGTATAAATTAACTTATTTTTCTAAAAAGTTTTAATTAGATGGAAAGATATTTCAGATGGAACTTTAGCTTTGTATGAAGAACATTATGATTTAAATGTACCCCAAGTTCACATTTAAATGAATCATCTGGTAACAATTTATATTGGGTAATAAGCCAAATAATCATTTCATTTAAGCTTTATAAAAGAAATATAGCAGTGCAATCTATGTCTTAATCCAAGATCTGCATTGAACTGGTTGGGAAAAAACACAATTTAAGCTTCTGATTCTCTGTCTATAAAATTAAAACACTGGGCCTGATGGTCCCTTCCTTTTTTCATATTTAAAAAATCCCATGATTCTCTAGTTTTTGCATACAACATATCTCAACATATTGTCAATTCTGTGGAGCTGAACACAGGCTACTGCTCATTTCATATATGCCAAACATATTTCTCACATTAACATGAGACTATTCTAAGTAAATAAATCTTTCAAATTTATTAATTAATCAATTTCAGTATGTATTTTTATTTTATCTTATTTCAAACATCGGGAAATTTTAGTTGCTGTTGGCTATATATGTGTATAATTCATATATATATATATATATATATATATATATATAATTTTTAGGGCAGCAGTGACTCTTCGGAAGAAAATGGAAATGGTGACAGTTCAGAAGAAGAGGAGGAAGAAGAGGTAAGGAATTTTCAGCCTTTTCACAAAATAAGCCATACAGCACAAAAACAAATAGGAAAGTAGTCTACTGTAATCTGGGCTTAGCAAATAGCTGCTGCCACTTCACCAACTGCCCACAGTCTACTATTTTGAACAAGAGGGATGTTATTTAAACTAGACTCAACTAAAATAGCCTATTTAAAACACTGTGCAGTTTGGGCTTAAAGTTGCCTGTAAGTGGTACACAAAAACAAAAATATCTCCATTTTAAATGAAAAAGTATAAAATCTGCTGAAAAGCAACAGGAAGTGTTTATATTTAGGTAGACCATGAAAACGCCAGTGAATCTGATGCTAGATGACAAGTAAACAATAATCTTAAACTCAACGTAAACCTTGTTTTAGGGATTGAACTTTAGAAGTTCAGTTTCTAAAGCAGATAGTCTAAAAGAGCCAATTTATATTCTCTAGACAGGTACTATGATTCATCTGCCTTTCATGATTACTAGGACTGGGTTCTTTTTTAAATGGGAATTTCATGAATATTTTTCCTAATAACAAAATTTGTGTTTTACAGAAATTAAATTACTCAATATCTGTACACATCTTCCTAAATTGTTCTACAAATTAGTGCAGTCCATGGCTAAAATTAATCTTAGAATTATGTATTAATTCTTAAAATTATTAAATCTTAGAATTATGAATATCTTGAGAATTATGATATTTTCTTTATAACTAAAACTCTTGCCTAGGAAGACATGCTAATTAGGATGTATTTTCTTGGATAGTCAGTTATGGCTGTTCACTGTTTTGCAACCTTTTAAATTCAGTATTTTTGGGCAGTACTCATGAATAGACTATGACAATAAAATGCAAATACATATAAGGGTCAACTACCCTGAAAAAAATGTTATGAGAACATGAAAAGTGACAAAGTATTATTTGGTGGGTTTTTTAATCTACTATTTCCCAAACCCTAATCACACTAATAGTTTAAGGAAGGATCTTACAACAATGCCATGCCAGTACTAGGAAAAATGCGACCTACTAAATCCTAGAAAATTCTTCCCAGAGTTCCACATAGTTGCCTTACACAAAAACTAAGCTAAAATTATCCATCTAACTGTAGCTATTTGCCCTACAGTGTTGGTAAATCACCTTTACACTTTCTGACTAGGCTGTATATCTTCTGACCATAGTTCTTCATTTATGGTAGTAGATGGAGGTGTGGCAAGATTGAGCCTCTTTAGGGACTTTAATGAAATCATGCACATATAAAAATTTGTCAGCCTCCTTTTGATTCTACTTATGAATACCTCATGATCCAGTAGGTCAGAGGCTAGAATTGTGTTTGGGAGAAGACTAGAGCTACACCCTCTATTGTATCTCCTCACAGTGCTATCATATTTTTTTTTACACATATATAGTGCCCTGAAAATATTTGGTGGCTTTGTTTGGAAACTTTAGAGGAACAAATGCTCTGGGTAACATTCATTAAAAATAATAATAATGGAAATGTGAATGAATAAAAAATGGGAACCTTCCACCCTGAAGAGATTTTGGAAATGCATTTTTTCTCATTTCTTCCTAAAAATCTCAGAGACAATTTAGGCCAAATATAGAGTCCCCAGCAGTTGTATTCACACAAGGAAGATACTTGAGCATATAATTTTGTCTACTCCTAAACTATTCAACTTCAATTTTAGAACACATAAGAAAATTATTGGTATATACCTCACTGAAATTTCAGAAACTAAATGTAGAAGTGAAATTAGCACTCATGTACAAAAGCAGAAGGTGCCTTCTGCTTCATTTTATTCATTAACCAATTGCCACCAAGAATAATCACTATTGACCTC
>NW_004524604.1:2712168-2721661 GCF_000260255.1 Octodon degus | reverse complement strand
CAAGAGCTGAGATTACAGGCGCGTGTCACCAGGCTTAGTCTCAATTGCCATCTCAGCATGCCCTGGGGGCAGAGCCAGCATGGCAGGCCTGGGAATTGAACCCCTGGCCCCTATGCCTGCTTACAGATGCTTTAATCTGCTGAGCTATTTGGATGGCCCTTATGTTGGCTCTTTTATGTGTGCTTTCTTCTATCAACTTCAGAGATCCATCTGTATTGTTCTGCCAGTTTTAATCATTTGGTCTTATTAGGATTTCATATATGAATACATTAAAATGTATCATTCCTGTGTTGATGAACATTTAGGTAGCTTCTAAGTTAGGGCTATTACAAAGAGTATTCCTATGAACATTATAGAACTTCTGGTGAGTATCTTCATTCCCATAGGGAGGCCATTTGCCAAAAGGTGAAATTCTTGAGTCAACACAGATACATATGTTCAACCTTGCAGATGGAATGAAACAGCTTCCCAAACAGATCGAATGATGTCAATTTCCACTGTCAGTGTGTGAGGGCTCCTGCTGCCCCACATTCTCATAAACACCTGTTTCTTTCAGCCACCTAATTGACTATACACAGGTCATTTCTCCCAGTAGACCTCAGAACTTCTTGCCTGTGAAGCAAGGCTACAGGACCCAGCTAGTATATGCTTAAATCTGTCCCCACATGCTAATAGCATCTCCTTATACCACTCAAAGGTTTAGTCCTTTGAAATAAAGCCCCAGAATGAAAACCTAGGCAGATATAATAGTATTTGTGGTGTCTGGACACAGTTAGCTTGGACATAGCTATGGGGTAGCTCTGGTATTAGCAAAATGAAACAAAAATATTTTTTGTTGGTCATGCTGTGGCAATAAGACAAGCTAAATCTGGGTTTTGTTTGCTTGAAATATTAAAGTTATCTTAACACTACAATCTCTTAAAATCATTTAAAATGAATATAGTTTCCAATATTCACTTAAAGGTACTAAGGTCTATAAATACAAACTCTTGACTTTTAATATTGGCTATGAGTTACATCTGGAAATTAACTTACACAACGCCCTAAGAATGTGGAATTAAGACAAGTTAATATAATGTTCACAGATATAATAAGTATTCATTGAAGAGTATAATTTTTAAATAGTCTTTACACAATAATATAACACACTACTAAGAATTTTGTTGACTAATTTTTAATTTCCACAGAAAGAGTGACTTGTGTCAGGTGTTTGAAACAAAAATACCTTTGAGTTGGTAAAACAGCAAGCAGAAAAATCTAAGACATGCTTTCATGTGGTAGATAATAGGATCAGATACCTTTGAGTTCTTAGAAGTGAGATGTGCAAATGGCAGAAGCAGAGACAGAACAGTGAGGTGCTGAGGGCTACACAGATTTTTTCAGAATGATTCACAGCTCCAATAAAGCTAGAGCTACCTTCTAGCTACAATAAGTTTTCTTGCTTGGATATTTTCACCAGGAGACTTCAAATGAAGAAGAAAACAATGAGGATTCTAATGGGAACGAAGATGAAGAATCTGAAGCTGAGAATACCACGCTTTCTACTGCGACACCTGGCTATGGAGAAGAGGTCACTGCTGGAACAGAGTACATAGGGTTAGCTGCAATCCAGCTTCCAAAGAAGGTAATAATGCCCCGCAAAGGTTAAGCCAGTTTTTTTTTTTTTCTTCATGGAAGTTCCAGGTTATCCCAACACTGTATACATAGTATTTGATAATGGTATTTGATACTGTCTCCATTAACTCATTGAAAATGCAAGAACAGGCATCATTTCCTTATTTGCAAATAAGGAAAGATCTACCAGCAGTTCTCTTCCCTTGACCTTGCATTGACTCTTTACATTTTAATAGAAGACCAAGGATGGGCAATGAATAGCAAAGTTGCAGCAAGTGGCTTCACCCAAGAAAGTTTCTCAGGCATATCTCCCCAAGGTGTCAGAGCACTCACCAGCCCTAGAGTAAGTTAGAGCGGCCAGCATTCAGTGATAACAGGAATAAGGCTGTCAAGCACGGAGTACTGTGCTGGGTACAGCAATGGCCTGAAGTTGAAACTGTTTTATGCTTAAATTTAGATTCCCTCAAATCTTTCTTTCCAGGCTGGGGATATAGGAACAAAACCTGCTAAGAAAGAGGAAAGTGATGAAGAGGAGGAGGAAGAAGAGAATGAAAATGAGGAAAATGAAGCAGAAGTGGATGAAAATGAACAAGCTGTGAATGGCACCAGCACCAACAGCACAGAGGTGGAGAATGGTAATGGCAGCAGTGGTGCAGACAATGGAGAAGAAGGGGGTGAAGAAAGTGACACAGCAGCCACCACAGCAGGAACTACTTTAACGGTAGTGCCAAGCACTGACATCTCAAAGACAATAGCCTCTCTAGGTGTTGGGTTTGAACCCACAACCCCACCTCCCAAGGTCGATGGTACTACACCCTATGGGAAGACTACCACAGCTGAGTATGGGGGTGAGTACGAGCAAACAGCTGGTGCTGAATACGACGCTGGGTATGAAGTCTATGACAATGAGAATGGGGGGCCTCGTGGCGACAATTACCGACCCTATGAAGATGAATACAGCTACTACAAAGGGCGTGGCTATGATGGCTATGATGGTCAAGATTACTACTACCATCAGTGAAGACCAGCCTAGGGTGGAGTCACCATGCCAGCTTGCATCTGGCTGCCAGTTTCCAAGTTCAACTCAGGAAGGTGCAATATATGCAGTGTGCATGTGATGGCAGGAATGGTAGTGCTGCTCCTAAGTGAGTTTCTGTAATTGCTTCTGTCGCTAATGGGCCCTTGTTGCTTTTCTCTGCTCTTTCTAGAAGGCTGTTGTAAATCAGGAACATTTATCAAGCAGTACACAACTCAACAGATGGAATTGGGTTGAACTTTTTTGAGATTGTAGCTCTATATATAGCATTTGTAACATGTTCACTGTATTGCTAACTGCCTAAATGTGCTCTTCATACACAAATGCTTCTGAGAAGAGATCCATTGATGTTATAATGCTGTATACAATAAGTGTGTAACTGCTAATCACACCACCTATCTAACAATGTATATTAGAATGAATAATCATGTGCATGTATTTTTATGTGATCTATATGTATATTCTACCTGAGATTTTATCACAAATAAACAGCAATTCTTCAAATGTGTTATAATTAAGAAGAAAAGTCAGAGAGTACTTCCACTGCAAAACATAGGAGAACTCTAAACACCTTCTTTTGGCAACATTATGCTGATAGGCAGGGTCGGCTCTATACCTTAGGGAAATGAAGAACTTTTTTTGGACTTGTCATATTTAACAAATATAAATACAGGAGGCCTGGTTGGACTTGAATTTAAGATAAATAATTTAAGAATTTTAGTACAAGTATATCCATGAAAATTTGGCCTCTGTGAAATATTTGGGACATGCCCTTACTAAATAAGTGATTCACTATTTAAGATTCAAATTTAGCTAGGTGTCCTGTGTTTTTCTTGGCAATCTGACCCATTCCAATTTGATTTTAGATGTGGTAGGAGGTAGGATTGAGTAGTTAAACACACACACACACACACACAAACACACACACACGCACGCACGTACGCACACACACACATGCACACACACAGATATAAAAAACCTTAATAACAACTTATACTTCTTATATTCTTTTTGTTTGCACATGTGTGTGCCTCTGGCATTGTTTATTTTATTTTAATACACTGTGCCCTTCAAGTTTCCTTTTAAATCTACCACAAATAACAGGTTTTAGCACATCAGGTGATATTTTGCTTCCTGAACATTAAATTAATTTTCTATTACCAATGCAAATGTGTACTTTCCAATTTACCCACTGCACAATAAAACCTAATTTAAAGCAATTAATGTTCATTAATGGCCCCATCTGCATGTTTATCACTTTATCCTTAAATACTTGAGATATGGTATCCATATTTTATAGCTCATTTCTTATCAGCAAGAATTCTAATCCTCAAGGGTAAATGTAAGACTAATGTGCCAGCATCTCATATACTTTGCATTTTGCAAAAAAATACATTACTTCTTACAAAAAAAGAAAACAACTTGGAAATGTATAATATGTTAATAGATATACTAAAAGTGTATACTTATTGCAAAAGAGGTTCATTCTTCTCTTTCTGTAGCCTTCCTCTTTTCCCAAAACTGGTGTGGCAGAGCAATGAATGTGATATGGGAAATTCTTCAGCTTTCTAGAAATATTTTGCTAGGCATACTAGGACACAGTGCAGCACTAGTAATCCTCGAAGGTTTCCTCCCAGGTCCCCTGCAGAAGGCCACTGCCTTGCAGGGAACTGACAAGTGAGCTGGCAAGTGTTCCTATGTAGCAAAGCATTTTGAGCAAGCAATTTAACATCAGGCAGAAGTTGTTTTGTCAATTCTTCAGGTATCAATTGTGTGCATTTGCAAATACTATTGGAACATTTTGAGCTCAAACATCAGGTTTTTACCCTCCATTTGGTTTATCTAATCACCGAATAAAGTGATATGCTAAAATATAAAAGCATTTGTATGGAAGAGAGGAGGCAATGTCAACCCAAAGTTCAGGGTTTCAAATCCTGGTGCCTCCCACCAGTGTACTAGCTGTAGAAACCTAAGAGGGCAGCTTACCCACAATCCGGAATCTTGATGCTTAAGGTCAGCCCAAAAGGGTTCCCCAGGAGCCTGCCTTCTAAACTTTAAATCATTGAGTTCTGTCAAATCATTGAGCTCTATTGTTTGTTCCTGATTCTCACTATCAGTCTAGCTAAAGGTAGCCAGTAAGACCCAGGCCACAACCTGAATGGTGTGTGTTTTGAAATTCTTCTGCCAGATTAATTAGTCCATAGCCCTTAAATTTAGTCTCCTGTAAAGTGTCAGAGCATGGATAAAAATGTAGACAGATTTTCTATCAGAGTGTAAAACACATAGCCTCCAGTCTGCCTTCCAATTAGGCTTTGTTTCCAAAGGCTAGTCCTTGACCTGACTTTTTTGTTTTCATTTCTATCAGCATTTTGGTCTTCTGAGCTCTGACCGGCATCACACACTGATAGTATCACACTTGCAGCAGTTCATAACATCCTCGGGCTCATCTAGCTTGCTTTTCTAAGCTTTTCTGAATTCCTCCACTACTTCTTATATTTTAATCATAACCATGAAGGCAAATTTCAAATTGAAATAGTGAAGAAAAGTAGGTAGTTGAAAGAAATAAAGTGAGAAAAATTTTATTCCTTTTACTTTATTCATTGTAAGCTGGATGAACACCTAAGATAAAACTAGACAATGTTCAGTTATTGCACCTATGAAAATGAAAAGCTTGTTCCTTAAAGCGATGTCAGTTTTATAGCTAAGAGTTGTCAGGTGCCACATGCATCAACTTTTTGTTATAAATTTCTTTTTCATTTTAAAGAGATTAAAAATTTAAAAACATTAAAAATGATACAGAATTTCAAAGCAAGATGATAGGAAATCAACAATGATTGTTATGTTGTATACTGCTATCTTCAAAGTAGTTGTTCAAATTATTTGATACAAGCCTGTAAAATTGGGCAAAAAATTATGCATTAACTGTTCCTTTCAATAAATCAATAGAAATTAGTAGTACAATTATATTAGTTATCTTGCTTTCCTTCTTTCTTTCTTTTCTTCTTTCCATCATCCAAATTGTTCTTTACTTATGAGCAACTTCCCTCTCACAATATCTATTGTACCTTTCAGATTCTATTTGCTCGCTTAGTTCCTTGCACTAGGAAGATAATATGGTGTTTACACATGCAGGTCTGATTTATTTCACTTGTAAGTATGGTCCCTAGTTGCATCCATTTACCTAAAGAGGCCTTGAGTTTGTCTTCCTTTATAGCTGAGTAGTACTCCATGAAAAATATCCAGGCTTTGGAAAGTTGGAAGACTAGTGAATAAGCACCCTTATTACCCTTTTCACCTGCACTCACCAAAGGCCAGTGTTTTGCCACATCTGTTCCCTCTGTGTGAGTGTATTTATGCATGTATGTGTGCATGTACTTTGCCAGACTATTGAGGAGGAGACTGCAGACATACGAGGCTTCAGCCCCAAATACTACAGCATTCAGTGTAAACAGAGTTCTCCTGCTTGCCACAATACCATTGACGTCTTCATTCTCTAGAAGTTTAACATAGGTATGATAATTGATATATACATTGTATATTCAAATTTTCTCCATCATCACAACAAATCCTTTCTCATCTAATTCCACAAAACTCTGTCAAGTAGGTATCGTCATCCTCATTGTATTAATGAAATTGCTATATCAAGCAGAAACACCAAAATGACAGCCAGACTTTGGAGGCAGACATATTTTACATTGAAGGGCACTGATTAGGATCATTCCCAAAATATGAGGCTCCAGCCTCCAGTGGTCTAGGGCTTTTATATGATGCATAAGCAGGGGCTATAAAGGCAAGACAGAACAGCTTGGCAGTTTCTTGATTCACTAGCAGGGTGAGATCATCGGTTACAAGGGTAGATGAATGATTATCAAGCTTGTTACAATCAGACACCCTGAAAGTTCAGCTATGCTCTTGTGGTTACAGGGGTCAAGAAAGCAATCACTGAGCCTCAAAGCCGTGGCAGAGCTAGGCAGTTTCAAAAACAGCACAATTTTTAAAGAACACTTTTTCTTGGACAGTTTTTCCCTTTCAAAATGACTGAGGCACAAGGAGATGACAAGCAGCCACACTGGAGATGAGATGAAGGCCGCTTGGCCCAGGTGGCTGTTCATTAGCAGGTATTAGTCCCTTGTCTGCCTATTCATCAGTAAGGGATGGTCAGGCAGTCTCTAAGGATGGAAATCTTGCTGGAAATTAGCCTTACCCTGCATCCACAATTTCCTTTGGGTACATCATATGTTATGACTTAAATCCGAAGCAATATTTTCAAACCTAGGATTTTCTCATGTTTTGGGGGCATATCTTTCTGTAAAGCCAGGCTGGTCTTGTGCAAAATGCACAAATTCCATAGTCAGAAGTGCTTGAACAGTGGCTTTAGTGAGAGTGGCTCATCTTGGCTAGCTTTGATCCCTTACCTCCTAGTAGGCTAGCATTGCTGTTAAGAGTCTAGCACGTCTGGAGGAACTGACATCTCTGCTTTCTTCTGCTCTCCTTTTCCTTCCCTCTGTCACTTAGGTGGATAGTAACGGAATTATCCAGTTATAAAAATCATTTGTAAAATAATAGCACACTTTGTTTTTACTCCAATGCATCTTTTTAGAGTGAAATGTTTTTTTTTTTTTTTTTTTTTTGAGGTTAAGATCAGCGTGATTAACACTCTCATATTGCAAGGATCACATGCGCAAGCTATCTTATCATGGCAGGCTATCTCAGTGTGTCACAGGGTCATCAAGTCGCAAATTCTACAAGGTCTTTAAAATCTGTGGAGTATATTTACACTATTAATATTCAGGAGTTATTCGTTTTTATACAGTGAAAGATACTAATCGTTGCCTTTCTGGTTCCTTTCTTAGCTTTTGGCTCATGGAGTGTGAGTTCCCAACTCTTCACGAGCCTATCTGAGGGATTTGAGCAAGCTCATTTTTGTTTTCTTTCTTTTCTTTTCTTCTTCTTTTCTTTAAAAAATGTATTTGTTTGTTACAGTGTCTCACTATGCAGCTCAGACTTGTGGCAATTCTCCTACTTTCAGCCTCCCCAGTTCTGGGATTACAGGCATGTGCCACTATGCCCAGACTGTGGCTGGCTCAGCCTGCCCTGGGGATGAGGCTGGTACAACATGTAGTGCCAAGGATCAAACTGTGGTCCCTGTGCTTGCCTGAGAAGGTGATTTAGCCTGTTGAGCTGTCTGGCCAGCCCTAAACAAGCTCATTTCTGTCCCCAAGTGCAGACAGACACTTTTCTAACACTCCTCCAAGTATCTAGGAGTCTCCTATAATCAGAAGGTTTTTGAAAGGAATCAGTAAAGCATCCCCCTGGTGCAGCCAACAACCACAGAAGGAAGTTTCACATCTTCACCAACCCCACACAAGTGGGCAGGTAGTCAGTGAGGCCTGGAAACAGCTAAGCCATCCAGTGCTAGAGGGAGGTGGTGTGAGGTTCAATGCAAAGAAAGTGATGGGCTGGGGAAAACTCTTCTATGGAAGCCAGGGGTGTCCCCCACAGCTTTTCTCTCAGCCAAAGTATGCAACCCCCTCTTTCTACAGAACAGTAGTCTAGTGTAGTAGTAGTCACAGCAGCACCCCACTTGTTGAAATGTTTTTACTACCTAGGCCTACATGTAAGAGTCCCAGCCTCCCTCTGCTACCCTGGCAGCCAGCCTCGAGTCCCTTCCTAACTCCCTGTGGCCTTGCCCGTCACAGCTCTATTTCCTCCATTTCTTGATAGTATGCTTTTCTGATCCATCCAGGAGAAACCTGATGAGAATTCAAATTATTAGAAAAGAAAAAGGAATATTTTTACTTTGCCAAAGGGACAACAGTCTTTTCTCCGAATCAAATGATATCTTTGAACACAAAAAGGATAAGTTGAAATAGGATATGCTCATTTTGGGGGTGGGGAATGAAGTTGGATGTTGGGTATTTGTCTTCTGCTGCTCATATAAAGAAAATATCTTTGCCATAATTCATAGATTCCAATCTTCTGCTGCGGCAGAACCCCTAGATGCCATTCATATCTCTCTCATCTCTCTCTCTCTCTCTCTCTCTCTCTCTCTCTCTCTCTCTCTCTCTGGTGTGCAGATGTGCACACATACAATAGGACCTTGAGTTTTCTTAGGTAGGCCTGATCTCCCACTTTCCTTAGTCATTTGATTTAAGTCCTTTTTTAAGTTCTGTCTTATGTCCATGTGATGTTTATGGATTCCTGGTTGTCTCTGTGAAGAGATAAACTATTCTCCTTGCCCTCATCCTAGTTTTCCCCTCCAATGCCTTTGTTCATGAAGCTGTGTGGAGATTCTGGGGATATAATGCCCAGGAGTAAACCTTAATCAATATGAAATAAGTTGGTGGATGGATGTCTCAAGCTCTGTCCCTCCCAAGGATGATTGTGTTTCCTGGACTCTCATGGCGCCCCTGAGATCCACCAGAGTGACTGATTGGAAGCCCACTTCCCTTCCTGTATTACCGTACTCCTCCTCCTCTTCACCCAGATCTCCTTCAAGTCAATTAAATGCATCCAAGTCCTTGTGTTACTATCTGGTTTTGAGAGAGCCTCACCTTTGGTACTAGTTCATAGTTACCCATTTTCAAAGCTGAAATTTAAGAATTTCTCCTCATTTTCCCCCAAGTTAAGAGGCCATTTTTATTTCAGCAGCATTATATACTCAAGGAGGGATTTCTTCACCTTGCCTAATTGCCCTGGCCCTGTTTATCCATTTGCATGGCACATTGGGCACCTTCCTTCCCCAGCAGCCCTCCCTACCAAAGAAATAAAAGTGCAAGTGTTTAAGAGTCAGGCCTTCAAGTTATTTCAAAACTATTAGGAGACTACTTTAAGAATATATAT
>NW_004524604.1:2674183-2712068 GCF_000260255.1 Octodon degus | reverse complement strand
TCTTTTCAGTGCCTTTAAGAAATTTCAAAATCAAATTATAAAAAGGAGATAGATAAAATATTTATTTGTGCTATTCTTGTTATTGTTGTATGGAGATGAAATTGAAGTCCTAAGTGATGCTTATGGATTATTTTTGCTTATCTTGAATTTCAATTTACATGCAATAATTGTACATATTGTGGAGTATAGTGTGATATTTCAATACATGACAGAGTATGTGCTGATCAAATGAGGGTAATTAGCATGTTCATCTTATCATTTTTTTTTTATGTTCAGACCTTCCTTCAAGCTCCTCTTTTCTAGTTCTTCATAAAATACTTTCATTGTGAATTGTAGCCACCAGAACTTGTTCCTTCTGACTGTACTTCAACAATTATTATCTGGACGGTTAACAACCTCACTTTGCAGACCAAAATTAGAGAAAAAGGACGGCTTCAAGGAAAGCCAACATTTTGGCCCTAGCTTTCTAAGGTCAATTAAGACTCAGGACATATGAGAACTTGTACTACAACGTCATGTAAGTCAGTAGTGTCCCAAATTTTCTGATCAAGGAGATTATGCGGCCAAGAGGAAAGTGATCAGTGATGTAGAGTGTGCCTAAGGAGAGTCACATGGAGAGAAAACATTTTCTCAAGTTTTCACAGAGAGCACATTGGCCAAGCAATGGCTGTGACTCTTCCATATGGCTGACACTGACAAAGGTTCTATAATCTGAGGTACAGGATCTCAGGATAAATCCTGAGGGGATTTCACTGACCTTATCAGACCCAAAAGCTACAACTCTTGTTGCATGGGTCCTGCTTTACCTTGGTCTTAACCATCCAGCAGAAAAGTATAAAAATGAAATATAAGAAGTAAAACCATGCTGTTATGTTGAGCTGTAGGGGACTCGGGTCAACAATTTCTGACATTGCCAGTGAAGCAGAAGACCCAATACTATTATGGACTACTGGACTCTTTTAGAATATTTTGCTGAGTTTACACACCTATAATATTCAATAACGGAACTTAGACAAAAAAGGGGATACAGATGAATGTCCATTTTGTATCTGTGTAGGATAGATATATAGTTACATTCTCTTAATGAATAGAGTGATTTGTTCTAATGGTGTTAGGATATCATGTCTGCATCTTGTACAGCAATAAACCACTAGGAAGAATTATGCAATGTGTTCATTATTGAAACTGTCCTACCAGTTTGATTTGAAACTGTCTCACTGCTATTTGTTTATCAATAAAATTATGAGAAAAAACCCAATTATTAACACCCCTACCCACTTCTGGTCTCTAGGACTCATTTTTCTACGTCAGATCCACTTTGTTTAGCTTTCCACACATCAGAGAGAAGATGCAGTGTTTGCTTTCTTTGAATAGCCTATTGAACACAGTGTCTCCCAGTTCCATCTATTTTATTTAAGAGACAGAATTTCATTCTTTATATGGCTAAATAATATTTCCTTGTAAATGCATACCACATTTTCTGTCTCCACTTATCCCTGATGGACACCTGGACTGACTGTATGTCTTAGCTGCTGTGAGTGAAGTGGTAACAAACATCATAGTGCAGATACCTCTTGATATGCTGATCATTTCCTTTGCTAGATGCTAGATGTTGAAATATGGATCACATGGTAGATCTCTTTTTAGTTTTTTAAGGAAACTCCATAATGTTCTCCATAATGGTTGTATTCACTTGCATTTCTACCAATAATGAATAACAGTTCCCTTTTATCCACTTTCTCACCAGCATTTGTTATTTCTTCTTTTTGATAACAGCCATCTGAGCTAAGATGTTATCTTACTACATTTTTGATTTGCCTGTAACTGATGACTAATGATACTGTACATTTTTAAGTATATGTGTTGGTCATTTGTAGTTCTTCTTTTAAAAAATATTTAGTCAGACTATTGATTTTTAACTAGATTATTCATTTTGTGGTTGAGTTTTCAGAGTTCCTTATATATTCTACATAGTAATTCTTTGTCAGATGAATAGTTTAAAAATACCTTCTTCCATTCTGTAAGTTCTTTCTTTATTGATTATTTTCTTCACTATTCAGAAGCTTCCTAGTTTGATATAGTCCCATTTCTGTATTTGCATATGTGTGTGTGTGTGTGCGCGCGCGTGTGTGTTTATGGCCTGTGTTTAGGAGAAACCTTTTTTAAATCCTAGAATGGTTACTTATACCTTATGGCTTCTAACTAACAGAGGGGAGAGAGAGAGAGAGAGAGAGAGAGAGAGAGAGAGAGAGAGAAAGAAAGAGAGAGAGAGAGAGACCCATCACACTGTAGGGTCCCTCACATGCAGAAACGAGGCAGCTGGTGCCATAATAACATAGGAGTTATCTCATATGCAACACAGTTGACTTACTGAAGCAAGCTTAAATGTCCAGCTTAGCCTTGACTCAATGCCTAACAAATTAATCCAGATTCTGGCTGACATTTACCAACACTCAGAGTCATTTTGCTCCAATATGGGGTAGAAATTATGTGGTTTGACTTCAAAAACATCAAGTCACTTTCTTTCCCAGAGTCTCATCTTCCCAAACCTATTCTCCATGTTGAAATGAATTCCTCCTTTGGTCATAGAACTTCTGCTCATCACTCATCAGTTCTCTGCTCAGAGTCTTGGTTTATGTACTTATTTTACATTCTTGAGCTAGTAGGAAGCTCAGCCACCTGGCCCACCATGCTGTCTGAAAAAGAAACTAGATAGTTATTGTATAATCAGGTTAAGTTTCAAAACTTTCTGCTTCTATTTCCATGGAAACTTCCAGAACATTCTTTCCCACATGTCAAGCAGTCAAGTAGTTCCTAAGCAGTGATATGGTTGATAGCAGAGCTCTAAGGCATGACATAGCTTCCATAGATTCCACCGGGAAGGAAGAAATGAACTAAGATGGAGTTGGACAAGTTCCTACTTGCACAGAGAATAAGCAGGATCAGCATGCTGTCAGCTCCTTTTATCCTTAGTCCCGCAGGATGACACTGATCCAGAAGGGACACATGATACACGCATATGTGGTAGGTCATCTGCTGTTGAAGAGTCAGTTCCACCCCATAGTCCACAAGATGAGATTGCCAAGAAGTATGAAAGTAAATCTGAAGCAGGTAGTCAGGTAGCCAACCTAGTGCTCAGCAGATACTCAAAGAACGGAAGAGGAAGGACCCTGTGGTCACCTCGCATAAGACAGAGATGTGGGCTAGAAGTAGGCTCAGTATCTTTTCACCAGGCTGCTTGGCCCTTCTTCCTCCTGAGGGAAGCACAGAGCACATCGCTAAGATGCATTTTGAAGTGCAATCCCATATGCAAGCCATACTGAAGTGGTCCATTTGGAATCATGTAAGACTGTTTTATCTCCAAAAACTTCATCATGCCTGCTCTTCCACACATCTCTTCTTGACCACCAAATTTGAGAAGCTTTGAGTGCCCTGAACACTAAAGTACACACATGGGGGCCTTTGGGTGGGCTAAGAATAATCTCAAAGCATGAAAAAATGGGACTTCCACACAGTGACCCATAACAGTCAAGCAGGCCCTCTCTGGGCAATGGTACACTAAGTGGTGCTGGATGGTCGCAGGCTATTAAGACAGCTACACGGGAACTACTTCAAGATTGCTCTACTCTTCTTCCTGTGGCCAGCCTACATCCTGTCTCCTTGTTTCAAGTCCCTCTTACCTTTTTCAACACAATGCCTCCATCATTACCCTTCCCAGCTGGCATTATGAGTGACAGACATTTCATTTGTAGGGAGCATTGAATATGCCTCCTCCATTTCAGTTTAAAAATTATTGTGACAAAAATTCTACACTATGTTTTTTTCATGACTGACTATGTAAAAAACTACTATCCTTTATCTTTTTAACAAAAACTTGTACTTGCAAGACTAAAACTTGAGCTTTCAAAATGGTTGCACCTCAGAAGAGGCTATTTCAACAGTAAAGAAATAAATGATCTTCCCATTTGGATTCTTTTTTAAAAAAAAAAATCCTTATTTCGGCAAGGTAACCTCCTCTGAGCAATGAGAACAAATAGTGGAAGTGTAAAAAGGAGAAAAATATAAATATATTTGATTTTTAAAAATTGTATACAAATACTGTTAGCTATGTTTTAAATACGTAATAATCACATTCATCTCAGGAGACTGATACACATAAATATCCCATGCTAATCACTTTTATGTCCCTTTCCATTCCCAACCCATCCCAGGCCCCCTTCCTCACTGCCCTGTTTCCTATCATCTATCTTTTATTTTACTCTTTAAATTTTTTATATTTTGTGTTTCTCATCTCATTTAAGAGAAATTGAAACTGGATCTTTTTTTTTTTAACTTATCATGGTCTCAGGCACATTCACTTTCTTATAAATGACTCAGATTTATCCTTCCTCATAGCTGACTTGAGTAGCATTCCATTTTGTGTGCATACCACATGCCACATTTTCTTCTTGCATTCATCTGTTGAAAGCCAAATGGGCCACTTTGAAGATTTAACTATTATGCGTCGTGCTGCTATAAACATGAAAGCACATGTATCACTGCAATATTATGTCTTTAACTCTTCAGAGGAGATACCCAGAACAGGCACAGATAGATCAAGTGGAATTTCTAGTTGTTTTTTTTTTTTAACTCTTAAATGCCTATGGTTCCATCTTTGGAATGCAGATGACAATGAAAATTGAAAAATCTCCCCCTAAATTTTTGTTCCTTGAGTTTTTCTAGAAATGTACATGCATTTCATGTAAAGATTCAAAAGTTGTAATCTTCAGTATAAATGGGTCAAGAAATCCCCATATCAATTTCTATAGTGATTGTACCAATTTACCATCCTACCAACAATATAGAAAGTATTTTTCTGTATCAGGAATTCTTTTTCTTATTCTTCATTATAGTCATTCTTTCTGGAATGAGATGGAATATCCATGTTGCTTTGATTTATTTGTATATTTTTATGTATTTAGTACAAGGTCTATAGGGTGTTCAGGGTCTCACTACTAGATTGGACTCGTAGTGATCCTCCTGTTTATACCCTGCCAAATGCTAGGATTACAGGTGCATGCCATCACACCCAGGCTCAATCACTGTCTCAACACTCCCCAAGGGTGAGGCTGGCCCAGCCGGCTTAGGGATTGAATCCCCAGCCCCTGCATCTGCCTAAGCAGGTGCTTCGATCTAATGAGCTATTTGGCCAGCTCTTGTGTTGCTTTGATTTAAACGTGATTTTTGAAAAGAAAAATCTAAAATAAAAAAAATATGAGTCTCACTTGTAGAAAAAGAATCAACTCTTGGCTCCCTGCTAAATGGCTCATGTCAGATCCAAAAGGGAGGAGAACGCAGTCTGGTCTGGTCATAAGATAGGAAAAGACTCCCAGGGGAATCCCAAAATTAGTCAGTCTGGCAGTCTCGTTTAGCTCAAGTAGAAGGGGAGTGTGATCACTTCTAGTTAGTCAGGACCACTGTCAAAGGAGAGGGGTTGGGATGTTTAACCTCTGAGTATCTGCTGAATGAATGTGTGAGTGCATGGAACAAGCAGCGCGAGCAATAGGCTGCTCCATCTGTGCACCAAGACTAGGGAGCACTGGTTGAGATACCTCGTTGGACCCTGACCTGTGCTTCTGTGGTGATTGACATATGGCATAATGGAGGCCAGGCACCCATCTTCGTTGTCACCATTCCAGAGTTCTGGACCAGACAGCTACTCTGAAGCTCACTCTGAAGAGATGACTCCCTCAAAGCCTTCCTCCAGTCACTCTGGATGCTGGCCAGTCCATGGTGGCTGAAGCCTGAGCATGCTGTTCACAGGATTGCTCCATACCTCAATACATTATTCTCCTTGATTTCTGTGCCTTTTCAGGTTACTTGCCCCAGTCCTTGATTTCATTCCAGATTACATATATATTTGATATTGTATTATATTTTTCCTTAGCTCTATGGATAATTGCCCTGAGAGAATAGAAAATAATCAGTAAAGTCCTCACAAACGACAAAGGTTTGACAAGCATCCAAGACACACTGGACACTCTTCTAGATTCGATTAATTTCACTTCCTTGTCAGAGTCAACTTAGAGAGAAACCCTATAATAAAAATAATTTTTTAAAACCCCACAAGCTCCTAGTGGTAAAACATTCAGTCTTGGGGACCTTAGCTAGTGTCCATCCTAGGACCACTGACAGCTTTAATTTTATTGTTTCTAATTGGGCCTTATATAATTAATTGGCTTGCCCAGTCCATCTCAGAAGATCACGCATAATATGCCCAACAAGGATTTGCCAGGAAAACCAAAAGAGGGGAGAAAAATAGCAGAAAATGGTCCCCAGAGTGTCTGTTAGTTACGCAGATACCAGTTCCTGTTGCAGTTCCTATTACTACTATCTCCTAGAAATGCCTGGTCCCTGTGACACATATTATAAAAACCAATCAAAAACAGCCAAGTACTCTACCTCTGTGCCTCCCCTTTGAAGACCCCATAACATCTTCTCTCCTTCTGGGCCTTTGAGGCTGATATTTTGAGAATGACCCAAATCAATGTCTGTTCACCTGAGAGACAATATTGCAGTAATTAGTATGTCATGACAAGCAGTATGTATTTAGAAGACCAGAGTGACAGGCATTCCAAGCATGACCATTACACATTGCTTTCTTCAGTGCTATTGCTTAGTTCACAGGTATCAGCATATATAGTTAGTCAGGGTGGGAATCCTACCAATTAACTGCTAGTTTCAATAACAAGATGACGATTCTCAGGATCACTGCCTTACACATGTTGTGCATATAAATGTATGGCTTTGCTCCTGTCATGTTTCCTAGCTTTTCTCCTTGCCCACTCTTTGTTGTCTAATCCTCAAGTTCTTGCTTTCCTTTTAATTGTATTACACCTTTCTATTTTTATTTCTTCTTTTGAGTTCTTATACTAGGGAGACTATATGATGTTTACACATGTGGATCTGATTTATTTCATTTATGAGTAAAAGGGTAATAAATGAAAACAAGAGAGAAGAAAACAAGTGTCACAGGACTGTCCTGCTACCATGCTGTATATGGTTAGATTTCTAAATTTCTGTGTAAAAATATGTAACTATTTATTCCTATTTTTAATTTTTTCTTCATATTCTGTAGGAATTTAAAGTTTGACATATCAATACTTGATGGAAAATACCTGTTCCATGCTATGCCTAAGATGTTTGATATTCAGACAGATAGTGAGGTAAAGCTCAACTGCCTATGTTGTAGGGTAATAATAATAAGCTTCTCTTCTGGAGAGTTAGCAACCTAAATTTGCAGACCAATTATTAGAGAAAAAGAGGGGCTGCAAGGACAGCCAACATTTTGGCCCTAGCTTTTCAAGGTCAGTGAAGACTCAGGACATAGGAGAACCTGTACTGTAACATCATGTAACTCAGTTGTGGCCCAAATTTTCTGATCAAAGAGGGGCCACAGAGGAAAGTGATGGACAATATAGAATGTGCTTAAGGAGAGTCACATGGAGAGAAAACACTCTCTCAGGCTTTCACGGAGAGCAAGTTTGTCAAGCAATGGCTGTAACTCATCCACATGGCTGACACTGACAAAAGATCTACAAAGTGTGGTACAGGGTTTCAGGATAAATCCTGAGGGGATTTGACTGACCTTATCAGATATGAAATTTATATTTCTTGTTATAGAGGTCTTGCTTTATCTTGGTCTTAACCATCCAACAGAAAAATATAAAAACGAAGTATAAAAAATAAAGCCATTTTAATATGCTGAGTTGTAAAAGGCCCAAGTCAACAACTTCTGACATTGCCAGTTCTACAGAAAACCCACTACTATTATGGACTACTGGACTATATTTAAATATTTTGCTGAATTCATGCACCTACAATATTTAAACGATAATAGAATACCTTTCTCTGACAAAACTAAACAAAAAAGGAGGATACAAATGAACAACCATTTTGTATCTGCATATTCAAAATAGTTAGGATAGATATAAAACTGCATTCTCTTAATGCAATGAAAAGAGAGATTTGTTCGAATAGTGTTTGTGGACAGGCTATCAGGTCTGCATCTTGTATAATGAATAACTGCCAAGACAACAATATGCAATGTATTAATTATTGAAACTGTGCTAGTAATCAGTTTTGAAACTATCTCATTGCTATTTGTTTTTCAATAAAATTATTTAAATAGAAAAAAAATGTCTATTGACATAGAATAAATCTGCCTCCCAATCCTGAGCGTTGTTTCGCTGTTTCCGCTTGCTATCACAATGGTGCTGCTCCCATTCTGCAACCTCATCTGTGATGTGGCATTGTTCCTTGTTCATCTGCCTGTGAAAACTATCTCTTACCATCCTTTAGTTCTGACTGCCTTGATTAGTATGCAGTGATTCCATGATAACTGTAGCCCACAAAACTGTCCATGTAATCTATGCTTTCTGCTCTTGAGAGCTGGAGCTCACAAAGCAGGAGAGAGCCTCCTGAGAAAGGGGAACATGCATGGAACACAGATCCATCTAATGAGCTTGCAGCACACGGAGTGCATTATGTCCAGAGTCACCATGTGGGAGCCTTAGTGTATTCTGTGGCAGAAAGAGGTCAGATGCAGAAGCCTGAGATGCCACCTTGGATGGGTTAGGGATGCTTGCTGTACCTGTTCACCCCTGACTGTACAGGGTGTTTGGGACTGCTAAATGCTGATGTGCTGTGTTAAATAGCAATAGGTAGCTGACTGGTATAGAAACTGACAATAGAGAAAAGTCTGGATTGATAAGAATCCATGTTATGAAATAAAAGCAAAAAGAAAATAACACAATGCAGATAAACACGAAGTTAAAAATCTCAAAAGATTTTTGTGTTACACGTTGTTGTCCTCAATATAGTTGCTTAGATTGCAAATATCAGCATATAGAGTTAGTCCAGGTGAAAGTTCTACACATTAACTGCTATTTTCAAAAAGCTGATGGAAATGTTTAGTACAATCACCTCAGCCAGCTTGTATATATACTTGCATGCTTCTCCCTGCCTTTTTTCTTATCTTTTCTCCTTTCTCTCATCTTCATTGTTTAATCCTTAAGTTCCATTTCTCTTCATTTTCTAATATCTGTTATAACTTTGAGGCTTTATTTATTCTATCAGGTTCTTACACTAGGGAAACTACACCATATTTACACATGTTGGTCTGCTTTATTTTACTTATGAATATAGTCTCTAGTTGCATTCACTTACCTGTGAAGGCTTTGAGTTTGTCTTTCTTAGTGGAGTAATACTCCATTGTATAAAAATACATCAAAAATCATGCTTGAATACTTGTCATCTTGATCTTCTACATGTATACACTTTCTAATGTCATATCAATTATTACTATACTCTCTTCAACATAAATTTTTAAGAGACAAAAAGAAAAACAAGAGAGACAAGAACAAATATTCCGGAAAACAAGCAGTAATATGTAATCATGCATCCAATCTTACATAACCATATCTGTTAATCTGAGCAACAGTTTTGATGATAAAAATAGATAATGTACCAACCGTTGTTAATCAGCTAGTCTTGTTCTGAAAATCTGTAACATATGTGTTGTTGTATGTTACCCTGTTTCTGTCATTGTTTCTGATTTTTATTCTTGCTTTTGTCTTTTACTTTCCAAAATGAAATAATAAAATTAAATTTAATTGAAAAGAAAAAATCCTTAGAAGCATAAATATGCTTTAATTTGGTAAGAAAAGGTCTTACCATGCATCTAATACAATGGATAACTCATTGATAAATACCATGTTCTGTCCTCTAGAAAAAAGATACTTAGCCCTAAAAAGCAAAAAGTCATTCTCTAAAAAATACTATTTTGAGTGTGACAGATATTTCTCCTCCTATTGTGTCTATATATTCCTTCCTTTTTTTCTCCTTTGAAACAAAAATATTCCATTTTGCTGAACATGAGGCCATCACATCCATTACAAATTATGCTTTGGAGATGAATGTGAAAAGGATACCTTTATGAAACACCTGAAGCCTTGACAGACTAAGTCTCTGCATGGTAAAGAGGAAGTAACTCAAAGGGGACTCCTTTTTGCTCCTTAAATCACCATGAAGATTTCCCATTGAATTAAAGAAAGAAAATACTCTGCTATCTGTATACAGAAGTTACAAAATAGAAAACTAGACCATGCAGATATAGCTACCTCTATCTCTACCTCTATCTCTATCTATCTCTATCTCTATCTCTATCTCTATCTCTATCTCTATCTCTATCTCTATCTATCTATCTATCTATCTATCTATCTATCGAGTTTGAAAACTATATCCAAGCAAGTGGGCTTAGAGCACAAGTACTGAAGAGATGAGTGTGAGGTCCTACTAATGGATGAGAAGACAAAACATTATCTTAAAAGATATTTTATTTTCTTATTAACATCTATAAACATTTTAAATAATCATTCACACAAACGTGAAGGTAAGAACTGAAAAGGATGACCACAGGACACAAAAGTTCCATAAGCATCTGTAATCTGGTCTCTGAGGAGCAACCCTACATGTGTCCCAGCCGGGGACACCAGGCTGCAGGCGGCTCTGCTGAAGTGTTGGTCCCCCCCCCCCCGTGAAACAGCAACCAGAAGAAAGGTCACATGCTGTCTCTTGCCCTTCTCAGTTGCTTCCTGGGTTGTTTTTTGTTGTTTGTTTGATGGGTTTTAGTTTTTTCTTGTTAAATAAAGATGGTGTAAAGATAGATAACTTTTTACCAAAGCTTGTTTTTTTTTTTTTTTGTTTTTTTTTTTATCTTTGGTTATTTATTCTTAAGAAATGTTATGGCAAAACTTTTTACTGTCTAAAACATCTCAGAATTTTTCAAGTTTCTGAAGCTCAGTCTCAACATGGACCAAGTTTTGAGAGGCTGAAAGCAAAATCTCTCCTTCATAGAACCGCAGCAAGTGATCGCTTTTCTCTTCCTTCCCAGAATATCTCTGCAACCTTCCCGTCAGAACAGGCTCTCATTTTTCTTTGCTTTTGTCAATTGTAGGTTCTAAATTTAAAACTCAACTTGAATTTCTTATTTCTTTTTTTTTTAGCTTTGAATTCATTTTAGCCTTGAAAGCATACATATTTAGGGTCCTGCCAGTTCATGCCCTGGTAGGACTAGTGTCTCAGTCGATTTTATTCTACAAAAACGTTTTCTATTTTTTTTTCCTTCCCAGAACTCGTGCTTTTCTGTATCAGAATTAGATATTTTCCTATCACCTACATGAAGGAAAAATTTCTCACAGAGGAAAATTCTTTAGGAAGGAAGGAAAACCACATTTTAGAAAGATCTGAAACTGCAACATCAAAACAATGAAAAAGTCAGCATTTTTGGAGGCTGCACCACACAAGGCAGGCGCCTGTGCTTTTACAGAATCGCTTGCAATGTAAAGACAATCTCAGGAAGCAGGTAAAAGCTCTAAACACCACATGCCTGATTAACTGTTTCAGAAATCACTGCATTATTTACTGGTCTACTAGAATATCCAAAATTTTAAAAGAACACCTTTAGTGGTTTTCACTCATCTATTATTCATATAGCTTTTTACTTCTGTTCAGACTCACAGTCGACAAACACAGTTTGGTAACCTTTCTTCCTTGGTTTCCATTTCCTGCTCGTCTTCTTTGTCACACAAATCCTTAGAAGTTCGCTGAAATTCTGGGCAGGAATATTTATGAGATCTAGAAAAGTAGAGCCCTGTGTTCTCCTCACTTCCCACTCTTAATTCATCACGTTTGCCCTCATACTAAAGAAGTCATAAAAGCAGACAAGAAGAGAAAATCCGCAGAGGACAGAGACCCAAATGCTTGCACCTGGGCCAGACCGTCACTAAGCGAGGGAAGATTGTGTGGGGAGGGCAGCCACTTCCTGCTGGGCTGTAAGTTAGGAACCAGGCTGAGCACTTTGTACAATTTAACATGTATGTCAAATTTATGAGGCAGTACAGTGCAGTGGGTTTTAAACTTTCTTTGCAGTCAAACTGCCTACCAGCAACTTACTTGTTAAGCATATGACTTGAGCAAGTCCCCGAAGTGCTTTATGCGTCATTGCTGAAGTCCGGGTCAGCATAACAGAACATCAGAGCATACACCACAGAGTTGTTACAGGAATGGAATAAATTAATGCAACGCATTTGGAGCAATGTTTATTTATTTATTTTTTTCTGGGTATATTCTATTTATTAGAAATATCTTTCATGGTAATACATTATTTTAACTTTCTATAATTAGAGGGGGAAAGCCATAAAATTCATCCTTTATTTTTTAGTCTGACATAATAAATGTATTATACATATATCTCTTCCAAAACCAGTGCACGCAGGCCTCTCATTTACGCACCAGTTACACTGTCCAATCCAAAAGCTGCACATCTTCCAGCATCCACCCTACTGCACAGTCCTGCTAAAAATGCACTCCTATAAACCTTTACCTTCCCTTGAATTTACTTATTTGAGGTGAGGGTATCAGGAAGTTGCAGTGCAGAACTATTTATTTAGAACAAAACATCATATCCTACATTAAAAAAAATAACTTTATCAAAACCAGTTTCCATCACAGTTACTCGTGACTCGGTGCAGCACGGGGCCTCGCTCCTCGCAGGGGTCCCAGTCCTGGTGGCACTGCCCTTAGCCTGCACCGTGCTCCGCCACTGCCACCGCTGCCACGGCTGCCGCCGCCGGCTCCTGCGCAGCCTTCTTCTGGCCCCCCTTCCGGGAATGCCTGTATTTGTCTACATAAGCTCTCACCAGATTTGCCACTTTCGTAGGATTTACTTCTCCACTCTTACTGTGACAAACTTTATCTACTGCTTTCCGGACAATCTCTTTATACTCTTCCTTGGTGATATCTTTGTTTTGGTAAAATGGCTTAATTGCCAGTTTTACCTCCTGTGCTGCTTTTTCTTGAATTTGTAATTTCTTGTCTGTCTTCGAGCTATCTGCGCTGGCTTCCACCGTAACACTTACTTTGCTTTCTGCCAATCTTACAGCAGCATTAGAGGCTTTGCTGTGACTCGATGACGAAGTGTTACCAGAACTTGGTCCCTGAGCGGTGCCCGCACTTCCCGGGGCTGCCGTCGCAGCAGTCAGGGCCGGCGTGCCCGAGTTAGTACTCACGTGGGAGGCTGCAGGCGGAATACCCTGTCGTAGAGAGCCACTGTAAGTTAATGAGTCACTTAACAGCAGTCTTTCAGACAGGGATTAGAAACATTAAAAAAGCTATTCAGCGCTGGTATGACAGTTCCTTTACATCAGCTCTTTGAAGAAAAGGAGTAGGCTCTGGAGCAGAGCCGAGTAAGCGCGCCACACGCGCATGGCCATGTCCTCAAAGGAGCATGAGGAGGGCAGGGCGAGAGGCTGCAATCGCCAGCCAGGGCCCGCCCCGGGGCTGGAGGACACAGGCGGCCGCAAGGTGGTGGCCACACGGCGAGGAGCCCAAGCTGACACACCGCTTCCCTCCTCTTCCATCCTTTTGTTACGATTCAGAAACTGCAAGCAACATAAATGCTTGCAAACAACTCAAGCGTTTGTCTGGTAGCTGCATGTCATTTTAGCATGTTAAGTTCGTGAACATGAAAATGAAGCGCACACGGCAAGGAACAGCTCTCTATGGTGTGTGCAGGAACAAAATGGTGCGAGCCTGACCACAGTGGTCGGTCACTAGCTCCCACCACGCTGGCCAGAGGCCAAGGAAACCGGGAGAGCGCTCCTGCTCCTCCACTCAGCTGCACTTTGACTTGTAGTTTGGTCTTTAGATTCTATTTAGTTTCGTTTTGTTTGTTGAGACACGGTTTCTCTGTACAGGCCCAGCCAGGACGGACTCAAACTTGAGATCCTCCTGCCTCAGCCTCCCAAGTGCTAGAATTACAGGAATTAAAAACATGGTCTTCTGGGCTGGGGAGATAGCGCGGTGGGGTAAGCGCTTGCCTGCCTGGCAAGCATTAAGCTCCCAAATTCCATCCCTGGTCACACACACACATGCACGCACGCACATAATTCTTCTGAATCTGACGGAAGATGTGTTTGGCTATGGTTAATGGTACATGTACAGATTGTATTTTTGTAAATATGTACTCCCATATTCTTGCTTAGAGGCCAGAGTTAAGGACTGGAAAAGGTTAAGGAAAAAGGGATTATGAAAGGTTATCATGAATGCAAACAACTATTTTTGGGTGCCACGGAGCCCTCTCTTGGGCATCTGCCCGGACAGCTGAAAGTGTGTAGTTACACTGATCAGACTCACCTGCAACTGCTTTCCATCTGGTTGTGAAGCCAGGTAGCTGACCTGCTGGGAGGGCGGGGGCGGGGGCGGGGGTGGGGGCAGTCCCTGAGTTACAGCAGGAGGAGCAGCAACCTGCACGAGGGGCACACCTGTGTGCATGTGCAGTGGCATCTGTGGGGGGAGGGTGTAGGGGTGGCGCTGGATGTTCAGCAGTGGGGCGGGGACGCCCACGGAATACGGGAAGATATTCACAGGCTGGTGCTGGGCATTCAGCTGTGGCGGAATTACGGTCACCTGTGGCTGCATCATATTTACAGGTAGCTGAGAACCATCAATTTGTTGGTTTGTTTGGTCTTTGGAGCAATGTTTAGACGTTGGTAATCAATCACTGAGAGTGTAGTTTATTACCACTGTGCTGTCATTTTCAGAAAATGAGAAACAGAAAGGTTCAACTTAGTTATTTAGGCAGTATACCTCAGTAAATGAGGAAGAGTCAGAATTTGAACCAGTTTTGTTTGACTCCAGAGCTAACAGTCTCCACTGCATATAATAATGTTCAAATATTTTAAAATGTATGGTTGGATGGCTCTGGATGAACAATGACCCTAGCCCAAGACTTGAATTTTAGCCTGGAGTGTATTTAAAATGCCCTCTCAGGATATCCAAAAAGGAGCTGCAGAATATGGACAGAACAAAAAAGAGAGGCTTGCTCTAAACTAGAAAAGACATCCTTGTGCAACACAACAACCATTGTCAAATTTCTATATTTTGTTTATTTAAATTCTGTATCACTTTTTTTTCTGATATTTATTTTTATTTTTTTACTATTTCATACTCTTTTTTAAACAAGAAGATGACTGGCCCCCAGCCCCTGCCTGCCTGGCATGACCTTCAGGCTGTTTAGTCAAAGGTGCCTAAGGAGAATGAGGAGTGGCATGGGCCATGCTCCGCCCAGGACCGAGCCACACGGGGCTGCTCTCGCTCGTGCCACGGCACTGGCGGATGGGTCCATGCGGCGAAGAAGCCCTTGACTGAACCGCTGGGAGCCGAAGGCCGGGGTGGCATGGACTGTGGCGCTGAGGCATTTTAATAAAGAACTTAGTGATTTCCTCTATGACCGTCCAGCACAATGTTCTGCAGGTCTAAATTATGGGAGCTAATGACAGCCTGTATCTACACTGTATTCTTTTCGACATTTCATTTTCCTGCAGACTACCCTTCCAACCACCTAAGGTTTCATTTATAACAATTTATCACCCAAATATTAACAGTAATCACAGCAATTGTCTCATTATTCTAAGAGCACAGTGGTCTTCTGCTTTAACTATTTCTAAAGTTCTTTTTTTTTTAAAAAAATGTACTTGGTACAAGGTCTCACTGCGCAGCTGGGAATCACAGTGATCCTCCTGTCTCAGCCTCCCAAGCGATGAGATTACAGGCATGCGCCACCACGACCGGTCTAGGTGGCCGGCTCAGCGTGCATAGGGTGGGATGGGAATATGTGGTGCCGGGGACTGAATCTGGTTCCTTGCAGTTGCCTAGGCAGGCACTTAGACCTCTGAGCTCTCTTTGAGGCCCTCTAAAGTTCTTTTATCCATTTGTTCACTGCTATGTGGCCCAAACCCAGGGGACCCCCTAGTGCAAGATTTCATGGATCTATAAAATAGAGACAAGTACAACAGCATATTTTAAGAAAGGACTCAGAGGTATACCATGTGATACCACTTTAAATTCAGAATAATCTACATTACAGCAGAATAAACTTTAAATTACTGTTTCTTTTTTGATTTTCTTTTTTTAAAAATATTTTTAAATCTTTTATTGGTGTATTTATTTGGTATGAAGTCTCGTTATGCAGCTCAGACTTGTAGTGATCCTCCTGTCTCAGCCTCCCGAGCTCTGGGATTACAGGCATGTGCCGCCAGGCTCGGTTTCAGTGGCTGGCACAGCATGTGGTGCTGGGGATCGAACTCAGATCCTTGCACTTGCCAGATAGGCACTTAGACCACCAAGCTACCTCCCCAGACCCCCTTTCATGATTTTCTTATCCAACTGCTTCTTATCTCATCTTTTTCAATTTTATTTTTTGTTTACCTCCCTCCGTTCATTCACTTGCTCATCTGAAAAGACTTAAGTTCTTCCAGCTTTGGACAATAAGTACTTTGGGAAACTATAAAGTAGTTACAAGAGAACAGTTGTTCAAGATTCAGAATTCTTTTTTAAAAAATGGAGCTTGTGTATTATATGGCCAGTGTCTTCACTCTAACTTGGTTATGAGACTAAACCATTCCTGACAGCTCTAACTGCTGAAGAAGCCATCTGAGGGGGGAGATGGATGCTTGGTTATCTCGGCAAGGAAGCAGCATTATTCTAGCAGCATCCATTCTTTACAATGTCTTCTTTAGAAGCATTTATTAATTCTTTCACTGCAGTGTTTTCTTCAGATTGGGTTTCCTCCCTATGTTTCTGTAGTTAATTCTTTACTTCAGATGCTATGAGTTCTCAGAATTCTTTTTTTATTTCAGAAAAGAATTCAGCTCTGAGTTCCTCTATGACTTTCTGCTGTTGCTTATTTACTATTGATGCTATTAATTCGTGCATTTGAGCTGAGCTAGTGTCCTCTGCACTTGTTCTGGGTGGGCATTGGGTTTCTTCCATATGTTTCTGCATTTGATTCTTTAGTGCAGATGTTATTAATTCAGGGATTTCTTTTTTCATTTCCAATCTGAGTTCCTCTATATCTTTCTGCAGCTGTTTCTTTATTTCAGAAGCCGTTGATTCGTTGATTTCAGCTGTGTGATTCCCAATTTGTTCTGTGTTAGTGTCCTCTGCACTTGTTATGGGTGAGCTTGGGTTCTGAGATTACATTTTGCTCCTTCTTGTTGTCATTTTGTGTAGCACTGTCTTCTGGCCTTTGTTGTAGAGCTTTGGTGCAGTTATAACCATAGCACCTACTGAAATTCAGGTGTAGATCTCCAAAGTTTGGATTTATCCAGCTGTGCCTGGCTTGGGTCTGGCTGCTGTGCTCAGTTCCCTCCTGCTGCTGCCCTTGGGAGTGAACCTGTTGTGCCCCTCTGGCAAGATGTTCTGCTCCTGGACTAGCTGGGTGGTTCTGTTTTCTACTCTCTCTGCAGGGATTTCAGCTGCAGGGTTTCACCCCAGGCCTGTAGTCCAGGCCTGAGCTGAGTGTGGAGGGGACATGGTGGAGTAGTGGGGAGAGGAAGCTCACCCACACACTCACCAGGCCTGGGCTAGGACTGGATCTGGGGGTCCCCAGAGCAGCAGAAATTCTCACTGCAAGGGTGGGGTGGGGGTGGGATGCTGCTGAGTGGTGAGGGGGGTTCCAAGGGGGTGGAAGAGGGTCTCATCAATGCTGCACCTGGGTTTGGACAGGCAGGTCCCACCCCGCAGGGTAGCGGGAAGCTCTCCCACACACTCACCCGGCCTGGGCTAGGACTGAATCTGCAGCATCCATTCTTGTTAAACCTTCCACTGTTAGAGATTTGAAGTTATGTGATATACTTTATGCTCATAACTGATGTGGCTGAAAATTGGTATTGAATTTATAGCCTCAGCACAGTAGAAAATGTGCTGTGTTTTATGCATGTCAATAAAGGAATGACTTTTTCTTGTTCTGTAATGGAAATTGGAACTCAAACACCCTCTGTATTCCAAAATAGGGTCTCAAAACACTTTAGAACTTTCATTTAAATTGTTAAGAGGCCTGGAGCTATGAATCTGTCTTCCAATACACTATTTAATACAGTGCTGAGTAAATGATGCAAGTTGTAATGGGTGAGGGATCAATTAAAGCTCTGCCGGAGATCGATTTTTTTTTCAGTAAAGTTGCATAAACCAAAAATAAATAAATAATGAACAATAAATAAATAAATAGAAAAGACATCCTTCTCTCAGCCAAAACTGCCTAAGGGCTATGTTTTATTTATTTACTTATTTATCTATCTATCTAATTTGGAAGTTTAGAAAAATTGAGACTTATGCTTAAATTTGATTATATATTGTGTATAATATGTGAAAACTTGTTTAAGTGTAGGAATTTTTATCATAAAACAGTTCTTACATAACCTTTTATTGATTTTTTTTTGCATACATACCAGTGTAAATAACCCCACTAAGTGTTCCAGGTGGTTTTAGATTGAGGGGAACCTCAATCATGGATTTGGTATCTGGTTTCTACAAAACCAATGAACGGGCAATTGCCCTAGAAAAGCTGGCTCCCAATGGGCGTGCTATTTATTTCATTAAGAAATGCAGTGCCCTAACTTAACCATGTTTTATAAAATGCATGTCCAAACACACAGTATTTCCTTCCAAACTGTCCTCTTCTTTGGACAATAAAAAGCAGCTTCACCCTTCAGCTGCAGGACAAAAGCATGGTGTCATCCTGAGTCCTGATTTGCTCCATAGATCCCACTTCTTGTGCCCCAGGAATCCTATCGTTTTTCATTCCAAAGCATATCAGATCACAGCCACTTATCCTCCTTTCTGCCCTTCTCAGGAACTTGAAGCTGATCTTTTTTCCTGCTTCAAACTCACCTTCCAGCACATCAGTGCTGAGACCTCCAGGGGTTTGCCTTCTCCCTCAGGGTTATGACAGAATCTTTGGGATGACCTCCAGGTCCCCTGTCATCTGGCACCTGATACTCTTCTGACTTCATTTGCTACTATTGTAGCAATAGTAGCTCAGTTTTGCTAGCCAATGACCATGTCTCTGAATATGGAACAAGACAGCAGGCTCTTGGTTCTGGGTACTGCTCCCCCTATTCCTTCTGTTGGGAACACGCTTCCTGAATAGAGTCTACAAGTCTGCTCAGTCTGTGCATGGTGCTGTAACAGAGTACCACAGACCAGGTAATGCATAAAAAGCAAACATTTATTTGTGGCTCTTCTGGAGGCTGAAGGTCCGACATCGAAATGCTGACAGGTTCAGTATCTGGTAGGGACTTGCTACCTCTGCTTGCAGGATAGAAGCATGTTCATTTATTCTCCATAGATGTGGAGACAGCAGGACAGCAAGGGGGCAAAAAGGCCCTCATCAGTCCCTCCAGCCCTTTCATAGTGTTGTAATCCTTCAAGGTTTTGGCTTTATGATTTAGTTGCTTCCTAAGTACCCTGTATCACACTGGGTTTCAGTCCCAGTGCATGGACTTTGAAGGAACACATATATTCAAAGCATGGCAAGATGTTTACTCATAGTCATCCTCTAAATGAGTCTGTTCCAGGACTCCTTACGTAAAATTTTAACCTGGTGTCCTCATTCCCAGTGTTTGTCACCACTTTCCCCACAGTACCTTTTTCTTAGACTTTCCCTCTGTTACTAACTAATATAACATACATGAGCTGTTCACCTGTCTAATGTCTTCATCCACTCCTGGATGGGAAGCCCCATAGGGAAGACCCTGTTAGTTTTCCTAGTGCCTCCCCCATGGTAGGAGATTTGATAAATGCTTCTGAACTTCATTTTTCCTAAATGCTTCTTAATTTCATTGAGAAGAAACTTGAGACTATAGGGTTTCTGTATAAAATATAAGAAAAGGTATTTTTTATGTATAGAGGTACTTGTTTATGCATATTTTCCACTTATAAACAGGTTTTCAGTCAGTCCTAACTAATAGTTCCCAAATCAATTCTAATTATCTGACAACATGATGTCCAAGCTGAGGTATTTATATTTTCTGTTTATCCCACTTTCTGGAACACTTGATAGCACCTTGCCACCACAAAAACATTTTTAGATTAAAATTACTTTGCCCCCTGTGGTTATCTGTGGGCACACATAACAAATTGCTTGCTAGTTTTCAGTGGGCCAGTGCTGATTGGACATTGGGAACTTGAACAAACTTTAAATTTCAGCAAAATGCCCAGAGACTGTTCATTCTTCAGGAGAAGCCAGGTTTTTGGAAGGTCAAAGACCCCAGGTAATTTGGCTCTTACGTTGTTCTTGATAGCAAGTAGCTTCATATCACAGTGGTTTACATTTTCAAGATGCCTGCTACGTTGGCTGGGCTACTGCTTTTGAAAATAAAATCAAACTGGAAATACTCTGTGCTGAGCACAACTCTATAATATTTAGTGCTTTCTTTTTTAATGTAAGAAACGTGTTACGAAGCTCCAGATGGCATCAACTAAAGTGGATGCTTTGGTAGCAACTTTTGATTTGACGGTCAGCTTCATCAAGAACCAAACTGGGCTACTCTGGTATTCTTACTGATAAGTGGCTTACACCGTCTTGATAGATAGGTTGTATAGAAGGCTAAATCACAGTTTGAATTAAGATCCTTGAAACTGTATTAATATAGAAGAAAATAGCTTAAGACTTTAGAATATATTTAATGGCTTTATTTATTTCTCCAAGTAAAAGCTTTTATTTTGAAATGCTTAAACATTGCAAGAATATTTGGTATATTTCCCTTTAAAAATGTTTTACTTCAAAGTAGCCACAAAGAATGGTGTTTATTACTCTAATATTGGCTGCTATATGTCTATGTTAGTAAAATACTTAATGCTCATTAAAACCAAAGGATCACTAGTCCAAACTATGCTGAGGTTTTTTGTCAATCTAGTGGCTACTTGACCTAAAGAAACTTACTAGATCTTGTTGATATATTTATCAAACTATAAAAAACTTGTTACTCATAACTAAACATCATTTTAGACATCTTTTTATTGCACCCAATATAAAATTCAATTTACATTTAAATTAGATACATGTAGATTTTCTGTGAAAGAACAAAAGAATAGAATCTTATTTGAGATACTGTAGGCAATTGATTGAAAGCACTGGCTTATAGCTATGTTGCCTGGACACTAACTCAGTTCTGTCCCCGTCTGTGATTTCTGAGATAAGTTATCTAGCCATTCAAAATTCACACCTAGAGGTTCACCTCACTTCTGGGGGTGTTGTGAGGGTCAAATAATTGAATATATGCAAAATTCTTAGAAGACTATGGGACTTGTTTTAGTATTTAATAAGTGTTAGCTATTAATGTTTTAAATAGTTTTATTTCCCATCTCACGGATAACGACTGATTCAGCCACATTGTACTGAATCTGAGAACAGGCAGTGGGGCGCCAGATAAGATTTCATACCACACAGTGGTGCATGCTACTTTGACACTGTCGCTATGTGACCTTCTTGTCACTGACCTTTTTGTCATTTCAAATTATACAAATATTTAATGATCTCTTTCTAAAGCTAAAAGAAAAAAACAGAGCTAGCAAATATGACTATGAAATTCATCTCTTTTTAAATATGTTATTCTTATTACTACCTGATCACAGGACACTTTGGTATTTATCACTGGATGTTCACACATATATGTAACACATCTTGATTCTTTTTCCTTCCATTCCCCCCCTCTCTTCCTCTTCCTTCCATTTCTTGGTCCTCTTCCCTTTTGTAAAAATCTATTTTCCTGTTTCCTATTATCTATTATTTTCCTCTGCAATTTATTCATACTTTGGGGTTCTCATATAAGATGAAGCATGCATTTCAGCTTGTGTATCCAATTTACTTCACTTAGCATTATGGTCTCAAGGTGCATCACCTGACTATTATTTTAATGATATTCAATAATCTTCACATTGGAAGGAGACATTTGGACATTCTTAGATTAAAATATTCATCTTTGGGCTCACATAAATTATATAAAATGTGTATATAAAATACTAATTTTATAGATATAACTATAAAAATATGTGAAAGTATATGTTTAATATATAATTAATATGTAGTGTAAAGAAGAAATGGACTGCTGGGGGAAGAAGGATGTTTATTTTACATTTCTTTGCTAATGGCTGCAATTTATAATAGGCAAAACTTAGAATAAAATATCACTGTTTTTTCATAGAAATTCTCAAAGATGCAAGTTGTCTATGTGAGACTGCTCCTTTTCAGTGTGACCTGGGCAGCTACAGTAAGCATTTATAAACTCACTTATGTTTCACATGCTCTCTTGCTCTCTCTCTCTCTCTCTCTCTCTCTCTCTCTCTCTCTCTCTCTCCCCCCTAATTCTGTGTGAATTCGTGGAGTTCCTCCTTCAGGACAATAAAGTACGAGGCAACGAGGACTAGAAAGCATCCAGTAGCAAATGCTGCCGCTGAGGAGGCCCTCAGTGAAGCGATGCTGGATTACAAGATACTGCTTTTCAAAGAACACCAAAAACCTGTGCTTTAGAGAACACCAGTAGCTGAGACTAATTACTAGTACTCAACTTGAAGTACGATGTGTGAAAAGAACCTTGCGATATCTCACTAAGATCTTGAAGAATTTGGCATAACTACTTTAAAGCTAACCATCTATTTTTGGTAAACAGATGACAAAGCAAAGGGACAAGAATATTTTTCTATTTCTTGCCACCCTCTGCGTGCTGTACTCTTGAGCATTGTGGAGATCCGCTAGCAGTGTTCTCCCCTTTGGTGCGGCTAATGCTGGGCAGTGGCGCCCCTAAACTCAGCCCAGAGGAAGCTTGCAGTTCCTTTTCTAACTTCTTCTGAGTTACCCAGTCGAGTTTTCAGGATGTGACCGAATTATCTTGTCACAGGCATTTTCTTTTAGCACCACTTCTGTCTTTTTTGCAAGACTGAAGTGGTGCTAATTAGATAATGTCTGAGCAGCATCCCAGCTCCGCAGAGTAACTTTTCAGTTGCAGAACCACAGAAATGCAGAGTCATGCTGCTGCCAGCCATGCTTAAATATAGGTCCTGAGCGAGTGGGCGACCAGTTGAGTAATCAAACTGATGAGGGTGAGTCACTATCTGGCTAGGACAATAACGTGGGGAAGGCAGGCCCCGCTCAGCGCACACCAGCACAGTCCTGGGCACCAGATGCTCAGAACAGACAGAAGTACTTAGCTCCGATCCGTGACCTCACCCAGCGGCAGCATGGGCCCGCCAGACCCCGTTCAGTCCGGCCTTCTGAGGATGGGTTTATTTTGAATGACACACTCCAAGGAACAGCGGTCGTGCTTCTGACCACTTTGCCGCAACGCACTGTCAGCACCAACCCAGTGACCACAGGTCGGAAGGTGGTGCCATTTTCCTATGGGCACCAGGCAACAGTGTCTCCATTACCAGGCCAGCTTCAAGCCTGGAGAGCTGCCAGGTTTGGAGTGGGCAGAAGGAGACACGCAAGTCCAAGGAAGGAGTCTCAGTAAGGGCATGGAGATTGAACTAGACGTTGCATTAGATGCGACATGTTTGGGATAGGGAGATAGTTTGGTGATCTAAGTGCCTGCCTGCCAAGCGCAAGGACCTGCGTTCAGTTACCGGCACTACATATCATGCTGTCACGAGAATCCAGGGCGCGTCATGCTGGCTACCCAAACCGGGCGTGCTGGTGCACACCTGCAATCCCAGCACTGGGGAGGCTGAGACCGGAGAATAACTATGAGTCCAGGCTGTGTAGTGAGAACCTGTACCAAATAATTTAATGAATAAAAGATCAAAAATAAATAAATAAATGTGACTTTTTTCCAATAGACATAGATCCCATTTTTTGCAGTTATAGAATTTTTAAACAAAAGATGGGGGGCTGGAGAGATGGCTCAGTGGTCTAAAGCACCTACTTGAAACAAGCTTGGCAAAGCACAGGGACCCCGGTTCGATCCCCAGCACCACATGCCAGCCAGACCCGCCCCCTGGTGGGCTGAGCTGGCCACACACACACACACACACACAATAAATAAATGTAATAAATAAAAATAAATAAATATTAAAAAAAAGATGGGTGGCATAAAATTAGAATATCCTGAGCCACACAAATATGTCTTAGAATTATAGGTCAAATTCCAAAAATAATTTAAAATGGAAGCAAGTAGAGGTGATTATTGGTTATCTGATGCAACGAATATTTATCAATATGCAATTACATTGAAAAGATATTGTTATAAGTCACACTAAGTTATGAACTATACTAAGGAAGTCTGTATGGTCAGATAAATGTAGACTTCCAAAAATGTATGCACACTTAAGGAAAAAAATGTTTTTATACTCAACTTACTGAGATATCATGAGATTAATACAACTTACATTTGGCCTCAACAACTTTAAGAGATGTTCAAAGTGGTTCTCATTAGCTTCCAGACCTTTATTAATCTGGTTGCTTGGGTAACCTTTATCACCGAGATTGCTGCACATGCACGTCCAATTTCTTCTCTGAGAGCTGGCTGTGTAGAAGGTTTTCTGTAATATATGGCAAATTATATTATGCTAGGGTTCCCATACAAGGGTAACACTATCTGCTGAAAAAAGCCTTCTATTTTTCTTTTCCTGAAGTATGTATATACTTTTTAGCAAATTGCAATTTTAATGACTGTGTGTGTGTGTGTGTGTGTGTGTGATGTCCATACTTTCATCTTCTTCTCTTGCTTAGTATCTGTGCATCTCATTTTTGTGTTCTTCTCCCGATAGTCTCAACTTCAAAACTGTGTCCACTGGCTTGATATTAGTGAAGAATGTTATTTTAATCGTGAAACTTTGATTTAAATACGTCTTCTACCTCTCCTACTACCAGTTGCATCTGTGTATGAAATGAGTTTCTTCTATTGCTTATCTCAGAAGAGTCATTGTGAAATTCAAATGAGATGTCTTATACGAACGTTGTTTATGAACTTTGAAATGCTGTATAAATATAAGGTGCTACTGACAAGCTATCGCTTGTGTCTAGAATAAGATGGAATATCGGGCACGTATATGTTGGAGTCCAGTCAGTGGGTGGGAACTCTCGCCAAGCTTTAGAGCTTATATTTCTAAGATGACTTTATTAATTAGTGTCCAGGAAGAAAAACAAAAATCTATGACGTTAAGGTGAGAAAGAACAGCCTCTGGGTGAAGGAGCCAGCCAGCCTCGGCGGCCTCAGCTGCCTTCCCTGCGTTTCCATCTTTCCGTCGAGGGTTTCTCTCTTCTGTGCCTGATCTGCCGTGTGCCTGCTTTCACTTTGGCACTCGCTTTGAAGCACAAACATGTACCTCTCACTTCTTTGCTTTCCACATAGAAGAAAAGCTAAGACCTTGAAAAGCAAAGAAAATATGGAGAACTGAAGAACTGTTCCACCTGTCTGTTTCTTTCACAGAAACATTGCTCCAGGATTCTTTGGTAGCACTCCGCGTGTGCCCCTGATACCTTCATCCTAGAGGCTAGCACAGCTGCGTTGGTCTAGTCTTTTTAGCTTCTGGCCTTTCCCTGCCCCAGTAGTATCTCCTCACTCCTAAGAAATTTCAGAAAATTTTGACACTTTCAGATCCATCCAACAGAAAGAATTGCTCCTAATAGGCATTCATTTCCACTCTCCCTTCCTGGTGAAACATCTGGTCAGGGGTCTGGCTACAGCAGGGCCATTCTTGGGTGCAGTACAAACCCTGGCATGCAGGGCAATGACTTAACTCCTGATAAACCTTCAGCACCATCATATCTAAATCCCGGGTGGCAGCCCCCTAGCTTACACAGTCACCCACAGCTCAGAACCGAGGTTAGCCCCCTTACACGCAACAACACCAGTGCGAGTGGGAGCTTTTTCTCAGTGGACACCAATGGCAGCCGAGCTTCTTCACCTAGGTGCCACACTGTTGTCCCCACCGCACCAGGCCATTTTGGTTCTCAGTGCTGGAATCTGCTCTGTGATGGTGGTGGCACTGCCGGTTTCTGGGGGAAGAAAGCTGGAGCTGGAGCTGGAGCTGGAGCAGTCTCTCTCGCGCGCTCTCTCTCTCTCTCTCTCTCTCTCTCTCTCTCTCTCTCTCTCTCTCCCTCTCTCTCTCTCTCTCTCTCATCTCTCTCTCTCATGTAACCCTAAAATAAATACTAAAGGGACAAGTGGATCCACCTTTGTTTGGTCAGAACAATTTTTCATGTTAAATAATGTTTCCCAGGGAGAGAAAAATAAATGGAACACTTGTTGTTTGAAGGATGAATGAGAGAATGTTCTGTTTGGTGAAGTTATGTCCTGGTTTCCCTGCAGACATTTCAACCGCAGACTGTGAACACTAGGCGAGGCCAAGTAGAAGGACAGAGGGTGCGCAGAGTTATTCTTTTCAACTTTATTTTGACTGCAAAGAAAAGGTCAATAAGAGAAATTGTTAACTTTACAACTACTCTTGGAGCCAGGTGTGGCGGCGCGTGCCTGTAATCTCAGCACTTGGGAGGCCTGGGCAGGAGGATTGCTGTGAGTTCAAGGCCAGCCTGGGCTACAAAGTGAGATCAAGGCCAGCTTGAACAGGATAGTGAGACCCTGTCTCAAAAAGAGGGAAAAAAAAGAAAAAGGCACTACTTTTGGGTGCTTAGAGTGGAAGAACAAAACTTTTTCAACATGATTTGGGTACTTTCTCGTGAACCAAGCATTATAATTCACACACAGTGTGTGACATAAACAAAAGAAGTCTTTGCAGACAGAGAGCTTTTCTCTGAAGCCTGATTTCTTCCTTCATAGGAAACAGTGGCTTGGTAGGCAACTTGCAAGGCGGGGAAGAACTCTGGGGTATTGTTCCTAACAAACAGCTCTTTCTCAAACACACACACACACACACACACACACACACACACACGACAGAAAAGTGATAAATAAGGTAAAAGGAAGTCAGTGGGCAGATCTTACTGGAGAATCAGGGTCCCTGAGATTAGTCATCTAGGTGTGTCCAGAGAGCAAAGCAAATATTGCAGCTGCACAAAAGTGCGGCTTACTTCTGCCTACCATGGGTCTCCTGGCGCTCTCAGAAAATTCTGTTCTAAGAACTAACAATCTTTTGTTCTTTATCTCAGCTGAAAATTACGGGCTAAAATCACAAACTTAAAAACCTGAATGTTCACGCTGTGCGTTTTATAAATTGAACATGAGACACAAGTATCATGAAAGCTGCCTTTATCCCCGATCCCTCACCCTCTCATCTGAAAATATATCCACATGTTCTATTTCCATTGAAATTTGCTGGTTAAATCATACCCTGGGAGGAAGAGCAGTTGACAGACCACGTAGGGGAAAACTTGGAGATCAGCGAAAGGCAGGAGCAATTTTCTGTGCTCAGGGGCTGGCTGACTTACGCCCTCCAGTGGTGAAAAGAAGTACTACCACTTGTCGGAAGCAAACTGGCGACTGATTTTCCCCAAGGTAAAAACACCTTGTACTGTATTATGAAAAAGAGAACTTCTTTGCAGGACAAACCCACCTTGTCATTATACTGTGATTTTGTAGATATGTACAGGGGTCATCATGAAAAAATGGGCATTCTGTTTTTAAATGTGTTTACCCATCTCTTGGGAAGATGAAGGTCAAACTGACAGACGGTGAGCTAGATTTCTTCTCTTGAAGCACATCCTGGACTGACCCTGTAGAAGTTGTGAAGAGACAGAGACTCAGTCCAGCTTTGCCTACTCTGAGGTTTCCACCTGTAATCAGGCCTTTCTCCATCCGCCACATCCCAGGCTCCCCAAACCCCGGTGCTATGCAGCTCTGCTACCTAGTGTCTTCTGGACCCTGCCCCATCCCCTGGCCCAGACCCACTGTGCTTCAGAGTCTGCAGCTATAACATGGTCTTGTGGAGCCCACGTGCCACCAGCTGCCCTGTTGTTGAGAATGCGTGACCTTGAGGCTTCTCCATGCACTGCCACTATGCAGGATTTCACCAGGGGAAGGTTACCAGGGAAGAGGCTTGGGACCAAAGTGTGAAACGCCTTAGTGTCTCCTAAATTCATTCCATGGTCACTCAAGATGCCGGATGCTCAAAGAGAAAGAAGGAGGCCCTTGTCATGGGATGACAATGACCCTTTTCACCATTCTCTTCCGCCCGGTCATTGCCCCAAGGGCCGGAAACAGCTTAAAATGCCATCAGCGAAAGGATTATTTACTTTTACAAATCTGGCTTCCTTTCCTCTGGAAGTGGCAGTTTTCTTTGAGGCTGTTACTTGCTTCAGTTCAATATCCTTTGCACAGCATGGCTAAGGCAGCCTCTAATTGCTTGTTAAAATTAGTTAGAATTCATCATGATGCCTGCATGTTGGGCTCCTCCAATTGTGTAAGATGCTGCATGAGAATAAACAACCGAGAAACTTGATTGTTCTATCCAGGATCTTGGAAAAGAAACAAAAGGAACTTTCAAAAATCATCATCAGAACCCAAGACAGAAGTCAGAAAATGTCATCTGAATGGTGAAACATAAGATCATATTTTAGGAGCTTGGGGTGGAAGGAAACCATTTGCTGCCTAATGTTTCGGGAATGCTACAGAATGGGAATAACTGAGCTGGCCTGGGAGGGTGGTTAGGATTTGATGAAATAGACACATGTGGCAGAGACTGTTTCTCTTAGGAAAAAACTATGGACCAAGCCCTGGAACACAGGAAGACAGAGCAGCCAGCTGAGCCAGAGACCGCAGGCAGCCAGCAGGTCACTAGGAATCGCTAACACGAGTGAAAGCACAAACGTTTCTCATTTTAAAATATTTTCCCCATTGTGAGCACAGCTCAAGCATTGTTGCATATTTTTCTTTATGAAAGAATTATCTCCAGTCTAATAATGAAGTTCATTAATAGACTTGCCACACATTTAAAATCAGTGGGTGCATCAAAAATAAAACTTCCTACTCTGTCGAAGAAAAAAAAATCAAGAAGGAATTATTTTTATTTACTGAATTTCCTCCCACTATTTTATTCAAAAGATTATCTTAGCAATGCATTAATGAACTTGACTACAATGAAAATAAAAAGGTCCAAGTAAAACTTCCCAAGACTCAATGATTTAAACTAAGTTAAATATTTAAAACTCTTTTTATTCAGAAATAACTCAATGCAAAGCTTGTTTCTGTCTTCTCATGGCCAAATTTTATACTCTTCTCAGAATACATCTGGAAATATAAAATATTACTGAATAATTGTTTCATTATTCCACAGATAAATCATTTTATATTTTATCTTGCCATCACCACAAGTTGCACTTTTGCTGACTGTGTTAGCAAGCTTCGGAGGAACAGAGTGCAATTCCAGAGACGATTTTTATCTCCAGTTTTAGGTATGAGCTGACTCAACAATTCTTCCAAAACTTGCAGCAGTTAATAAGAGACATGTATAAAAACAGGCAGTCCTCCAAATAGAACAGTACTTCTATGTGGGGCAGGGGACAGGAGAAGGGCGGAAAAGGAAGTTGGAAAGAAAAGCAGAACAAATCAATCCATTTTAGATTGCAGGTTGCCAGAGACCAAGAGCCTACGGATCCCAGTCAGATGGCAATGTTGAGGCACTCCAGGGGCCCTTGTGGGCCTGTTAGAGAACTCTAGACACCCATGCACCCTAATTCAACAAACTGTCACCGACACTTTGCGGGAAAAGAAGCTGCCTTTCCACAAAGCTCGGCACAGTTCTATGACATGATCTTTGTGGTCACTTATCTGGAATGTTTTAATGTAGACATACTAAGTGTTTTACATACATTAGACCATGTGATAAAATAATTTAATTTTTCCAACAATCCTCAAAAGGTGTCACTTTTCTTAACTTATGGCTCCTAAAGCCACCCAGTGACAGAGCTGGGCAGTTGATTCTAATACCTGCTTTCTTTTCATGATACTTCTTCCAGTGAGCACTCAACTGAGAGATTAAGAAAACCATTTGGCAACTCTTGTCTGTTATTTCCCATGATGTTGCCACTCTCTATGACCCTGGCTTCCCAAATCCGGTTTTTCCATCTTTTCTGCTCTCTTTTCCCCACGCTCACCACCAAAACATCAGCTTCCCACCAGCTTCTTTCTTTTTCTCCAAAGGGGAGCTCTCACTTATTCAATAGATCCTTAATCAACCGATTCTGGAAGATGATCATATGGTCAGATTGAAGTGTTGTCAGGAAAGACACAACAAAATCAGGCTGGGTTGATAAAAACAGGGCTATGGGAGGTAATAGATGCTATGTGCCTGGGCTAACAAGGTCATTTCAGAGGCTGCAGCTGATATGGGATCCCATGGCCACAGTTGGGGGTGGGCCTGAGCACAGAGGCGTAATGAAAGATAGGACACCCCACCAGGTCCCTGCACAATTCCAACAGTAAGCCATGAGATGCCGCTCAGAACATGTAGCACCTAGTCACTCTCCTACATATCTCAATATGTTCATCTAAGATTCTGAGTCACTTATAAGTACATAGGCTGATGTAGTGGCCTTGTGAAATCTCATTCATACTACACGTCAGTGCTGGAAAGAAAGTATGTATGGCCTTTATTCTGTGCCTAAATGGCCTGGGGTATAAGATCTTAGATGAAGGCCTACTGGAGGGGTTAGAGGGTAATGAGACAGTGCAGATAAATTCTTTTTAGTCTGTATAAAGTTGGAGTTATCTAAGTAATTAAAGCAGTTCTTTCAATAAATCCTCCAGCCTCTTTTAAGTAAACATGCTGAGATCTTTATTCCTGCATTTTCTCTAAGCAGGCATCCTGGAGTGGCTTAAACCATGCACTACCTCCTAGACACACACACACACACACACACACACACACACACACACACACACCAGGCTTCCACCACAATAGAGAGGAGGACTTGCTGTCCTCAGACAAGGAGCAGTGTTAGAGCTCTGTGTGTGTGTGTGTGTGTGTGTGTGTGTGTGTGTGTGTAAACATTTTACTGTTCTCCATTTTCTCTTTTCTATTTACTTTTCTCCCAGGGAATTTTCTTCCTTAGGCCATTGTTACTGAAATGTCTGATATAGAACAGAGGTTTTCAAAATTTAACCCTCCAGAGCAGCAGTGGCTACATCACCTAAGAACTTGTCGAGATGCACATTCTAGACCCCCCCACCCAGCTGAGCCAGAAATCATGGACATCAGAAATCATGGCCCAACAACCTTTGCTTCAGCAAGTCTTCCAGATAATTCTGCGAGGTGCTAAATTAAGAGCAACTAATCTAGATCATCGGATTCATCTTGTTGTACAGTAAAGGAAGAAGAAAATTCATGAATCCTTTTCCAGACAATGAACAGAATAGAAACATCTTGGTGTAAAAAGTTTTGCTTGAAATTGAGAAGCTCAGTATTATCTAGGTACTTCTATTTGTAGATTATATTTTAAAGCAAAAATAAGAAAACGAAAGGAACAGAATAATATTGTCCTCTAGGCAGATAAATAACTGAACTTCTGATGGTCAGGGGCCCCTGTAGGGGTGGGAAGTGGGGAGAGAATAAGAACATAAAATTCATTTCACTTACTGTACGTATGAGAGTCATATTCTTCAATCATATTCTCCTTAAATTCTCATTCTCCTTCAAAATCTGTCCCTAATCGGTACTTCCAAATTGACTTCTTGCTCTCTTCTTTAGGATCTTTCCAGTCCAGCTGTATAGGTTTGTTTGGATCATCTTTCAGTGATTCTGTTTGCAATCCATGGGCTCTGCTGCTGACCCCTGAATGATTCTCACCTCTTCCTGTAGCACGTCCCAACCCCTACTCATCTCTCAGATCTTGTTTGTGCTTCTTTTGTTGTGAATTCTGCTACAGCCATTCATCTCTACCCATGAATCTCTCTTGAATTAAAAGCTTATTTCCATTGATTATATGTAGGGTTAGTTTTTAAAATGTTGCCTAAGAATGAACAGATTTTGAAAACTGCTATAATAATCACTTTATATTGAAAATTGTACTTTAGCAGGAAGAAAAAAGCAAAGGCCATATTGCTCTTCATCACTTTGACAAGAGAAGAAACCAAGAGCTGTCATATCATGAAAATAGTGTCTTGGAAAATGAGAAAGTTGTGTCCATTTTTGAAGCCAATGGCAATAGCCAAAGTAGTAAATCCCCACATCTCTCTGCAAACAGAAAAACTCGGAAGGAAGAGTATAGAGTCATTGGCAAAGGGAAGGCCCATGAGGACCGAGTGGTTCCCATGTATCCTGAATCCACTGGGCCCAAAGGAGCTGCAGATGGTGGCAATAGTGCCAGGAGCCCAGTTGTCCAAGAAGGATATGACACAGCTCTTGTCAGAAACAAGATGCAAAGTGTTCGGAGGCCAATGACGGTGACAGAACAGTGGGAGGAAGACAAGGATAAGAGCCCTAGAAACATTCCAAGAAAAATTCCAGCAGATGTCAACTATGCTAACGCCCACTCCAAAGGTAAGAAGAGTCATCAGCCAGTTGCGAGAGCCCAAAATAGCCCCGTAAAAGGCAAGAGTACTTGGCGAATCCGACGCAGCACCCACTACCTGCCACAACTCTCCAAAGTTCGAAGAATCCCCAGTGATTTTGAAGGCAGTGGTTATACAGATCTCCAAGGGAGAGGGGACAGTGACAGCTCTCCTTTCAGTGGAGATGGCCAACCTTTTAAAGACGTCCTTCGCAAAGGAGAAGCTGGTGGTCCTGACCTAAAAAGCACAGATAGACAAACAGGGCTCTTAGGTCTCAGTGAAACTGAGCCTATAAATGCTGACACAAGGGGCCTGGGGCCAAATGAGATTCCAGAGGGAGAGGAAGGTGGGGACCATGGCCTCACAGCCAGGGCCGAGACTGTGAAGGAGACAGGGGAGGGCAGCAGCGACATCACTGGCAGCACCAACTTCAGGGACCTCCCAGGGAAGGAAGGAAACAGAGTGGACACCAGCAGCCAGAATGCTCACCGGGGGAAAATAGAGCTTCATTATCCAGGTGTGCCCTTGCAAGGGCAAACCAAAGGAGGAAGTGGAGTTTCCACAGAAAGTGCCACTCACAATGAAATTCCCAGGCATGGCACAGGTGCTACTAGAAAAGCTACAGAGCTCTCTGGTAGGAACCAAGTGACCTTAAGTGAAAAACACCAATTTTCTGGTAAGGGGGAAAGCCAGGGCCTGATTATTCCATTTCATGGTCTTGATAATGAAGTCAGTTCCCATTATGGCCCCCACAATGAGGGGAGTAGAATAACACACCGCAGGAAGACTCCCTATGTATCCCATGGGCAGAATGACACTGTGCCAGGCAAGGGTGGGCCACAAAGGAGGGGCTCCTGGGCCTACAGAAGAACCCATTCTCACAGGGGGTTCAGCTCCCCTAGGAGGGGTGATAGCAGTGAGTCCTCTGACAGCAGCAGCTCAAGTGAGAGTGGTGGCCACTAGTGCCCTGGGTCACCCCACTGCATTGCAATGGGCAGTAGAGGACAGAGTCCCCGACAGCTGACTGGAGAAGGGCAGGGGCTTAGCAAGCTTGGAATCCTGGCCTCTTGGTGTGTAGAGTGGGAATTTGCTATTTTAATGATCATAGTATGAATCTAGTCAAGGTTATAGTGCTTTTTCAAAATACACTTATTATGTAGCAGGCAGCATTTGAGTGAGTGTCATTTGTAATGTTTGTGAATGTCACAAATGCCTTTGCTATATGTTTTGCTCTGCAGGCATGGAAATAAACAATATTTCTCCATGACAATCTGTTAGCGGATGATCTATGAGGAATCCTGCTGCTTGTGAGGCAGGATTTCAACCAGGGAAGCTCTGCCTGTGGCAAAGGCAGTGGGTGTGAGTTTGCCAGCCCGCTGAGGTCACTCGAAGCCCTCCTCTGTGCAGGCAGAGGCGATCTGTTTCAGGTTCATCTCCACACTTTGCTGCTCTGCACAGCGATGAGCTCCTACTACATTTGTAGTCCTGAAATGTGCTCTTGTTCACCATGTCAATCTATGCTGTCTCTTTCCAAACAGGAGACTAAGGTGGAGTGAAGACAAGGGAAGAATTTGAGGAGAAACAGAAATGGAAAAGCCAGTCAAAAACTCAGTATGACAAATATTATTGGCCATTCCAAATTATTCCCAGCCTATTTCTTTTTCTTCCTTCCTTTAGTAGTGCTTTAGCTCCCTTTAGCCAGATGCTTATCTAACTAATTGTGGCCCTGTGTCACAGTTCTGGAAGCTCAACACAGGTCTTCTGAAAAGGAAGGAGAGGGAATTCCAAAAGGCTTTGCTCCCGGTAAGAGGAATTAGCACAACTTCACTCCTTCCTATCTCATATACTTCTTTGTGATGTCTGGGAGTACAGCAGCTATTTTGTGGCCATGCGGAAAAGAACAAAACTGGCCTAGAGATGTTTCCTGTTTGAAGAGTCTTTGCTTTGTGAGACAAATCTTCCTTGTGTGTTCAGTCTCCATTAGTTTTTTCTTATTATTGTAGTCTGAAAATCTGACCTCCATATTGGTAGACAGAAGAAGCTTTTTACTAAACCAAGGGGGCAGGGGCTAGGGAGATGGCTCAGTAGAATAAGTGCTTGCCTGGCAAGCGCAAAGGTCTGGTTCTGAAAAAAAAAATTAAACCAAAGGGGCAATAGAAACTGTGCAACAGTCCAGTTCTATACACACACACACACACACACACACACACACACACGGGTGTGAGCAAACACACTACAATAATGGTCAGCATGATTTGAAGATCGCCACCTGTGGTGTTCTGTTGAACCCTTTCATCTGCGTGGCTACCCTATCATATGGCTATGACTACGTTTTATAGATAAGAATAAGAAACTGAGACACATAGAGCTTTACTGCTCCAAATAGTACGCTGGGATTTGTACCTAGGCAGCCTGAATCCAGTTTGGCTATTTATCACTCACTGTACTACTGCATATTACAGAGATGTCTATACTACATAATCCATCTTGCATATGTGGATGTATACAGAGAGGACATACGCACAGGTTATGTGTCATATAGATGATAGATAGATAGATAGATAGATAGATAGATAGATAGATAGATAAAATACTAAGCAGATCCTAATATGTCTTTTTCTCCTGCATTTGTTTTCCATCTTCCGCACGTATTAGAATTCAGTATCCATGAAAAGGCCTTACTCATCACTGCTAGAACTTCCTAGTAAGCTATTTCTCTTATTTCTCTTTTCTTTTAAAGAGATAATATTAGCAAAAAAGAGAAAAGCATCAAGACAACTAATGAAAAGCCTATATCAAAATTTAAAATACAAGGGCCAGTCAGATAGCTCAGTGGACTAAAGTGCCTGCTTAGGCAGACTCAGGGACCAGGGTTTGATCCCTGGTGTGCCATGCCAGCCCCGCCCCTGAGACGGTGACTAAGACTGGGTGTGGTGGTGGGTGCCTATAATCCCAGCATTTGGGAGGCTGGAAGCAGGAGGATCACTACAAGTTTGATCTACATAGCGAGACCCTGTAGCCCCTGTACTAAATATATATATTTTTAAAATTAAGTTACAAATAAATAAGAACCCTCCTCCTAGATATATTGTGGGATAGGTTGTGGATAGTCTGATCATGTACAAACTTGGAGTGGAACAAAAGAAACACAAAGGAGTGAAGAGAGTGATACTTTCTCTGGGCCATTCTAGGTGGGTGCGTCCAGAGGCCTTCTGTCCCAGTTGGTTACATAATAGAGAAGTTGCATCACAGTTACCCAGGTTGTTTCCTCTCTCCAGGCCTGAGTGTTCACGGACACTTCATTAAAACACTGGCAGGTTCATATTTTCTTCCTCCACTTAAAGGAACCATAAATGCCCCAACACCCAGACACACTGCTCTCGGAAGGAGATGCTCCAAACAGAGAGGGTCAGAGACACAGAGGACACCCTGCTGTCTGGCGCGGGGCCTGGGCTTTATCCAAATCTGGTTTCAATCATTAAGCTACACTATCTTCTGTTTTAAAACAAAATAAACATAGGTTTCCAAAATAGGGCAGAAAACTTCAGCCTCTGCTAGCTCCCTATATGGGTTGAAAGAAGTGGACATGGTCTGCCACCTTGTGCCCAAAGGGAGTAGCAGTTGCCTGTCCTGGCCGCAGGCTCCATGCTGGGTCATTTGTTTGCACACCTGCCTCTGCCTCCAACTTCACTGGAATTCTCTGCGTGTAAACATCTGCCTGTTTTGCAGGCTAGTTAACACACTCTTGGCAATTCCTATCCATTTGAGCAAGCGTTTCTGACTGTTTGGCATAACATTCGGCTGTTTGAAAAACATCCCTGAATGATGACATTTTACAAAAACACCATAGGGATCAAAAGAGATGTGCCTGGCTATTAACACCCTACAATCTATTGAAGGAGAAAGACACACAAAAGACAAAGATAGAGCAGAGAGCACTGAGTTCAGTGATGTTAATAATATGTAAATGTGATGCAAATGAAGACATAAAGCAGCTTGGAGGAAGGAAAGCAGTAAATTCACTTTTCTCCAAGTATTGCATATTTAGGGGGGCTGCAGACAATATGTATCAAGAGACAAGTCAGAGCTTTCCAGCAGTGACCTTAAATCATAGCACGACCATTCTAGAGTTCAAGGAAGATCAGGCCACCATGGGGAGGCAATGGTGGGAGCGAGGTAGGGCTCAGTAGAGGAGAAGGGAAGCAGCTCTGCCACCGGAAGTCACTCTACTGCTGTCCTGGAAGTTGTCCCCATCAGGCTCCAGTAAGGCAGCTCAAGTTCCAAGGACACAAGGATGCATTCACAGAAACTTGCCTTTTGAAAATGTATAGCAGCATAAGCTCTTCTAGTTCAGATATTAATTCTTAGAACCACAATGTTAAAATATAGTATTAGGTGGCCCAGAGGAAAAGAAGAAATAGATGGGTTTTGAACAAAGGTGGTGGAAGGGGAAAGTGGAAGCAGAAAGAGAAGGGAATGGGATAGAGTTAAAATAAAAACACCTGAGGAAGTCCAGGATAAGAGGAGAACAAAAATACAGTACAGCCCAAGGCCAGAAGCTCAGAGAAGAAAGTAAAAACCGGTGAACTCACATTATGTGCAAGGAAGTCCAGATGAGCACAGATGGTGTGGACATGAGGCAAGGAGGACCAGAGAAGTGCGAGCGGAGCCCTGGTCACTAAGGAAATAACACTGCACACTTTCAGGATAGTTCAGTGCAGCGCGTCTGCCCAAGTTTAGAAGTGTGGCTTCTGCCGTACTGGAATTATAAGTAGGTTGCTATGATTACTAGGCTTTTAATGGAACAAGAATGGAATCTGAATAATTTTACTTTGAAAAATTTCAACATAATTAGGTAGAGAGCCTCTGGTAGACAGCAGAGGTGCGTTCTATGGAGAAAGCGAGCCATGCTGGAATTTTACAAGAGGTGATTCTGACGGAGGCAGTCTGGCCCCAACCCTAGCAACCTGTCTGGTGACTGGATGGACTGATATTAGGCTGTATGGCCATGAGTGGAGTCCAGGGTTTTAACTTCTAGCACATTCAGTAAGTGATTTTACTACAAGCATGAATTCGAAGTCACTGGCACAGGTAACTTTCCCAGCGACCTTCAAATCATTCTTGGGCCTCCTGTAGGTCCATGGTCAGTCCTGGCCCGCCCTCACTGGCATTGTGGAAACATTCCAGTCTATGATGAAGCATTTACTGGAATTTAGGAGATGGAGATTTGTGATAGCTTCATATCAACAAATGGAGGGCCGGAGTGATAGCTCAGCAGCATAAGCACCTGCCTGGCAAGCACAAGGCCCAGAGTTCCATCCCAGTACTGAAAAAAGAAGAAAGAAAGAAAGAAAGAAAGAAAGAAAGAAAGAAAGAAAGAAAGAAAGAAAGAAGAAAGAGAGAGAGAGAAAGAAAGAAAGAAAGAAAGAAAAAGAAAGAAAGAAAGAAAGAAAGAAGAAAGAGAGAGAAAGAAAGAAAGAAAGAAAGAAGAAAGAAAGAAAGAAAGAAAGAAAGAAAGAAAGAAAGAAAGAAAGAAAGAAAGAAAGAAAGAAAGAAAGAAA
>NW_004524604.1:2607351-2674083 GCF_000260255.1 Octodon degus | reverse complement strand
AAGAAAGAAAGAAAGAAAGAAAGAAAGAAAGAAAGAAAGAAAGAAAGAAAGAAAGAAAGAAAGAAAGAAAATAAATGTGAATAAAAGGGAATCTAGGGCTGGCCAGATAGCTCAGCAGAGTAGAGTGACTGCTTAGGCAAGTGCTAGGGGACCGGGGTTCAAACCCTCAGGACAGAGATTGAGACTGGGCGTGGTGGCATATGCCTGTAATCCCAGCACTTGGAAGGCTGAAAACAAGAGGATCACTATGAGTCTGATCTGTGCAGTGAGACCCTGTAGGCCCTGTACTAGATCTACAAGATATCATACAAGAACGAACCAACAGGCTCTTGTGAAATAGGCATTGTTCAGTGGGTGCATGTGACCTCCCCAACTCTGAACTCTGTGGAAAACAGCACAATGTTGCCAGAGCTATAGTGTGCTGTTGGTAGAGGTCATACCACCAGTTGGTCATCTGGACAGGACATGACCACATCTGTCCAATGACGTGTCCTGCGGAACAGATGCATGACGCGGAGACAGAAGGAAGCAAAGAAGCAGAAGTTAGTAGGGAAAAGGAGCAAGAGCCAGAAGGCGCTGCCTGGAGCTGGTCTTTGCTGCCTCCCACTGCACAGGGCTGGAGGTCTGGAAGAGGCTCTCTGTGAATTGGAATTTAGGAGATGGAGATTTGAATGTCAATCTCTGAATTCCCTCAAAGGCCACCTCGGTCCTGGTTCTGTGGGGGGAGTTCTACCTTCCGCAGACGTCTATGTGAATCAGGATGAGCCCTTTCCAGAGAGGGGCCTGCAGTAGCCATTGCGTTCTGTTATAGGAAGCAGAGACTAGAGAACTGCCCCTCGGCTGCAGTGCTGCTTGTCATGAGTGCCAGGAAATCTGCCCTGCAAGCCTCCGCAACGGCATGTGGGCCTGGGGGAGTACTAGACACTCAGGGGACACCTTTATTTTAGGTTCCTCTTGCTTCTTCATCAACCACCAACTAAACCTGTGAAAGTGGCCTTGAACAATTTTTTTGGTGTTTCCTCTTTACATACCATTTGTAGCTTTTTCTTACCATAAAAGAAAGTTCCAGTATATAAACCTACAAAAAATAGAAAACTATGACAGAAAAATTATAACTTCATTACATTTTCTTTGCCAGTTTTTTTTTCTTTTTTTCTTTCTTTAATGTATTTAGGACAGGGTCCACAGGGTCTCACTACTTAGATCAGACTCATAGTGATCCTCCTGTCTTCAGCCTCCCAAACACTGGGATTGCAGGTGCGCACCACCATGGCAGTCTCAATCGTTGTCTCAGCGCTCCCCAGGGGGCAGGGCTGGCATGGCACACCAGAGATCGAACCCTGGCCACTGTGCCGTCTAAGCAGGTGCTTTAGTCTGCTGAGCTATCTGGCCAGCCATGCCAGTTCTTTTTCCAAGTGATATTTAATATATAAGAAAACTAGTTTCATGCTTACATTCTTTTGGGCATCTTGTTCTATGATCTTCATGTGTGATGTTGCCACATTATTAAGTATTTAAAATTATTTTAAATTTCATTACATAAATCTACCATAATTTGTTCAATCTACTATTGAAGGATACTGAATAGTTTCTCAGTTATCTTCTATTACAAGTTCTTGCACTTTTAAATTAAATTTTAATGACAATTTAATGCTAATATTTTTCAACTTTCTTGATCACTACACAGTCTTTATTCATGATCACTACACAGTCTTTTTTATGTATTTAGTGCAGGGTCCACGGGGTCTCACTACACTGATCAGACTTGTAGTGATCCTCCTGTTTTCAGCCTCCCAAGTGCTGGGATCGCAGGCACACCACCATGCCCAGTCTCAATCACTGTCTCAGCATGTCCTGGGGGCGGAGCTGGCATGACACACCAGGGATCAGAACCCGGTTGCTGCTCCCTGCCTAAGCAGGTGCTGTAGTCCACTGAGCTATCTGGCCAGCCTGCTACACAGTCTTTTTAAATGACTGCATAAAATTGCACTTCTTGGACATTTTTAGCTAAACCACAACTTATGGGCACTTAAATCATTTTTAGTTAATAATTAAATTACTAACTAATACAATCCACATATTTGGCTGTGTACTTTGGTGTACCATAGTAGGGTAAATTTCTGGTAGTAACAAGCCTGTTAAATATCAGATAAAATATGGATTGCCAAATTGCATAGCCCTGCAGCTGTGTTCTCAGAGTGATTTTCAGTTTTGTAGTAGCAAAACAGCAATGTGACTTCAGTACAAGTTATACTTCAAAATGTGGTATTTTTTCCCAGCTTTCTCAGGGTACTTGGAAGTGGCTGGGAGCCCCAGGTCCTGTGCTAGGCTACAGTCACAAGTGGTGACAAAGGAGAACCATAGTGCTGTAATGTTAGTGTGCTCTGGATGAACAACAACTGCATGAAATACTTAGCATTTTGTTATAAAGTAGGGTTTGTATTAGTGAGTTGTGCCCAGCTGTAAGCTGAGGATGTTTAGGTTGGCTGACCAAGCCACGATGGTCTACAGTGTAGGTGTGTTAAATGCATTTTCAGTCTATAACATTTTCAAGTCATGGAGGATGCACTCTCTTGAGAACTCATAAATCATTTATGCTCTGTCTGGCATACATTTGCCTGTACGACACCCCTTCACACTTGGCCAATTCAGCCTGCACGGTCACCTGCAGAGCTTTAGAATGAAGGGCACCTTCTATAGTGTGCTCCCGAGCTCTGATTCCCTGACAGCTCCAGGGAGTCTGTGTTTTCAGAAAGCATCCAAAAGGACAATAAGCGGCAGCCAGAGCTGAGACCGAAAGCCGAGCTGGAGAAAACGTCGCATGATCAAAACCTCAAAGCAGTCACTAGAGGGCAGCCTCATTCACTTTTTAAACAGTTTTGAACTAAAATTAAGCAGAAAGACACATTTTTACTTTCATTTGCAATTTGGAAATAGTATCTTCCCATAGAAAGATATTTTAAAATATGTGAACAGGTGCCTCTCTTTTATGACTCCAATATCACAGTACTTTAAAGTCCATAATTGAAAGAGCTCTTGGAATGCTAGTAAGTCTCTGGAAACTTAAAGTCTACGTGTTATTTGCATACACTGCTCCCACAAAACCCCATATATCCTGTTTCCAAGAGAGTAGCTAGAATTGAACTTTATTATACAGCTCTTCTGTTGCTTACTGACGTCTGGATCCCATTAAAACCCATGAACAGCTGTACTAGGTTTTGTGAGATTAAATCCCCTATTGTGGGGCAGCCGAGCTAGCTCAGCAGACTAAGCACCTGCTGAGGCAAGTGCAGGGACCAAGGTTCCATCCCTGGTACCACACGCCATGCTGGCCCTGCCCCCAGGCACACCTAGCCAGTGATCAAGTCTGGGCGTGGTGGCGCACGACTGTAATCCCAGTGCTGGGGAAGCTAAAAACAGGAGGACTGCTACAAATCCAAGCTGCATAGTGAGACCCTGCACGACAAACCAACCAACCAACCAACCAACAACATAAATCCCCTGCTGTGAGCACTCTGCCCTTCTCTTTCTAATTCGCTCCCTAAAGGTCATGGGTCTTTGCAGAGACATCATGTTTTAGCTAATAATCTTGCATTGCTTCTGTGCTTTCATTAGAAGAAATCTCACTACATTGCACTTCTGGTGTGAGTTAGAATGAGTCATTATTTTTCCATCTGATATTGTTAATATTTTATTATCCCTCTTGCCTGATTAAATAATTTTGTCTGACCTTTTGTGTGGCTCTTCCCCATACCAGTTACCTCCACTTAGTTGGGCACAATATTTCTCGTGTTACTCTAGCACTTGAGCACAGGATGCGACAGTTTCCTCCTTTATTCCAGCACCTCATTCCTATTAATACAATCTAATAGTCCTTCACATCTACAAAACGCCTGCACCAGTTCTTGGCCATTAACTCAAGTGGAATTAATGTTTGCTTTACTTTGTAAGTACTTTCAAGCTGCATAAATTCTAACCTACGGAAGTAATAATTAAGACAAATCTAGTTTGTCAGCTCTTAATTGACCTTATTTGCAATTCTAAAATCAAGCAGAAACAATCCACAAATGGTGCAGGATGGACAGAAATAGTTCCACACGCTTTACCTCCAACTCGAACAAGTTATTTTTGTAAGAGAAAAGAAAGGGACACACAGAAAGCAGACGTGAGGTTCAGATAGCCCCATTGGTAAACAGCTGGCATTTGCCTTATTTGAATTTTGTGTGAGCAGCTGGCAGCCTGGGGGCTGCTGTGATGGGTTGGGTTGAGGCTGCTTGCAAGAGTAGGTTATAGGAAAATGAACAAAATACGTAATGAGCATGTACACATATGCCAAGAAGAAGCCCACTATTCTGCATAGTTAGTATAAATAAAGAAAAAAGAGAAGGCTGGCGTATCAAGTTAGACTACAGTGTCTATTGACACATCAAGTTAGGCAACAGTTCATTGTGAGTGGAGAAACCTTTAGGGCAAACTTAAATCAATTTAACATCCACTTCTGTTGTCACTTGAACATTTATTTGCTTCATAAGAATCAATATTGTGTTGGTCAGATAGCCCAGCAGATTAAAGCACCTGTTTAGGCAGACGCAGGGATTGGGTTCCATGCCCAGGGTGCCATGCCAGCCTTGCCCCTGGGGTGCACTGAGATGGACTGGAACTGAGACTGGGTGTGGTGGCACGTGCCTGTAATCCCAGCCCTTGGGAGGCTGAAAACAGGAAGATCACTACGAGTCCAATCTGTGTAGACCCTGTACTAAAGACATTAAAAAAAAAGAAATAATATTAAATCGGCTGTGCTCCTTTATATGTTAAATCACTAGTTTTTAGAACTTCAATGCAAATAGTATATTTCTTAATGGCATTTTACCCAATCATTTTTGAGCCCCAATTTGGTGACCTTATATATGAGCTATCATTCCCATTTTTTGAGATACAAATAACTTCTGAGTGTTCATCTCAGCTATTTGTAGGACTCTTGAGAAAGCCAGGGGCAGGATTAGGCAGTGTCTTGCGGCATTCTATGGGTGGCCCCCCTATAGCCTAGTACTGATTCATTAATCAATATTTGTTTTATGTAGTCATTAAGCTAACTATCAATACTAAAGCTTACACTAGATTTGTCTGCAAGTGAATATTGTCAGATGCCTTGCTGATGTCAACATGCTGAGCTCTACTGCATTTTCTCAATCTGTGACTAGGAATCCTACTAAAAGATGAAATCAGAATAGTGACAAGAGAATATAAAAATTATGGTAAGTTTAAAAATAGTGAGAGATTTTTCACTCCTGCAAAGGTGTGTAATAAAGGTGCTTTTATTATTCATTCTACTAATCACAACTGAAATTTCTAGGTACTCATAACATGAACCAAGTAAAACTGAAAGATGGGAATAATTGGGCAGGTTGTCCTGGGATGCTTGACTCAAACAATCACAAATAGTTCCTTCAGTTTTGTTTCCAAATCCTCATATATCCGGATTTGGAACAGAAGAAACTGTTAGCCCAGAAAGTATATACATAAAAAAAAACCAGTAAAAGCCTAAACATGCTAGCCAAAGGAAAGAAAGGAGAAGCCCATCAAGACTGGAAACTTCTAGACAACAACCACTCCACTGAAGTCAAACACTACAGGAAAACCTGTGGTGTTGTCCTCGCAAACCAGGGCTAAGTGGGATCCTAGACTGCTCTACCTTCGTGAAGCCTTTGAGGGCCAGTGGAGATCATGTGGGAAGCCACAGTTCCCCTGTGGCCTGGAGTCCACGGGAGCTCATCTCAAAAACCACATACACACTTGGATGTTGAAGTTGTAAACCTACCCCCACCTGCTAAAGCAGTTCAGAGAAAGCCGCCTGAACCAGAAGAGAAATTGGATCCCAAGTCCCACCCATAGTATGAAAATATCCAGAACTCAATTGAAAATTTTCATCGTAGAAGAAAACAGGAAGATCTTCAAATGCAAATGAAAAAGGGGCAATCGATAATGGCAATGCTTAGATGGTGTAAATGTTAGCGTTATCTAACAAATCATTGTAAGGAAGTAAAAAAAATGGTTCAGTGAAAAAATTGGTGAACATGCTTCAGACAAGTGAAAAATAGTCTCAGCCAAAACCAGAATGATAGAACCAAGTAGAAATGTTAGAACTGAAAAATACATGGATAAGGACTGGCCAGATAGCTCAGCGGATTAAAGCACCTGCTTAGCAGATGCAGGGACTGGGGTTTGATCCCCGGGGTGCTGTGCGAGCCCCACCCCCCTGGGGTGCACTGAGACTGTGCTTGAGAATGAGTGTGGTGGCACGTGCCTGTAATCCCAGTGCTTAGGAGGCTGAAAACAGGAGGATCACTATGAGTCCAATCTATGTGGTAAAACCCTGTAGACCCTGTACTAAATACAAAAAAAGAAAAAAAATTAATAAAACATTTTAGCTGGGTGTGGTGGTGCACACCTGTAATCCCAGCACTTGGGAGGCTGAGGCAGGAGAATCATTGCAAGTTGGAGACCAGTCTGGGCTACAAAGTGAGCTGAAGCACAGCCTGAGCTGCATAAAGAGACCCTGTCTCAAAAAGACAAAAAAAAAAAGTTTTGTTTTAATTTTTTTTAGCAAAAGCTTTAAAAACTCAGTGGATGAGAACAGAGGGAACAAAGGAAAGAATTAATGAACTGGAAGACAAAGCAATGGAAAACATTCAATTTGAGCAGCATGAAGGGACTGAAAAACAAAACCAAGCCCTGGGACCTGGGGGGAGGGATTATAACAGAAGTTCTAACATTTGTGTGACTGAAGTTACAAAAGGACAGGAAAAGGACAAAGGACTGAAAAAATCTTTGCAGGCATAATGGCTGAAAACCTACAGATTCAGGCTATTATGAGAAAGACAAGCAGTAACAAATGCCCACAAGGATACAGAACGAGGGTTCCCATACACTGCTGGTGGGAGTGTAAATTAGTATGGTACAGTGCTTTCTCAATAAAGCCAGGAGCAGAGCTGTCATACGATCCAGTAATCCCACTACATTGGGGGTGTACTAGTGGGCATACTATTGGGTATACACCCAAGCCAACTGACCAGTCTGCCGCCATGACCACAGTACAGACAGCTGAGGCTCCCTCTGAAAGAAAAATGGAAAAGAAAGTGTGGCACACATACAATAGAATATTTACACTTATAAAAAAATACCCAGAATATAATTCTGTCCTTTGCATCTACCTGGATGAAACTGAAGGATATTATGAGAAATGAAATATCAGGCACAGAAAGACAAATACTACATGACCTCACTTTTAAGTAGGAGCTCAGATGTTACTAGAGATAACAGCTGGGACACTGCGGTGGAGTGTCGGGGAGAGAGGTGGAGAGAAGATGGTTAATGGGCTCAGGTGCCCAACTAGGAAGAAAAACTTCTAGTGTTGTGTATCACAGTAGGACAACGAGTGATAACAATGAAATAAATCTTTCAAAATAACAAGTAGAGAAGATATTGAAGGTTATCAATGAAGTGATAGAAATTTGAAGTGGTAGATATTCCAGTTAACCTGATCTAATTGATCATTGGCTAGTGTGTACACGTATTGAAAATGTCACACTGTACCCTGTAAATATGTGCAATTAGTATGTATTAATTTAAAGTGAAAACATTTTTTAAGAGCTGGCCAGATAGCTCAGCAGATTAAAGTGCCTGCTTTGGCAGAGCGCAGTGGCCAGGGTTCAATCCCCCACATGCCATGCTGGCCACACCCCTGGGGTGCGCTGAGACAGTGACTGAAACTGGGCGGGGTGACACCACGTGCCCAGAATCCCAGCACTTGGGAGGCTGAAAACAAGAGAATCACTACAAGTCCGATCTATGTAGTGAGACCCTACACACCCTGTAGACCCTGCCTTAAATTAAAAAAGAAAGAAAGAAAACTTTTTTATAAAAGTGAAAAAGAGCTTACTGACTCAAACAGCTGCGTGAACATCAGACAGGAGAAACCTAAAGAACCCTGCAGCAAGCTGGAAAGGTCGTGGAAGTTTCCCCTTTCTGAGTGAACAGAGAATCTAGGGCACCAAATAGGCTAATGCTTCTGGAGCGAGGTCATCTGATATCCCAGTTAATGGAGGATTCTGTTTCCCAGCCCAATTAGAAGGTTAGCATAACCTGTCATCAAGAGGTTATTGCACTGCCTAACAGTGAACCTTTCGTGCTCTGTGCTTATAGAAGAGAATACGTGGACAGGGAATGGAGGCTTCGTTGTGCCTAAAAGAACAGGCCTTTGGCTCTTTTTAGTATTAAGTAATAAACGTTTGAACATGTGTACTGTGGATGACCTGCTTTCACTTTTACACCCCATTGTGGAATCCGAGTTGTGGGGAAGAGGCTCTGCAGCTCTTAACTACTTCTAATTATTGGATGTTACCAGTACTTGCCACTGGAACCTCATCCTTGTGAATTGTTTGATCAACTGAGATCATTCACAGTGATGTAGTAACAAACACCCCAATTATAACAACAACAGCAGGTAAGTGGTTAGCCTACATTTTATAGATTATTTTCTTGGAATGCAGTAAGCCAGGCTTCTCTATTTAATTATAATTTATTGCTTACAGGAGAGATCAAATCACTTAGCTTAAGTGGGGAGGAGTGGGACCCACCTCAAATCCTAAGAGTAGGATTTAACTCTTACCTAGTTGGATAGGAGTCAGGGTAGCAACCGCACTTGAGTAGAGGCTCCTGGGGACTTGAAATAAATAAAATAAGTGATAGAAATGAAAGGGAAATTGAAAAACACAGAAAACAATGTAATTTGAGTATCAGGGAAATGTATTTCTAAATATCAAGCCACCCTAAACTTTAGAGGTGCAAAATAAGAGACATTTTAACTTATCTCTGAGGCCCCTGGTTAGGCCAGGTGGTCATTCCAGACCAGAATGCCTGCTGACCTCCCTATGTTCACCCACACATGCAAGGGCTGCCTGCCTTTTGCTGAGGGCTGGATGATCCAGCAGCCACAACACTGTCTGGTGGTTGATAGGCACTACTGTTCTCCTAGTGTCCTTTCCTCCTCCATCAGGCCAGCCCAGGCTCATTCTCCTGAGAGTGTTCCAGGTAAGCACTTTTACATTCCCAGAGTGCTTAATCATTGCTGATAACCCATTGGCAAAGGCAAATCACAAAGCAAACCTCTAAGCCACACAACTACATAGGCAACAGCTGCCTGATCAAGCGTGTGGTTAGAAGGGGGGCAGCCCTGCAGCCACTTTTTCATTGCTCTTGAAAGAGTATGCCATTCATGAGTATCACACCAAGTGATGTCAGTCTTTGTCTTCTCTTTTATTGGGTGATTCTTCTTGCCATAGGAACAGAGTCTTCTCTTAAACATTGGTCCTTGTGGGAATTAATTTTTAAGTGCTTTATAATTCAGGTTTGAAAGAGCTCTTAAGACAGCATTATGGTATGACTATAATTCATTTATTCAACAAATACATGAGAACCAACAAGGTAATAATAATTATGGATATTGCTATAAACAAAGCTCCTGCCTTTAGGAGCTTATATTTAGAGTGCACACAGGCAGTATAGAAGTTAAAGCAAGTAAAATAAACAGTATGAAACACAGTAACAAATACACCAATGGAGTGAGTGAAAAGAAGTGGTATATGGATCAGTTAGAAACCTCAGTCAGACTAAGGTTTGGAGGCTAGAGAACCAGGAATAACCAGCAAAAAGTACCAAGAATGAGCAGCCAGTGTAGCTGGAGGAGCAGCAGACTAGTGGAGACAGACTATTTTAATGCACCATGTCTTGCAGAGCTGAGGTCAACCCAAGGTCATAATGTTAGATGCCAGAGAGTTGACATTCTTGAACTACATCACTGACTGCCAAACAGGTCTATAGGAAATTTGGTAGGTTTTGTGGTATAAAATCAAATTAATTTGCAAGATTCCAACTTTACCTCAGTTCTACACATTTTTTTGCAGTTACGACTACAAAATAACAAGATTGACTTTCTTCCTTACCAATACCTACACATTCATGTGAAATCACATTGAAATAGTCCCCATGGATAAGCTATATACTACATTTCTGAAAATTTCATAAATACTTTCAAAACCCATGGAAACTCCATTTAACTAGCATCTCCTCATTCTCTTAGGTAATTGTAATTTTGTAATTACTAATGTGGATACTCCTAGTATACATCATTTCATAATTATCATCAGTGGACTCCTACAGAATAGCTCTGTTAATGTTTACAATGCGTACTATAATCCAACTTGAATAGTCGAACATAACCGCTTCACAGGTGAAAACTCAAAAGATGTTGCAATGGTTAGTTTTATAGGTCAATTTGGCAGGTATAAAGCAAGATGAGATAACTGGTAAGATTCAGATAGCTAGCTCTGAATGGGTCTCTGAGGGTGTTTTAGAAGAGAGTAACATTTTAATTAATAAACTAAAGAAAATCACCTGCCTGGTATGGGTGGGCCTCATACAATCTGCTGAGAGCCAAAATAGAACAAAAAAGTAAAGAAGAGCAAACGTGTGCCCTCTGCTGGAGCTGGGGAATCTGTCTTCCCTGGCCTGACTATGTGTTCTCCTAGTTCTTGGGCCCTCCAGTTTGGACTCCATTACACCACCAGCTTTCCTGGGTCAGTTATACTTTCTGAAAACCCTACCAGTATAGGTATACTATTCCTAGTAAAATCAAAATAAATGTGGAGATCTACAGGGAGGCAAGATGAGCTACACAATTTGTGAAGTGCAGTGCAAATATATACGCAGAGCATTTCATTCAAAATGAAGGGGAAATAAATGTTAAACAGGAAAGCAGAAGGCTCCCTCCTTCCACATACCCGATCTGCTCAAGCTCATGCTCCAGTGTCCTATGAGGCTTTACGTATAGCCCAAAGATTCAAAAATAGCTTTAAGGAACTTCAAGCTGGCAAGAGTGGAGCAGTAAGGCAAGCATGGGCTCTGACATTTTAGGGTTTTGTGTGACAGTGCAGGTCACAGTCTCCAGAAGCCACCGGCCCAACAGGGCTCCCTGCTATTCAGATACAGCCAACTTTCACTGATGTTGAGAAAAATTACAGATTTTGTTTTTATCCCTCCTTCCTTCCACAAAAAAAATTCTTTTATTTTTACTATGTTTTCCTTTTAGATTAAAAACTAAAACTCAAGATGCCAAGGAAAGTGTGTTCTTCAGGACAACCGAAGCAGTGCCACTTCAGCAAGGTCAAAGGCAGGCACACACCTGAAGGGAGAACCCCTCCAGTCTGGCTTCTGGAAGCAGACCAGAAAGTCCAGGAAATGGCAATTTCTCTGACTTCAGATTTAAACAGAAGAGCAACATTTCTCCTGTAGGAGGATTTTAACAAATATCCTAAAAACCACTTTGTACAAAAACCTCAGGGAAATTCAGCGCGCCAAAGCCAACCTCATCCCTGCCCACTCTGTTGTCACATCTAGTTTCCTTCACTTCCTGTGGCTGCAGGTCAAGAGACGTGCTCAAAACATTGATTATTAGACACCTTGTGGTTAATTTAGATTCTCAGAGTGTTCTAGGTTTTCTACTAAATCACAAATGGGTGCTTTAAAGGCGGATATTAGTTCTACAACCAAGTTTCCTAAGTTCCCAGAAGCAGTTTCATATGAGTGCTCTCTCATCTTTTCAATGATAATTTTTTTCCCTGGGAAACTCCTTAGTTCTTCTGTATCTTGCTACAAGGAGACTAATTATGTGCTAAATAATGCCTATTTATCAAAATATGAGATAAAATATGAGATATTTTACTAATCCGACGGTAAAGATGAGCCACGTACACTGCGGAAGGGATGGTGACCGTGGTGTCCTCGTCCACCTCTCGCTCCTGTCTGTTGAGTTCGGCCTCCAGCTCCCTGAGGTAGACTATATGTTAATGTCCTCTCTTTTAAAAATTCCAGTTGATTTTGTATATAACTTCCAAATTTGAGGCATTTTTAAATTCCCTGTACAAGATCATTACTGTGGTGTTCAAGTCTGACATATACCAATGTTGAAAGATCCAAGCGAAATGTACTTATTTCTAATCCATTAATGTACTAACTTCTAATCCATTAATCTATGAATGTCTAGTTAGAGTATATCACAAATTCCCTTAGAACTTTTAAAAATATTTATCTGAAATTCTTCTGAAATGCAGATTATTTATCTAAAAGAATGGATTTGATACCTCAAGATTAATTAAGAGGGATTTTAATCCTCTCAGCTCTTTTGACCTGTGACAAGGATTCTACTCATAATCCACAATAATATATTATTATAAAAATAATAATAAAGGGGCTGGCGAGATGACTCAGTGGTCTAAAGCACCTACTTGGAACAAGCTTAGCAAACCACAGGGACCACGGTTCAATCCCCCAGCACCACATGCCAGCCAGCCCCGCCCCCTGGTGGGCTGAGCTGGCCACACACACACACACACACACACACACACACACACACAAATAAATAAAAGAAAAAAATAATAAAAACATTAGGAATGATCAGAATTTCACTAAATAAAATAATAGGAATTCAACAATGGTTATTATATTGTGTAATGTTGTCATCAAATTAGTTGTTTAGATTACCAAGGAGCTCCAAAATAAATGAGCTTTACTTTAATTAATTGACATTAACTACTTAGTAATATTAAGAAAGAAATCCATATAGAATATAATATTCTTCCGAATTCCACAAAATTCTCCTGTCACCACCCAGTCACACTGAAGCCACCTGAACCAAAGTCATGCCAGCTACATTGGACTTCACAGCTTTGGTTCAAACATAGAGAACAGTAGTTCTTGTGAGGTAAATGGCAGTGCCTGAAATGAAACTCACATAATTCAATGAAATTTTAGCATGACCTGGAGGAAGACACTCAGAGAAAACTGAGATAAACTTTTCATGAAACTTCTCAGATGAAGGACAGGAGGGCAAGTTGGTGAGGGAAGGTATTGGAGCCTTAGGTGTGAGTTTTCCCCAATGTGGGCATGAGGTAAATGTTTTCCAGTCAACACAAATAGAATTTGCTGACAAGGTCCTGACCACGTCAGCCAACACACAACTGGGAAAAAGAAATTTACAGAAAGCATTGTTATTTTTACCTACAAAGTTTGGAGTGCTTCCAAACTACCTCCAGGAAGTGCCTGCGTGCCCTTGAGCATTCTCTTACTTCTCTTCCTCTCTTCTGCCCCTCACTCCTTTCCCAATGCTCAGACGTCATTGTATGAGTATTAGGGAAGTACCCTTCTGCGCTGTATTACAAATGTCTGCTGAAGTTTTGCTTCTCTAAATTCTACAATTGATTGGCTTGAGTTAGGTAGCTATGATTAGTAACTCATTCCTTATTAAGTGAACTAGAACATCTGTACTCTAAGTTTAATGCAAAACTTCCATGTTTTTCTGCCCTGAGGAGTCTAGGGTTGCTTTGGAGATGTCAAATCTGGAATTTGCAATGCATTTTACTTAACATACAACTTCCTACTTTATTATAGTGCTGTGAGCCTTCTTTGCTAATCAAAAGACTATTTATAGCACATTGTATGATTCTGAATAGATTCCTGAGTGCAAAATAGAGTATATTGTTGCTAATTTGAAGAAGGATCCTATTATTTATTCTAAGCTAGCGAATGATACACTGTGATCTCTCCTGATTTCCTAAGAATGATGTCAATATGAATCAAGACCGCCAAAGAATCATTTCCCTGTCCTACAGCATAGTAAACATAGCGCCTTTCTAAACCATTAGTAGCTTAGGATTCATATTAATGGCTTTGGGGAGTTATATTACTGGAAGGGTATTGAAGAACTCTATAATAGCTGCATTCTTGTGACATCTTACATGAGATTGTCAAAATGCAAGTTGCTTATCTGAAAGAATGGATTCGATGCCACCACTAAAGTTCAAAAGTCAAGATTAACTAAATGGTATTCTATCCTTCACTCATCTCTTTTGACCTGTGTCAACAGGAATTCTTCTTATAATCCACCTTAATATAATATATATGAATAAAAATGACAAAAACATTAGAAATGATACAGAATCTCATTAAATAAAATATAGGAATTCAAAAATGGTTGTTATATAATGTCGTTTTCAAATTAGTTGTTTAGGTTATCAGATACAAGCATGTAAAATTGGTTTTAAAAAGTTATTAGAAATTAAAAAGGAGAAGAAAAAATTTAAGCACTAATTGTTCATTTCAATAAAACAGCAGAAATGAGGAGTATAGCTATCCAAGCTATCTTGTATATACATAAATATATATTTTTCTTTCCTTCTTACTTTCTATTGTCCGCTTCCTCATCCCAGTTGTTCCTTCCATTTACAAAGATTCTTTCTCTTTCACAATGTCTATCATAGCTTTCAGATTTTATTTACTGTTTAAGGTTTTTTCACTGGAGAAATAATATAATGTTTGCACATGTGGGTCTGATTTATTTCACTTATGAGTATGGTCTCTAATTGTATCCATTTACCTATAAAAGACTTGAGTTTATTTTTTTTTTATAGCTGAGTAGCACTCCATTGTTTAAAAATACTACATCTGTTTTTATCCATTCCTCAGTTGATGGGCGTTTGGGTTGTTTCCAAGATTTAGCTATGACAAACTGTGCTGCTATAAACATGGGTGTACATATATCCCTGTGGCATAATATTTTTAGTTCTTCTGGAAAAATACCCAGAAGGGGAATAGCTGGGTTGAATGGGACCTGTAATCCTATTGTTTTGAGGAATCCATTGATTTCCATAGTGATTGTACCAGTCTACACTCTCACCAACAGTGAAAAAGGGTTCCTTTTTCCTCACAACCCCTCCAGCATTTGTTATTGGCTGACTTCTTGGTGTTAGCTATTCCTTCTGGGGTGAGATGGAATCTCAGTGTTGTTTTAATTTTCATTTCTCAAATGACCTGTGGTGTTGAACATTTTTTTCATAGGTTTATTTGCCATTTGTATTGTTTCACCTGAGAAGTGTATATTTATCTCAGATGCCCATTTTTGGATTGGGTCTTTGAATTTTGGGGGTCTGATTTTTAAAAATTCCTTATATGTTCTAAATAGAAATCTTTTTCTGAGGGAGAGTGGGTTACATTTTCCCCCCAATTTGTGTTTTTTCTTTTTACACTATTGGTGATTTCCTCTTATACACAGAAATAGTTATTGATTCTTTGAAGTATTTCCTGCACAGTTTGGTTTTTATTCATGAATTCCTTATCTACCCCTATGTCTTTAAGATTTCTACCTACTTTCTCCTCCAGTGGATTTAATGTCTCTGTTTCAATATTTAAATCTTTGATACATTCAAAATAATATATTTTTAATCTCCCTTGTCCATTTCTCTTGCATTTCATGTCACTATCCCCACAGCTCACACAGATCTTTCTTGACACAGTCCCTACAAACTCTTCCAGAGAAATTGACCTTCCAGTTCCTTTCTTCCTGTCTCTCTCATTCATGGTATATCTGAACATATTGTTATCCCTATTCTCTCAGGTCTTGTACTTCTCATTAATGTGGTCCATGTCATTGCTTTTTCAGCCTTCTTTTTATTACTGTCTGTCCAAAGGAGTTCCATTAGGCGTAATCCCTCTATAGATATTACATATATTTTCTATATACAGTATGCATTTCTGGGGCTTATACAAAGAAAGTATATAATCTTTTCTCCCTAAGAGCAGTCTTCCCCACTGACTCAGGAGAGGTGAAATGACCACAGGGAGGAAGGCCTGGTCACCACCATAGGCAGGATAGACAGAGAAGCAACAATGACAAGGGGAGAGTACCTTCTAGCCCTGACCTTCTCAGCATTGTGTCATCCACTCAGTTGTGCTGCCATCTCTAGTGTAAGTCTCAAGCACAACTGTGCATTCTGACTGTCCACTTTGCCTTCTTTCTCCCTCCTTCACCCCTGGATAACTACTGCCCTTCTCATTTCACTGGAAAACCAACTGTGGCATCCAGTAAATTCCTGAGTGTTTGAACCTTAGCCTTGGGTATCAAACAAAACCAGCTCATCTGGGATGCTTCCTGTGTGTGAAGGACTCATCCTGCAGAGCCCATGCAGGCTTGTTCAGGCATCATGGAGAGTGGCAGAGAGGTGAATGGAAATGAAAGGTCAGTCACAGGACACCCATACTGCCTCAATTGCCTCTCGCCCACTATCTCTGTCCAGTAACATAACTTATCCTTGTAGACAAGAATCGGGGGGGGGGCTCAGAGCAACTTTAATATCTTCAAATTCACCCTACCACCTAGCATTATACCTTGCATATTATTGCCATCCAATAAAGCTGAGCTGATTTGCCAGTTCCATGTATTCTTCATTTTAATAAACAACTCTACCTTACTTCAGGTCTTTAAGTCTCCATCATTGATTAGAAAATCCAGTTCTTATACAGTTTTTTTCATGTGCCTGATTAAGATTTCTGAAAGAGATAGTACAGTGTGCTGTACCTTTCAAACTATTGGCCTCCAGCCTATAGTAAGCACTGCAGTTGACCCACTCTTCTTACACATTCTATTGATCCAAAATTTCATGAAATTATATTATGTATTCTGCTGATTTCCATTTGATTTCAGTTATTAAAATTATACTTTTACCTACTAAGGTGTTCTCATGACTCAGTAGTGGAATGGGACCTGCAACCCTTTCTTTGTAGAACAAAGAGGTTGACAGTCATAGCCAGGCATGAGCCCAAACCCAACTCTTGAGCCCAAAGAGTTGTGGGTATTGAACAAGTGATTCAGCCTCTCTAGACACAGGTTTTCTCTTCTTTCAGTTTACCTGAAGTGATTGTTATTGATAAATACATACATAATTTTGAAATACAGTGTGATAAATGTTAATAATTGTTAGCTCTTATTATTTTGGGTCCCTTTGATATGGTTTATATATAAAAGCCTTAAAGCCTCATGTGGTCCTAGGGCTTTTTTGGAGGTGGCCAAGTTTGTGATTGATGTACAGCCCAATGCTGGGATTAAGAGTGTAAGTGCTACACCCACCCTAAGGTAAGTAACCTGCAACAATGTAAGGGAGGAGAAGAAACTTGTGCCCCTTCCTTCTCTTCTTATTTTTAACTACCTTCCCTTGTTTTTTGCTACGTTTGTCTGCCATATCCTATTGCCCCTCTGCCATGCCACCTTGCTTTGGACACAACCAAATATGGGCTGAAGCCTCTACAAAATGTGAGCTAAATAAAATTTTCCTTCTTTAATTTTGGGTATCAAGCATTTTTGTCTCAGCAATGAGGAAAGTAACTGAAACACCTTTGGAGAACATTAAAGAACATAAAATATAAGATGTAAATTTTACTAACTATAATAAAATTCATTCAATTTGTTGTATGATGTTATGTGCTTAATTTATTTAATAATTGTCATATGCCCATAAACTTTGTTCATTGTGTAACTGTCAAGAAAACTTTCAAGTATAAGCTGCTTCTTCTATAATATATGGAAGCCACCCCAGACCTGTAGGAGTTCAGGCACTAGGAAGTTTTCATGTAGCTACCATTTTGCCAAATATTTTGTATAATATATAAAAGAAAAAGATGATATTAAACTAGTTGGAGAATATAAAGAGGAAAAAATATGTGTGACTTTGTTATTTTGTTTTGGAGGTTTTTTTGGGGGGGTGAGAGGGTTTGAGATAGGGTCTGAGTATGTAGTTCAGGTTGGCCTTGAAGTCGTTATCAAGACTGACCTCGACTTGCAGTAATCCTCTTGCCTCAGCCTTCTGGGTGCTGGCATTGCAGACGTGCATTATGTGTGACTTTTAATTAATATTTCCAGAAATGGTTGAAATTTAACTTAGAAGATCTAGTTTCCATTACAGCAATATGGAAGTTTTCCCAAACAGTAACTTAAAATAAATGTGAAAACTGCATATCATAAAATCGTAGTGTTTTCCAAAGTGCCACTTAGAATGAAAATGTATGTCTTATGAAAACAAGCATCCTCTACTTACTCTGTACTCATAAGTCACATAATGGTATTCTGAGGAATACAGTGAGTTTTCTGAGATCACAAAGCCCCAAATGGCTATACTTAGAGGTATAACAAGATTATTCCCTAAAGGAAAATAATGACACTGTGTTATCCCAAAAATGTTTTAATAAAGCATTTTAAATAATAACAAAAAAACCAATGGTAACATAAACATACTCTGTATAAAGTGTGATCACAAAATATGGTGAATGCTTACATAAAAATGATGGTAGTTTACCTCAAAATCTCCACTCATTTTGAACACACGTACTCTATCGCTATAGCCACTTTCTGAAAGTCCCTTTTTGTTGCACTGTTGTGGCTGCCTGGATGTCCTGAATGGATTCAAAACATTTCCCTTGCATGGTCCTATTGACTTTGGAGAAGATCCAGAAGTTGCGAGCCAGAAGTTCACCAGGTCCAGTGGATGAGCTGGATGAGAATCCATATCAGCATTTGCCTTTCACAGAAATTGTTGTAAACATCTTGAATCACATCAGACATCAAAGTAGACACACAACACAAGTTGTATAAATCTGCTGCGTGGCAGTATGCATACATGGGTGTGATTAGAATATGCAATGATTTTTGAAAAAATACTAAATGTCATAAAAACACATTGCCATGAATCCCCCTCAATATGCACCTCCTCTCCCCACATCTCCATCATTCCTGCCACCTTCTGAAGCAGTTCTGGAAGCGTCTTTCACAAAAGTCCTCATAAGGTATGACAAAAGATGAATGCTGCTGCCACGTGCCATACAACAGAAAGTTGGGCTTCTGAAAACATTACAGCACGTCCTCTTCGACCTTATTCTGCAGATTTGACTATATGCAATTCCTACCTCTTCATCAAAGTCAAAATGACCATGCAAGGGCAACATTTTGAATCAATTTACAATATTAAGGCAACCATGACAGCTCAACCAAAGGTGCTCCAGAACCGCTTCAGAAAGTGTTAAGAATTGTCTGTGGTCAAAGCCAGTGGAATATTTAGAGGAAGGTTAATGGAATGTGTCCTTCACTGTATAAATTTTAAAAATTTCACCGTATTTCAAAATGGAGTATAAATTCAGAAAAAATAAAGCCTATATTTACCCATTAATGAGTATTTATCCAAAATGGTGGGATACATGAGATAAAACAGAAATTTAACATCTTTTTAGGGAAACAAATCAAATGAAGTACATCAATTAAAACAAGCTAAACACTATCATGAGAAAACAGGAGTCATAATATGAAATTTGGTCATATTATCAATGCAAGGCTAATTGCACAAAAGGAGTGCACATTGCTGAGCATGGAGATGACCGGAGGGAGCTTTTAAAATTGGGATGCAGCACCCCTGCTTTCCAGTCCAGCACAACTTGGTGTAAGCCAGGGTAAACCCCCACCGGGAGGAGTTAGTTCAGGGTTACTGAGTGTGCTATGTTCACTATGAACTCAAGCCTTGGCTGGAGCTAAGACGTAACAGGGCAATGAAATGTTTTAAAATCCTGGTGACTTCTGTTCTTTACAAATTGGAGATGAATTATATATTTTATAGTCTGAGGATGCCACACTGGCATCCATTTAGGAGCCGCGGAGTGCCCTCCCTTTTTAAATGTAGTGGTTGTGTATTTAGGATTTGGGCTAGACACATGTTAGAACATGACACAAAGCTTTCCTGGTGGACAGTTCAAAATACCCAATTATAATTATGCAAGCACTGAAACAGTGTTACAAAGGAAGTCAGAGGTTTACCCATTAAAATGAACACTGGCATTACCAACAGTACACAAACATAATTTAAATCTATTATAAGATTTGAGACTCATTCCAACAGTTTCTGCCAAGAATTTTAAAAGAATGTGTTAAAGAATGGCTTATGTTTTAGATTATTGGGAATAAGCTTTTCTACTAATGATCATCTCTGGTGCTATCTGGAGCCTTGACAAGAATCATAAGGAGCATGGAACTAGAGGTCGGCATTACTGCATGGATTTTTCAATTTAGCCTCCTTTGAGCAAGCTTTCAGGAGGCTTCCTGTAGTCGACACCTACATCAGGCACCAAAGAGGAAATGATTTCAAAAACTAACAAATCTGATGCCAGGAAGGATAGTTGGCAGTTAAATATAGTATGTGTGCATATCTAAAAATATTCTGAAGCATGTATAAAAATATTAATACCTAGACAAACTCATCAACTAATAATTAGTTGACCTTAGGCTAAATATGGTCTTTCAGTTCTTTGCTTAAAATTTAGCTCTTTATTTTGGTAACTCAGAACAAAACCACAAATAAAGGAGAAAGGGCAACACTTTGAAGGTGTAAGAGAACACTCCTATGTGAGCCTCCTGTGAGACCACAGTGAAAGAACTGACCAGGTGCTCTGGTCAACAGGCCCCTATCACAAAGGGACTCCCTAGAAAGCAACAAAGCAGTGCTCCCCTCAGGGAATGCAGAGGGGACTACGATTGTGCCCCTTCATGCAAATTTAAGAGGATGAAGTGATCATCAACTCACTATAAACTCACAGTGGGTCATGATGTTAAAAGTGTAGTGAGGTAGGAGATCAGGACTGGGCAACCTGGACAACCAATGGGGCAGAATACGTCAAAGGTCCTAAGCATCCAAGGCCAATAAGTTGAAGGAGCTTTTTCTGAAAAAGAGAAGACATGAGTAAAACAGAACCAAACATGACTCCAGGTTTATCACTCCTGTGCATTGAGTACTGAACCAATCAGAAAACAATATTCTCAGTCTTATATTTGAATCTAACGTTATTTGGTTTTTTTTTTTTTTTGCTTTTTTTTTTAAAAAAATTATTTATTTATTTATTTTGTGTGTGTGTGTGTGTGTGTGTGGCCAGCTCAGCCCACCTGGGGGCGGGGCTGGCTGGCATGTGGTATTGGGGGATTGAACCGTGGTCCCTGTGCTTTGCCAAGCTTGTTCCAAGTAGGTGCTTTAGACCACTGAGCCATGTTATTTGAAGGGCCAATCAGATGGTATTTTCAATCCTTCATTTACATATGGACACAGCCAATCAAAAGATACTGTTTCGGATACTTTGCTTTTGATATTTAGTTTTTGATAGAATAAATGTCCTAATTCCTCATTTGCATGATTTGAAGGTCAATCCATTGTACTTTTTATACTGAACACCCCTTTCACTGTATTCTCAGAGCAACCATGATACTTTCCTCTGGCCCTCTCTCACCCTGTAGACCATAACTCCTTTCTGCCTTCAATAAATGTGTACAACCTCACTGTCTTCTGTGTATCTTGTCCAATTATTTCTTTGAGATGCAAAGAAACTGCAAAAAAGCACCACAGGACCTGCATCCAGTAACAGTAGGACTCAGCCCATTACAGCTATTCTGTCCCTCTCTGTACCTCCGCCTGTGGAAAGCCTGTACCTAGGTAGGGATGAAGGAAATGAGCTGTTCTCTTTGTAAAAGAATAGCAGTGACAATGGTTTCAAACACTTGAGCAGTTAATATGTGGGAATGAACGTTGTCTGCCTGATTTAAAGGCTGGCCCTTGTAAGTGGAAATGCCATATTCCAAATTCCATATGGACTACAACCGAAAGCTTTTAACTTGATTGAAATTGTTGGAACCCTCAGAAATGGACAGAATTTGCTATCAGAGGATAAGAGCTAAAGTCCTATAGGAAATGGATGGCAAATACTTATGACATTTTCTAGTTTAGCCACTTTTTAATCAGAAAGAAAGCAGTAAGAGCATGATTATACTTTCCAGTAGTTCATTTCCAAAAGGGCATTATTTTGTCACTCATTTGAAATCTAAAGATAGCCTGCTCCTTGAATGAATTTATTTAAATATAATAGTGAAAGAAACTGTAAGTTTTTCTTTTGATTTAAAAAAATTTGCTTTTCCAGTTACAAAATATGGAAAATTGTAAGCAATAGTGTTGGTTGCGCTAGTCATAAGACCTGTGCTTCTGTTTCCCTTCTCTGCACATGGTGCAGACTTGTTGCTCTTTCCTCTCCTAAATATAGCTGGCTTCTTGCTATGTTCACAGCCGACTGGAGAATTTAATCAGGAAGGTGGAAAGCTAACACCATCACTCTGATGAGTAAAATGGTCAGCTGATATCTTTCCTTGCTCCAGTGGAAAAATTTACAACATTCGGGGTGCAGAGTGACAGAGCTGAGTTCATTAAAACAGCCAATGAGCATAATAGCGAAAGCCTGGGGCTGTCTCCTCACTGGCCTCTCTCTGCAGGTGGCTGCTGAAAGCTCAGGATGAAGTTCAAAAGGGGCTGGCTGTCTTTGAGCATAGCCAGAGGTTAAAAAATTTCACATCTGTAGCTTTGTACACAGTGGCTAGAGATCACGCTCCTTGACCTCATGCAGTTCAGTAAATCTCTCCTTCCCTGATTAATCCTGTGTTTTTCTGGCCATTTCTGGTTACCTGTGTAATGCCATCCATGCCCTCAGGCCAGACTTTAACATCCAGGTGCATCTTTCTGACCTTATGTGCATTTTTCCAAGGAAGGTAGTTTGCAAAACTTTGTCCGGCACATCTTGTCATGTGTGCCATCTATGCTCGAATGCCAGTCCAACTTTCCCATCCACCCTAGTGTGCCAACGTCTAGTGCAGTGCTCCACACCTCTGCCAGGCTGGCTCCAATCACGCCCTGCGACTCAAGGAATTTGTCCTCATGTCTCTTTCATGTGCTGACCCAGGGTTTGAGCTCTCTTTCAATTATAAGCATCATTGACCCAAAGAGATTAAGTTCCTAATTGCTACCTATTGTCCTTGGTTGATTGTGTTCAGCAGTAGAGTGAGATGATCTTTCATAATTTAATAACTGCAGCTATCAGATATATATATAAATTAAATATCCTTAAAGAAATACTGAACTCATGTAAAATTCTTCCGTTTCATCAAAGCTATTAATGACTATTGTTTCATTTTAATTTTACTCAAAAAATAAAAAATCTTTATTATATTGTAAAATTACATACAGTTCATAATAATAAAATTCATTTCTACCTGTCCACAAAAGCCAAGTTCACACTCTAACCTCTCAGTTTTGATGCATAGACATTCAGTTTGTAAAAATTGCACAGCAGCTCATTGTAAGAATAAGAATATATTACCAGTTGTCTTTCAGATAGAATGGAGATTTTTTATGAATTTTAAAAATTCTACATTGTATAAAAATCAGCATTTCATTCATACATCCTTAGAAATTCATGGAAATAAAACTATTTAGTAAATTTTTGGAAGTAGAATTTCTAGTTTGTAGGGATTTTTGTGTTTTTAATTTTGAGATAACTTGCCAAACAATTATTTTTTTCTGTAATTTTATTGAGAAACAAATAACAATGAGACAGTTTCAAACCAAATTGGTAGGACAGTGTCAATAATTAACACATTGCATACATTCTTCCTAGTGGTTATTTGCTGTACAAGATGTGGACATGATATCCTATTTACAAACACTATTCGAACAAATCCCTCTATTCATTAAGAGAACGTAACTATATATCTATCCTAACCACTTTGAATACACAGATACAAAATGGACATTCATCTGTATCCCCTTTTTTGTTTAGTTCCGTTATTTGAACATTATAGGTGTGCTAACTCAGCAAAATATTCTAAAAGAGTCCAGTAGTCCATAATAGTATTGGTTCTTTCAAGCTTTCACAGAGAGCAAATTGGTCAAGCAATGGCTGTGACTCATCCTCATTTCAGACAATGACAAAAGGATGAACAAAAGGCAGTACAGGGCTACAGGATAAATCCTGCGAGTACTTGGCTGACCTTATCAGATATGAAAGTTACATTTCTTGTTATATAGGTCTTGCTATATCTTGGTCTTAACCATCCAACAGAAAAGTATAGAAACGAGGTATATAAAGCAAATCCATATTGATACGATGAGCTGTAAAAGGCTCAAGTCAATAACTTCTGAGGATAACCCACTAATATTATAGACTGCTAGACAGTGTTAGATTGTTTAGTTGAATTCAAACACCTATAGTATTTAGATGCCAATAAAATATTCACCTCTGACAGGACAAAAAAAAAAACAAAAATAAAAATGAAAATTTAAAAAAGACACAAAGGAAAGATCATTTTGTATTTATATATACAAAATAGTTATGATAAATTTACAGCTACTTTCGCTTAACTCAATGAGAAGAAAGAGGTGTACTAACAGTGTTTGGACAGAATATCCTGTCTGCTTCTTGTACTATGGATAACCACTAAGAAGATAACAATGTACAGTGTATTCACTATCAAAACTGTCCTATTAATCAGCTGTGAAACTGTCTCATTCATATTTATTTCTCAATAAAAAAATAAATATAAAAAAGTATTGGTTCTTCTGCTTGACTGGCAATGTCAGAAATTGTTGACCTGAGTCCCCTACACAAACCATTATTTAAAAAATTCCAACTATTTGTTTAACAAGGACTTATTTGGTTGCTTTGGTGTTTCAGAAAAGCTCAATGGTGAGAACAGACCACTGAAGGTAGAGGTGGCAACAGACCAACGAAAGAGGTGGACATCTGCACAGGAGTCTGCAGAGTACAGTAATGTCTTAGGGACTTTTAAGGACAAAAGCACATCTTTAGTGACGGAGCCCAAAGCAGAAAGGGGCTTATACTCATATGCTACACTAGGTAAAGCTAGGCTGCATGCAGTGAGAACCAACCCAGGATTTCTCCAAAACTACCAACTCATGGAACATCAGGGTCAGGGATGTGAGTCAGGGTACTTGGTAGGGACGATGGTGCCTGTGACCAAGACACTTACAATCAAGTCAAGCTGGACCCCTGATAATGCTTACTAGCTCACTTAATGCATAGAGCTTTCCTATACATTGAAAATATTAATGTACTTCACTATTAACAAGAAATACAATACTTTGTTTCTTATGTTACACTTACACACCCCATTAATTCTAAGCTCATGTGGAAATGTCAAAAAATTTACTGGCAAAAATCTAGGAATATTAATTCAAAGTCATATTTGAAGGCCAGTGAAAAATTTAGGATTCTTTAGGGACTAAAAAAATATCAAGAGGAACTTGGCTCTTTTTAGACAAGGAGGAAAAGGACACGAATCATTCTGTTGCCACAATATAATGAAAAGTCAATAAAAGCAGTATTATATCACCATTCTGCAAACCTGAAGAATTAATAGATCTAGATGACTGTCATCAACACCTTGAAGTCACAAAGGAAAAGCAGCTAGACACGCTTGCCTTTTAATGTAAGTATGAAAAGCCACCTATGAAATACTGTTTCCTAATTACAGATGAATGACTAAATCTAACTACCAATCCCAAGGGACTATAGAAATATATTCGACAATATTATTAGATGAAATTAGTAAAACCTGACAATCTATTTTTTTCAATAAACTATAAAGAGGGAGAGAAAAAAACATAGATTAAAAGAGATTTGCAGAGGTACATGAGCAGTAGTTGGTTTCTGATTCAAATAAACTATGTAAATAAAATATAAGACAGTTGAGAAAATTTAACAATAGCTGGGTAACTCATGAAATTAGATTGTTGTTTTTCAAGCAGGACAACAGTATTATGGTTCCTCATCATTTAGAAAGGCACAGTAAAGTATGTTTAAGTGAAATTGTTGCTGGAGTCTCAGGCCAGAAGCCTGAATCTGGGGATATGAGGCCCAGCTATCTACTGCCTCTAGAGATAATAATGGAGCAAGAAAGAAATTTTTGCTATGGTCAAACCAGGAAGGTATCTCATCTAAAATGCTATCTTTCCTACTCCAATAACAGCTACAGGGTCAGCCACAGAAAGGACAAAGCAGGAGCCAAGAGATGTGTGTGTGTGTGTGTGTGTGTGTGTGTGTGTGTGTGTGTGTTTGCATGATTTGTGTCAGGTTGTGGGATCTTACAAGCCAAGGAGCCAATATAAGAATGCATGAGTCTGCTTCTGAGACCTGCTGCAAGTTCCAGGCTTGGTGACTTCTCTTTCCAGCATGGGATGAAGTGGGAAGAAGGAGACTTGAAAGAAATGGGTTAGAAGACAAAATGGAGCCAAGACAAAGACCAGGCATTTCTTAAATTCCCAGTTTTAAAGGATCCCTGTTTCAAAACAACAAAATACCTGAGATTTACACCAGTAACCTGGGTGGGAGAAGTAGAGGTCACAAATATGAAAGAAACAGTACTCAGGTAAGGTTGTTAGTTAACTGAACCCAATTAAGTGGACAAGAAGATCATTCATCGTACTATACTATGTGCTTCCTATATATTTGAAATTCTCTAAAATCAAGCAGTTAAAAACAAAAAAAAAACTGCCTTAGAACATTATAGAATATTCCTGACTAATGGCTAGGATCCATTGAAGAGGATAGTTTTAGGAGACTTGAACGTTCCCACGCAATGGCCACGGGTTCACTAAATGCCTTCCAAGCCCTCTGCCAACAATTTGAGGCAACAGTAAGAACAGGAGCCACATGGTATGGAAAACATACTTACAAGTGGGTTCTTAAGCCAGATGAAAGCTGTAATTTGGTGGAAGGAACTGACAGCCCTCTTTAGCCTTCTAAATGTTTTGAACTCAAAAAGGAGCTTGTATATTGCTCCATTTCAAACGTGTAATCTTTGGCCCAGACACAGGGGTGCTTTGGGACAATCCCAGCGTAGCATTTGTCATCTCCTTCATATGGAGTTTGCTTTGGTTGTACCATCTCACCACATCCTTCCTCCAGGGTCCTCCTTTCCTCTTCCACTTTATGCTTTGTCCCCCTCCAACTTGTACCAAAGAAAAGAAAACATATCATTTTCCTTGCTAACTACTCAAATGCAGTATATCCCTGCAAGAAATTACCTTTAAAGAGTAGAACACATTGAATTATTTATGGCCAGTTGTGTCTGTTAATCAGATCTTTACTGCAATCAACTCCCAAGCTATAAGGAGACGCAGCTGAGCTGGTGTCAGAGAGGGCCAAGCAGGAACCCTGAACCTTTGTCCCCATCAGCTGGCAAAGGTCTCCTAATGACCTTTTCTTGTGGTGTCAGTAAAGATTCTGTGAGGATCCTGAACTTGGACTTCCAGGCATGCCTTCATTTCATTTACTGCTTACCACACCTTCGGAGCTAATCACAAGTAAACTTATTTTACCTGTGAGAAAACTGGGACTGAGGAAATTAAGAGATTTACTCCTAGGGTGACAAAGTTAGTAGGAACCAGAGATAAAATTAGATCTCAGGCTTTTCAGTGTAAGCCCTTGTTTTTCTAAACATAACCACTAAATCATACTGAATAAGAAATAACAACATTGTAACTATGTAGAGATCTTTAAATGGACTCTGTGTCCTTTGGAATGGTGGGCATTATTCTCTCTACTCTGATGGAATAGAAGTAGCAAAAAATAATAGCTTGCCCAAGGTCAACTAGGTTGTAGAACTTTCCCACTGTCACCTTCCTTCCTGTGCAGTTATAAGATGGGAAGGTCCCTGCATACCTAGGAGCTGTCAAAGGAGAACTTCACTGGCCTCAGGAATTGGCCTTGGGCCTAGAAGAGGAGGTGACATGGTTGTGACTCAGAGCTGACTGAGCCCAGGACAGCTGGGAAGCTATCCTTCAGGTGAGGCGATCAGCCACATCTTCCACCCTCCTGTGTGAATGTTCGGAAGAGCTCCCCTGCCTCAAGAATGGTCCTTTAACTTCAACTTGTCATTTTTGGTTAAAGTAAAATATTTTTTATGAAAATTTTAACCTTTGACTTGACTTCTGGACCTGCAAGTGTTGGATGCTTCCCTATACTTGGAGGAGACAACGCTTTGAGGACACTGACACTATTCAGGGTAGTAACAGTCAAGCTATTTTCTCTTAATTCAATGAGAAGAAAGATTTGTACTAATAGTGTTTGGACAGGATATCATGTCCGCATCTTGTACTGTGATTAACTACTACAAAGACAACAATATGCAATGTATTAATTATTGTAACTGTCCTACTAGCCTGTTTGATACTGTCTCATTCTTATTTGTTTCTCAATAAAATTAATTAATTAATTAATTAAATAAAAAAAGTGACCCAGAGCGCTGGCCCAGTGGGACCCAGAGCGCAGGCCTGGTGAGTGAGTGAGATAACCCGGGGCCTGCGGATCCTGAACAGACCCACAGCCCAGGCCGGGCGAGTGAGTGAGAACGCCCGGCCCGCAGATCGTCATTCGACCCAGAGTGCAGGCCCAGCGCAGAACCCTTCAGCAGAACTCCCTGCAAAGAGGCTAGAGGCAAGACCCATCCAGCTGAGTCAGGAGCAGAACATCTTGCCAGAGTGACACAAAGGGTTCAACTCTAACGGTTGCAGCAGAAAGATGTGGAGCACAGCAGCCAGATCCAAGCAACACCCACCTGGAGGAATCTGAACTTCGTAGGTCCAGACCTGGTGCTAAGGTAATAACTCTATCTAAGCTCTACACCAAAGGTCAGAAGACAGTGGTATACAAAATGACAAAGAGAAGGAAAAAAATGCAATATCAGGCCCCGAGTCCACCCAGTACAAATGCAGAAGACACTAGCACTGAGGAAACTGGAAATCACATGCCTGATATCTCCGAAATAATAGCGTTGGAAGTAAAGAAACAACTGCAGAAAGGTATAGAAGAAATCAGATCAGAAATAATTTCGGAACTAAGATATTTAGTGATAACTATAATCAAAGAAGTACTAAGTGCTTCTAAAGAATACACTGATAAAAAAATAGAGCAGAATATAAAAATGATGGAACCCCTGAATCAGTAATTTAGGAAAGAAATAGAATGTATGAAACAGGTTCAAAGTGATATACAGGAAATTAAAACCTCAATCACAAGCTGGCAAAACTGTTTGAGGGAAAGTGAAAATAGACTTTCTGACCTTAAAGACACCATTGCAGCTAGTGTAAAAGTAAGAAAAGATCTCTTTTAAACAAGTAGGATGCAGGAAAAAATAATTCAATACCTGTAAGACGATGCAAAGATGAACAATGTGAGACTAATAGGCATCAATGAGAACGAAGGAGTCGATACAAATGATATAAAAAGAATATGTGCAGAAGTAATAGCAGATAACTTCCCAAATATGGGGCAACAATCTGACATTCATGTAACCAAAGCATATAGAATTCCAAATAACATCAACTCAATGAAAAGCACACACAGACATATAATAATCAAGATCCCAGAAATTCAGCATAGGAACAGCTGAATTTAAAATTCAGCTTTCTTTAAAAGCCGCTAAAGAAAAGAAACAGATTACATTTAAAGGAAAACCCATCAAAATAACAGCAGATGTCTCTTCAAAAACCATCAAGTCAAGAAGAGCATGGAGCAAAGTACTTCAAGTCTTGCAAGAAAACAAATTCCAACCCTGACTGATATATCCTACAAAACTCTTTCAAGTATAATGAAGAAATGAAATACTTTCATGACAAAGAACAACTAAAGAATTTCATAATGACAAAGCCAAGCCTACACAGACTACTAAATGATGTTCTAGAGAGAGAGCAAATTGATCACAGCCTCATGAATGAGAATGGAAAGAACCCACCAAATAGGGCAAACAATGAAACACAGGAGAATAAGAGGTATACAATAGTAGTCTTGCAGTTATTCTTTTGTGTTCAGCCACAAAATATTTCCAGCAGCACACTCTACAAATGGACTTCTCTTCCACCCTATGGGTCATGATTCCACCTGAGTCTACAGGGTGGATTTCAAAGAAATAGCTGTAGCTCAGTTCCACAAGTGAGGCCTAGCCACCAGTAACTGTCATGGTCATTATACATGTCCACAACACACTGGAACTTTGTGTGATATCCTATCCTCAAACTGTTAGAAGTGCTGGTCATTTACTTGCCATTCCAGTATTTATGTTTTACTCTTAGTACTTCTTTGCTATGATGAAAACTTTTTCTTAGTTCAATTATTATGAAACATTTAATTTTTAATTAATTAGCATTTAATTTTCCAAATATTGCTTAATTTTAATTTTTGTTCTAAGATTTATAATATATCTTTGACTTACAATTTATTTAAAAGATATTGTATGATATCCTCTCCTAGTATTAGAAACTTTAAAAAGTATATTTCCATTTTCTGTTGACTTTATATTACTTCTTCTTTGTCTTTTATACACACATACACACACATATATGGAAAAAAATATGTGTATAACCCAACATAAGATGGGTACTGTTTCATAGAAATCTGCAATGACCTTTAAATAAGGGTTCATCTAATATATGTTTTATATAGTCCTGCATAACTATCATATTGAGAGCTCTTTATTGTCCATCCAGGAGCATACTGCAACTTCTCTTGCCTTTTGAATTATGCTCTTTGTTATTTGCTATATGCTTCTTCTGGAGATATTAAAATATTTCAAGTTTGTATAACTAGAAAATCTTACTTTTAGTTTTCAAAGGTACGTTTGCTAAGTATAAAATTCAAAGAGGACAGATCTTTTCTTTCAGTCCTTTAATTAATCTAATTTCTTACACCCTTGGTCCTTTGTTTTTCTTTCTAATGTGGAATAAGATGCTATTTAATTTTGTTCTTCCATAGCTAATATTTTTATGTATATGCTTTAACGATTTTTTTCTTTACAAGAAGTTTTGGACAATTTCATTTTTGTGTATCTTGGTATAATTTTATTTAAATGTCTTTGCAAACAGTTCATTTTTTCTTGGAAATGTGGTATTATAAATTGAACTAAATTCAGAAATTTTAAATATTTTTTTTAAAAAAAGTGACAGCAACAGTAACCTAAGAAAGATAAATGAAGAAAATGAACCGAGAAAGTGCCAGTGTTTGGTGGCTTATTCTATGCCAGGCGTTGTATGCAGTTCTTTACACGGACTGGCTCATTATTCACAAAACATTCTGTGAGTAGGAATTATCACAGTCTTTTGCAGATGCATAAACTGAGGCACAGGGAAGCTAGATAATGTACCTAAAGCCAAAGAGCTCTCAGGTAGCTGAACCAAGAGCCCACTTCAAACCTTAACTCAGCTGCTGATGTGTTGTTTGATCACCTAGCAATAACACATTATTGAAAGGGTGAACATCGGTGACCCCCATCAGGTTAATGTGGGTAGTCATAGTTAACTAGGGTAGAGATAGTGCTGTGCACCAACCATGGGGCCAAGGCCAAGCCCTGCTATCCATTTAATCCCTGGCAGCAATTCTGTGAGGGAGGTATTGTAATTAGAGTCAGTTAGCAAACGAAGCTATTGTAGTGCAGATAAATTAAATAATTAATTCAAGGTCAAATTAAATAATTTATTCAATTCATTATTAAAACCAACTTGTTTTAATCCAAGAAAACCAACCATAATGTCATCAGTTTTTTAAAATAATAAAGATGGAAAAGAAGAATCCATGGCGAGTATATAGAGCCAAGCTTTGCCATTCCAAAGTCACTCAGACACTGGTTTGAAGAGTGCAGTGTTCTTATAAGCTAAGTGACCTAGTTCTTTAGAAATCCCAAAGATCAAGCCAAGGTAATGACTTAAAATCATTTTAGTGTTCTATATGTGACTAAGTTCCAAGATTTCTAAAGCAAAAACCGAGGAAAAATTTTTCACACCTCTTCCTTTATTTATTTTAGCCTACACCACAATTTGAAAAAATACTAGGAAGTAATCTCGTCTAGTCAAGGCAAAAAAAAAAAAAAAAAAAAAGCAAACCCCAAACATATATCTCATAATCTGTTATAGCTAAGGTACTAACTTTACCAAAAAGAATAATGAACAAAAACAGACTTTCAATTGTGTTTGGAAACAGAACCTCAGTATTCATTCACTTTTAAAGAAAACAGGAGAAATGTGCAAATGTATCTGTAGTTTTCTTTTCTGCTATGTGGGTGGGAGTGTTTCTCTCTGAGAAAACATTGAGTTTGGCTCAATACTTGATGGGTCTTTTGGTTATGTGAAAATGAATACCACGCCTTCTGCTGCGGTGAGGAGGCAGCCTGCTCTCAGTCACACTGTAGAACTCAGTCTATGGTGTGAGCTCTGCAATTTAGCAGTGATTATGATGAAGATGACCGGGATGACTGAGTGGTGGGCAAGGGTGACCAAGCTCCCATGGGAGCGGAAGTCTGGAATCCAGGAATAGAAATGTACCCAGCTGGAAGAGTAGATGGCCCTTTGCAGAAGCATGCTGTGGCTAATAGATATTACAAATACCTTGGATGTCAGTCTATTACTCTCTGATACTCTGATAGAGAGGTTCACAATTTTCTTGCTTTTGTGCATTATACTTTCCCCTGTAATTCATGAGTGTTTTGAAAACTATTTGTAAAAACTTGTACCTAATGATAATTCTACTTTGGGAGAATAAGAAAGGACATTCTGTCCATTGTTTGGGGGAAAATCTAAAAGAAGACAGAAGAACAATGGTGACTGGTGACTTAATGGAATGTGACCAAGGACCAACAATATTCTAGGTCACAACAGAAATACACAGAAAAAGTGAATGACAAAATGACTAGATTGCTATATTTACAGTAATAGAATCCTGGACAACTTTCATATGGAACAGGAGATTCCACCTTAGATTTACATCATTTTTTTCTATCTTAAAATGTTTCTCTTTTTTTTAATCATGAACCATAACTAATGACTCCACTGTAGACTCATAACTATTTTGGGGAACCCAGACTGAAGGCAATGGTGAGACGTGTAGCTCTGAATTAGAAAGTCCTAGGATCAAATCAAAGTTTCAGCCTCTCTGAAGCTCATTTCCATTAACAGTATGGTAAGGAAAAGCAGTCTGAGCTTTGTATGGTTGCTGGATTTAATAAAATTTTGTGTCAAGTGACAGGATTTTTAAAAAGTAGAAATAAAAAATCTAAACAACTAGCAAGAAAATAAAAAGAATTTCACTGAAAAAGTTATGACAATCATTCATTCAGTTCTCTGACAGGTCCATTAACACAAGCATATATATCACCAAAAACAATGACAGAAAAGCACATTGTCTTTAAAAGAACTGTTGCATATAGGCTCAAATTTTTCCCAAATGTACATTTTGCATCATATAAATATTTCTTAGCAGACACTAAACTATAAGAACAATCCATCCTAAAAAGTCTGTATTCTCTTTTAGGAAGAAAACAATAGCTTCTTTTAAAGGCATTTGTGACAAAGAAAAAATAAAGTGGCTGTGAATATTCCTTGGTCAAGAGTAACTGTTTAGACACCTCAGTCTTATTTTTCTTACTCACATATTTCTAAACCTCCACAAAAAAAGAACACATTTATCATTCACTGACACACAAAAAATTTAGGTCAATCACATGAAAATAGAATAGAAGCTTTTTTTATAATAAAACAATTATCTCCACAAGCTGTCACTTCATTTTAGACATGTCTTATAGGATATATACTGGCAAAAAATGGGCTTTAAGCTTTATCTTCTCATCTAAGACTGAATTATAAATGGGAAATAGGGACATTCCCTTTCACAAACTCATTTTAAAAAACTGATGGCAAAATCCCACCTGTCCTAAACTCTTTTCCAAAAAGGCAAAGAGCTTACCACAGGGAAAAAAAAACTAACAATTTAAAATTCCTTCTTCCCCTTTCCTCATTCAAGCATAAAACATTACTAGTATTAATTTCAGGGTTCCGTCTGGTTATTAAATCACAAGCCACACTGGCTGGTGAGAAACAAAAAAGAAAAGAGCTATTATTCACAGTGAAACCAGACAGTCTCACAAATAACCCATAAAAGTCAACTAAATTACAATTTTTCACTGCCTCATGAGTCAGAAGAGAAAGGTTCTCAGTATGCAAGTTTGAGGTGGGGATTATTTGGACAAGTAAACAGGGTTACTTGAAAGAGATAAAAGATTAGCAGAGAAAATATGCTTTGGGGGACAGGAACTTTTCTACTTTTCTGCTCTCGTAAGAATGCAGCATAGAAACCAGAGAGCGGGAGGCCAGATCCCACTCCGACACGGGGTCCATCCATCATCCGCCCTGTCACCGTGCCACCCTGCCTGTCTGCCTTTCCTCATCCCACCTATTCTTTATGTTCCTTCCTCACCTGCCCCAGAAAGTCCCCCCTGGTGCCCTTCCCTGATCCCAGTGGATACCTCCCTCTCCAATGCTTCCGCTAATATTTTATGTCATCCTTATTTGTTCTTCCAAGTGCTTTTGGGGTTTCCCTTCCCCACCAGGTTTTGGTAAAGTGGGTGAGAATGACGAATCTATCTTTTCTTGTCCTCCAGTTTCTTCATGTGCTTTGGGCAAGATGCAGGTGCTTTTGTGCAAGTTTTCTAATTCAGGTTCTTTTGTCAGGCATTTTAGTCCCTGTCCCATGCTTTTAAAGTTAATAATGAGGCTGGATTGGAGAAGATGGACAGTGAAGAAGAATGGGAATCTCTAGGTGTCAGGAGGAGGAAAGAGGTGAGGAGGAGGACTCAGGACAGAGGAGCAAGGCCATGCAAGGCCAGAGGCACACACTCCAGACTTGTTAACTTCCTGATCTTGGGCATGGAACAATCTTTCTGAACTACCATAAGTTAGCATGTTTTTGTGCTCTGAGCCAGGGACTGGGCTAAGGGTCTAACGTGTATTGATCCAGGCAATAACCCTGGCTCTTGGATATGGTATTGTCTCCATTTTATTAATGAAGAAACTGAGGTTTAAAGATGGTAAGTAACTTACTATGGATGGGACTGTTAATAAAAAAACAAAGAGGAATTAGATACTGAGTCTGCATAATTTCTCATCTGTGAGAAGTTATTCTATCATATTTTTATTGGGATTGAATTAGTTAATCTCTTATGTAGCAGTTGTATTGCACATTTTCTTTCTTTTTTTCTGTCTGTCTGTCTTTTAATGTTTTTGGTTATTTCAGGGTCTCACTATGCAGCTTGGACATGTGGTGATCCTCCTATTCTCAGCCTCCCCAGTACAGAGATTTCAGGCATGCGCCACTATGCCCAGACTCTGTGACCAGCTCAGCACGCCCTGGAGGTGGGGCTGGAGCTGCTTGTGGTGCCGGGGATCAAATCATGGTGCCTGCATGTTGCCTAAACTTGCCTGAGCAGGTGCTTTAGTCCGCTGAGGTATCTCACTTGTTTGTATTTTACATTTTCATTTTTCTTCACAGTCAGTCTTTGTATAATCTCTGCCTTTTACATTCTGCCCCAGAGTTAAAAATTATTAACATGGCCCATAGTATTGCTACCTCCAAAAGACATCTACTTTTTCCCCACGGAATTTTTAAGCAGAACAAAGCATCCATTGCACTGCAGTGTTCCCCAAATGTGTCACAACATAAAGATGAACACTGAGTTTAGCATTTATTTCTTATCACAATATTTGAATGCTAAGTTAAGCACCAGTTTGGTCAGCTTGATCAGATTCAATGCACTTTTAAAAATAGGTAACGCACAAGACAGAACACAAGGTTAAGAAGATGGAATAACTGAAGTTGATTTTACAGGGTTCATTTTTGCATCCATTCATTTTTACCTGTCCTCAACAGCCAGGGAGCTTTAGGACTTGTTCATGTTCTTTTCTTCTGATTTTTCTAGTGTCCAGGCCTATTCTCTGCTCAGGAGTCTTCAGTGGTCCCTGGCTACTTACATTGATTGCATAGTCTGTACCTGACATTCAGAGCCCTCAATGACCTCGTTCAGAATGAGCTGTCCTGCCCTGATCTCAGTTCCTATGTTCTGTATCGAATCCTGTACCGAATGACACCCATAACCATCTCTATCCCAAGAACCCTTCCATCTGTAACATCTTCCTCCTACAAACCCAGTGGAAGGCTACCCCTGGCAGCCTTGTCCTGTACTTTCAGAATGTCCTCCATAAACAATGTACTTCTTTTGTCAGCTTTATTCCTTGATATTTCGCAGGTTTTTGTTGCTATTTTGAATTGTATCTTTTTTTCTAGTGCATTTTCAAATTTATCACTGCTAGAAAAACAAGTCCTGATTTCATGTGTTGATCTTATTTTTAGTAACTATCAATCTTTCTTATTAGATATCTTGCCAGTTTTATATTGTGTGCATATTTATAATACAACTGTTTTCAAAAATTCCCTCTGGATGCAATGGCATACACCTATAATCCCAGCTGCTTGGGAGGCTCAGGCAAGAGGATCAGTTAAGCCCAGGAGTTCAAGGCTAATCTGGACAATATAATGAGACCCTTAAAATAAACAATAATAATTAATAATAGTAATAAACCCTTTCATACTTTGAGTAATAAAAGGCCTATTCTAAATGCTTTATATAGATAAACTCAATCCTGGGGTATGGTTTCATCACTAATATCAGCTCACAGATAAAGATGTGATAAGCATCTGTCCAGTGTAACACATGCTAACAGTAGCTGTTGATACTACCATCATTCCCTCCTCTCCCAACCATCCCTGGCGATCTCTATTAAGTCTCCCTGCCCCATCTGTCTCTGAACTCCTAGGAATTCCTTGTATAGTTTCTCCTGATAAATGTGTATGTGTCTGGCCTGTGTCTTCTTGATTCCAAAGTGTGCATATGTGTCCTCTGACCAAGGGTTGTACTGGAACCGTGGCTGGATGTGCACACTGTACCATGAGCTCAGTAGAGACTGTACTTGGAATCTTCACCAGGAGGCAAAGCACCATTACTCTGCGGTGTTCAGTGTTGTTAAGCTATGCTGCTCAGTAGGTTAGATGGATTCAGTGCATCTTAACTCACAATATTTTCAGTTTAGCAATAGTTTTACCAGGATGTGACCCTATGACAATTATCAGAGCCTCTGGTACTGGTCTTACAACCACAAATTCCCACCTAGGTAACCTTACAAGAAAACCAGCTTGTTTTCCACTTACATATTTGCATGCATTCATATGGTTTTTAATTACTACAAATTAAAATTGTAATTACTATTACCAATGCATATCCCCTCCACATTGCCTATCAGCTTAGAGCTAAAAAACCACCACTTGCAATTTTATGGGAAATGAGTTTTCATTCCTATGAAACATGGTGTTGGTGGAAGAGAAGAAAAACAAGGAAGCTGTGCTGAAATCATACTAGGAGGGAGAGAGCCACCCTGAGGCAGGCAGCCGGCTCCCCCTCACCGGGGAGCTTGATTCATTTCCTGCCCTCCCCCGACACCTTCGAAACCTTCTCTCCTTTCTCCACCTCTTGCTGGATCCCATCACCAGTGCCACCAAGTCAATGACTCATAGATGGGCCACCCAACCACCAGAGAAAAATTGAAAGTAGGAGGAGAAGAAGAAATATGGGTGTTTTTTTTTTTTTTTTGAATCAGAGAAAAATAAAAGGAAATTGTCTATTTGGTAGTTTCCCATTTATTAAGAAAGCTGACTGAACCCTGCTGTAACCTTTTCTTAAATATTCTTGGTAAATCTTCACATATGTAATAGACTATGCACAATAACTTTCACATAAATGTGTAGGTACATCTGTAACTGTGCATACATACAGACAGTGGTATCCCACCAAAGTCAAAAGATACAATGCAAAAATTCATGCTCATCTAAGGTCAACAACAACACCTATTCACACAAGTTACCTAGTTTTACTTCTGCTACCAACAGTTTGTTTGCTCTGTTCTTGATGGGGACCTATGCTGTGCTGTTCTGTGCCTCCCTTGCTTCACTTGGCTTTGTGTGTGTAAGATTCATTCAGATTACTGTATACATCAGTGCTTTGTTCATTGTTATTTTTGTACATTTTCCCATCCTCTAGATTTCATCAAGAAATATGGTACTATGAATAATAAGGGCTCTATGAGAAGTATGTATTGATGTTTTCCTGAATCTTCCAATTGCTGCTTCGCTGCTTCAGTCTGACTGTCTGACTTGCATACTTCCATCCCAGGGATATCCCTACATCAGCTGAGACCCCAGGTCTTTGCAGAGCTCTCTGTGAAACTGTCTAGAACCCTTCTTACCACTCCAATTCAGGCCATTAGGGTCCTCCACGATTTGTTCATACCTTACCTCTCCAGGTCCTTGTCTGGCCAGTCCAAGATTTATTACTCTCCCACAGTCTCTAGTCAAACACAGCTCACAACTCTCCACACCCAGCCTAATCTTTTATTCATGTCATATCAATCCAACCCTTGCCACAAAGTATTTTCTTACCAGCTATAAATCAGTAATAAATATTTGTATTAAAAATGTTTGTCTCTATTTATTTTAAAGACGTATTCCTGATATGACTTGAGGGATAGGTTACAAAAAGTAACAAATGACTTAGTTAGAATTTTCCATTCAGTTTGGAGAAAGCTAAGAGTGTAAACCTGAGGCAATTCTGTGCACAGCTTAGGTTAGGAGCTCTTGGGATCACTGGTTCTGCTACCCTATAGCTATGTGACCTTGGGTGAAGTGCTTGACTCTTCTAGGTCTTGGTTTCCTCATGTGAAAAATAGAAAAATGACTTTCCTCATAGGGTTGTTACCAAGAATGAGTAAAACATTTTTTCATAAACATTTTAAAATAGTGACAGGCAGAAAGAAGGCACACAATAAGTAGCATTTTTCATTATTAATAAAGAAGCTGCCCATCAGAGAAGTTCAGAGCAAGAGATTGGGAGAAGGTTGCCTGGGGTCAAACCCTGGCTCTTCCACTTACTAGCAATAGGTCTTGGGCACATTGCTAGCCAATCTGTGTAGCCGTTTCTTCATTAGCAACTTCTTCAGGGCCCTTGGAGGGTTATGTAAAGCATTATATCTGATAGCTAGTGGTAAATTAATATTTACATTATTATTATTATTATTATTATTATTCATACAGCAACAACTTCCATTATCAATATCAGTGATCGAACCCTACCAGTCCTATGGACTTGAAGTTTTGATGCATAAGGAAAAGTCTAAAGATAAGAATCATTCCAAGTAAGAGTAACAAGTCTGTCATGGCAGAAGGGTAGGCTCACAGTGCCAGTGTTAGGACAGAACCAAAGACGTGCAATTGACTTGTGGGGTACACAAGGACTCAAGTTTTGAAACAGGCATCTCTGACAGTCTGTTTCTCACTGACTTGTAGAACTGGGCACTGGACCATGGACAGAAGTTGGTGAACAGTCATCCACCCTGATCCCACCTCTGTGTTTTCTGACACCTCCTCAGGTTTATCTGTGGAGCCAGACTATCTCAGGAAATTAGGACTCCCTCACTCTGGCTTTTAAGCTCCTGCAGAGTCATCTATGATTTCTGGAAACAAGCAATAAGTTCTCAAGGTGGTAGGATAGGGATCAGTGTCCACAGAAAATGCTATGGCTCCTTGTTTTATTATTTGATTCCCATTTCATAGACAAATTATCTGAAGCAACCTTAAGATAAGCAAGTGGCTGATGACCAGATAACTGAAGAAGCCAAGACAGCATAGAAAGCCACAACTTGAATCTGGGGTGTGTGTGATTCCAACATAAAGAACCAAGTATATATATATATATATATATATATATATATTTTAGTACAGGGTCTACAGAGTCTCACTACATAGTTTGAACTCACTGTGATTCTCCTGTTTTCAGCCTCCCAAGGGCTGGGATTATAGTACATGCCACCACTCCCAGTCTCAGCTTGCCCCAGGAATGGGGCCGGCATGGCATGCTGGGGATCGAACCCCAGCCGCTGCAAGAGAAAAGTTTTAATACTTTGGTTGGTAAGGATTTCTTACTATCACATGTGATTTAAAAGTATGGTAAATGTTTAAATTCTTAAGATTTTTTAGAGTGAAAAACGCAATATAAGGGCTGGGGAGATGGCTCAGTAGAATAAGTGCTTCCTGGCAAGGGCCTGAGTTCAATCCCCGGTTCCACCAAAACAAAAAACAAAAAACTGTGTTCTTAATCCTCTCAAAATAATCCTCCTGGATTTGAACACACTCATCCCACCATTCTTGCCACTTTCTGGAACAATTGTGGAAGACCTTTCTTGTGCTGTGTCATTAGTTGAACTGTGTGGCTGTCTTGATGTTCTGAATCAATTTCAAATATATATCTTTTATGGTCACTTTGACTGTAGGGAAGAGATCGAAGTCATACAGTGCCAGATCTGGTGAATAAGGTGAATGAAGATGTACAGTTACGGTTTTGTGAGCCTGCCTCTCCTTTGGTTGGCACTTGACAGCAGCATTCACCACAGTGTTGCGCACACCTTATAGAAACACAAAAGTGAACTTCCAGAGCTTCTTTGGATACTGGCAAGAGCATTGGACAGATGTACTTAGCGGGAGTGTTGCCAAACAGCACAGTGTCAGGGGTTCTTTATGCCCCATGCAAAGAATTGGCTGAGACACATAAATGCAACTTTTTAAAGTAAAGAAACAAAAGGAAAGAGTGAAGGAGAGAGAGGAACAAGAAAAGATACGTTCTGCAAGCGAGATGGATCACTGCAGAAATAGGAAGATTGCAGTGGCCTCTGTCAATGAAGTCAACAGCCTCTGTCTTCTATGTTCCCTCAGATCTGTTCACTCATAATTGGTCTACCCACAGCATCCTGGCCATGAGTGACAGGTCACATCCTGTCTATCGGCATCTACTCAGGATCTTTGCAATTGCAAATTTACATCCTACTTTTCCAGCCAGCTTTCTGTGCCCCAATCTCTTCTCTCAAGAGGGAGATTAATGGCAAGGTTTCTTTTGCTATAATACATGTTTTAAAAGCTAAACCATTTATTTTAATCACACTTTGTAGTACCGTTGAACAGACAAATCCAATTAGGATAGAAGTTTATATAAGAACTTCAGCTTTAGAGTCCAGTGAAATATACAGGGAGCAACTATGTCAAGGACTATCCTTTTTGTGGACCTCTCTGGGGCACATTTTATGTTGCTTTCTAATAGAAAACAGCATGAAAGAGAGGGAAAGAGCACCGTGTGCCCTGCTTTCCATGGAAGCCTAATGAGAAGAATCAGGAAGACCACCCCAGGCCTGAGAGCTGACATTATGTTGATCACTGAGCTCTGGAGGTCCTTTGTGGAGCTGAGTGGTCTTGTCATATTGACACCTTTAAGTCCTTCTTGGTTGTATAATCCCCAGTTCCCTGTATTTTACCAAATATTTCACTTTTACTAAATAATTTTCATTAACATCCATCTATTTCATGGATATAGTGCTTAATACTGTAAAAAGCTCATGCTTGTCTCATCAGAAACACAAATACAGGCAGAGCAGGAGAAGGACACCTCAACAGGAAATGCCGCACCAACTAATCCCACAATTACACTCACTCAGAAAAAGTGGTGAGAACACGTGGTGAGGGAAGCAAGCTGGTGACTATATTTATCACTCATGGATAGAGAAAGTCTCATTGCCTGCATTTGGTAGGAAAGCTTCATGGCAGAGGGAGGATTTCAGGAGGAAAAGGGAGAGGTAGAAGAAATCTATTCAAGGAACAGTGTCACCTATAAAAACAATCTCAAAAAATAGAGGGTAAATATTATTGGTACAAAGGAAATTCCAGGTTGCTTCAGAAAAGGAAGAATTCGATGCACTTTCAAGGGGACATCCTCTCTGTGGATCGCGTGTCTCCTAAATTCCCCGCTCCCTTTCCAGGGCTTTAGCCCACTTTCTAAGGAAATTAATCAACGTTCATTGTCCATTGTTCCACAGCCCATCCCTGGGTCAGAACGACTGGTGCCCAATCTTAGAGAACAATTACGTTCAGAAAAAAAAAGAACAATTTTTTTCTAAGTTAAAATCCATCCCCTGATTTACTAGTTCTTGTTATGCATACTGACAACAACTGATACAGGTTTATTCTATTATAACCCTTAGTTTTCTGTGTGGATCCACTTTCTCCCAAGCAGTGTCAAGTTCAGTGAAGTAAAAAAGCAACAGTTGTGCTTTTTTCTTAAATCCTCATAATACCTGCTATCTGTAAATTGAACATCCAGAGTAAGAATGGGGAGGATAGATGTACAACTCCAAATGACATGCTTAGTTCTTTCAGTGGGCACCATAATGCTGCTATCCTATTTTTATAAATGGTGCTATGCTTCTCCTTCCAAACCTTGTTCTGAAAAACAGACTAAACTGAAATACATGAATTTACTGAGGGAGGGAATTTAGTACATAAACCTAAAATAAGCCTTCTTGCTTATAATTTATGTACTAAATCTTGTGAACATGTAATTAGGAAATATATAGTGTGGAAAATACCTCAAGTTCTTTTTTCAAGGACATTTTTTCCGTCGAGGAAAGAAAATGTGTAATCTGATTTAAAACAGAGAAGTTGAAATCTACTTGAATGGGATGTTCATTATTGCAAAATGTTCATGACCTCTTTGGGATATTCTGCCTTAGAGATGACCAGGAAGTTGCAACTCTGAGCTAAAAGTGTCCTCGGTAAACCATGGGCATCTGCTTTTAATTTGAGGCTGGGTGGCTTACACACCAGACAGGAAGATGTGCCTGGTTGAAAGAGGTTTGAACGGATGCCATGGAGTCAGGCCTGTGCCCAGCCACTCTCATTTTGGTTGGTAAAGCTCACTCCTCCATGCCTCAGATATTCCGCCTTCCAGCCTTGGACTTCGGGCTTAAAGAAGAGCAGGAAGCAGGACCTTTTGCCTCCTGGACACACAGATACATTTCAGACAATGACTGACAACATATTTGTGACACTTAACCTATGCCAACTGTACACTTTTACTGCTGCCTCCTTGCTAATTGTGACCCTTATAGTCTAGATTTCTGGGCTTGTTTTGTATTTCACACCACACCACACTCATTAAGCTGATAATGGTACCATGTGATCACTAATATGAGTAAATATAGGGCCTTAATATCTTAAGAAAAGGAGGAACGGCAGTATATCTAAAATATAGGGGGCAGTCTTCACTTGTTGTAGGAGAAACTGAGTAAAGTTAGAAATCTGTGAATCCTCTTTTGATTATCATCTTTAACTCTGCCTCATGTAATGTGTTGTCCCATGTTTACCGTGTGTGTGTGTGTGTGTGTGTGTGTGTTATCCAAGAGACTAGTTTGTTGAATCTAGGGCCTTTGTTTTGATTTTCTTCATGAAGCAACTGAACTTTAACCAAAACAGCTTACCCAAAGTCTCAAATTTTTTAATGAAAAATTTTCATGATACATTTTCTGCAGATAGCAAATTTATTTTCCTGTTGGAAATGGGTAAGTGGAGCAGTTTCTTAGCATGTGCCTTATATGGGAAAAATCTTTCTTTTCTTTTCTTTCTTTTTTTTTTTTTTTTTGTATTTTAGGGAAGGGTCCATGGTGTTCAGGGTCTCACTACTGGATCAGACTCGTAGTGATTCTCCTGTTTACAGCCTCCCAAGAGCTGGGATTACAGGCACGTGCCTCCATATCCAGTTTCAGTTGCCATCTCAGAGTGCTCCAGGGGTTGGGGCGGCACCGCAGGCCCAGGGATTGAACCCCTGCCCCTGCCCCTGTTTGCAGGTGCTTTAATCTGCTGAGCTATTTGGCAGGCCCTAAGAAAGATCTTTCTAAAAATAACTGTAAACTATATTTTCTGGTCTATGTATGTATTGCAAAAATTCCACAAAATACTTAGTTTTCTCTCTAGCCCAGATCTTGATCAGATAAACCCAGGACCTTGGCCTCTATTAATTATTTATTACAAACAAATCTTTTTTATCTTTGATGTGTGGATTACTTCCTATTTGTTGATTATGCTTACTTAGCATTGCTTGAAGATGCCTCGTGTGTTGAGTTCAGTTAAATGGATATTTCATATAAAAGTTACAGATTAATCCAATTCTGCCATATAGTTGATATATTGGTCCACAGTATACTACTATAAATAAAATATTTCACTCTGAATGATATATATCGAAAAGAGTTTTATTTGGCTCTTGACTCTAGAAGCTATGAAAAAAAAATGTCGGAGCCCTTCAGCATGAATGTAGAGGTTAAAATGAACAAGAAAAAAATTTTAAAGATAAAAGTTCTCAGGAACCTGAATGAGAAAGTCCTCTGGCCATATCACAGCACGACAGAAGCCATTGTGTGTCATGGTCCCACGCAGCAGCTGTGAACAGTACACACAGAGGCGCTTGCGGAGGGAGCTGGGAAGCAAGACACTGGCAAGGGACATTGGCTCACTAACTTGGCATTAAAATTATTGTTTTTATTTTCTTTGTACATTTCAGATATACACAGTGTTAGCATTCTTCATAAGGAATTTTTACATGTACTCAATATATCTTGCTTCCTTTTTCCCCATTTCCTTCCCCTCCCTTCAACCTCTTTTCCTTTCCTTATTTATAAAAGCTTTGTTTCCATGTTTCCCTTCTATTGTCTCTTTTTTTTAACCTTTTTTCTTTCTTCTCTTTGTTGTACCCCTCCTTTGTTCATCTTCCCAAGTGAACATTTCCTTCTACTTTCAATAGCTATTATACATTTTGGTCTTTATTTACACTTTCAATCCCTCACAGCAGAGAAACAATACAATATTTAAACATATGTGCCCAATTTATTTCACTTAAGAGTATAGTCTCAAAGTCCACCCATGTTGCAAATATATCCTTCTTTATGGAAGAGTAGTACTCCATTGGATAAAAAGAATCACATCTTTATCCATGTATCAACTTATGCACATTTAGGCTATTTCCAAGATTTAGCAATTACAAACTGTGTTGTTGTAAATATGAGAGTGCATATATTGCTGTGGTATGATGCTTTTAGTTCTCTGGGGAAGACACCAAAAAGGAGGACCCAGAACCTTGGCCTGGATTAATTATTTATTACAAATAAATCTTTTTTATCTTTGATGTGTGGGTTACTTCCTATTTGTTCATTATGCTTGCTTAGCATTGCCTGAAGATAAAAGAATTTCAAAAGAAATTTCTACTTTTAAGTTTGTGAGGAATCTCCACACTGATTTCCACAGTGGTTGTACCAGTCTACACTCCCACCAACAGTGAAGAAGAGTTCCTTTTTCCCTACAGGCCTACTTGTATTTGCTATTGGTCGATTTCTTGAAAATAGCCATTCTTTCTGGAGTTAGATGGAATTTCAGTGTTTTTTAGTTGGTATTTCTCATCAGCAGTGATGCTGAACATTTTCTTTTCATGTATTTATTTGCTATTTCTAGTTCTTCATCTGAAAATTGTCTATTTCAGAAACATATTTTTGGATTGGATGTTTAAATTTGAGGGGCTGATCTTTTTTAGTACTTTACATGTTCTAGATGTTAATCCTTTTTCTAAGGAACAGCTAATAAAATTTTTTGCCACACTGTTGGTTGTCACTTCACTCTGTTGATGGTTTCTTTTGCTTTTAAAAAGTTTTTAAATAAAATGAGATCATAGGGCTGGTCAGATAGCTCAGTGGACTAAAGCGCCTGCTTCAGCAGACACAGTGACTGGGGTTCGATCCCTGGTGTGCCATGCCAGCCCTGCCTTCAGGGCACACTGAGATGGTGACTGAGACTGGGCATGATGGTGCATGTCTGTAATCCCAGCACTTGGGAGGTTGAAAACAGGAAGATCACTACAAGTCTGATCTGTGTAGTAAGACCCTGTAAACCCTGTGCTAAATACACTAAAAGAGAGAGAGAGAGAGAGAGAGAGAGAGAGAGAGAGAGAGAGATCGAGATCACAATTGTTTGCTCTTTGTGCTATTTCCTGTGCACCTGGGGGTTTTGTGATAAAGCCTTTTGTTAAATCTATACCTTCAAGAGTTCTACTGATTGTATCTTTTCCCTGTTGTCTAATTACTCTAGCTACTGTTTCCAGGACTATGTTGCTGCCTATTTTGGCCTAACTCCTGGTTCTTTGGCTCTGGCCTATAGTATTATTTATGATCTTCAGGCTCTCTCATTAGCACACCATTAAGAACAGCTGATTAGAACAATGAGCTAAAGTGGTATAATCAATAATTACAATAGCCTCAAACACAACCTAGAATATGATAAACTGTGGTAGCTATTAATTTGCCACAAGAAAAAAAGAAAGCAGAAAAACAAAAATCTAGAAATAATGTTCACATTCATATAAAAGCAAGAACCAACAATCAAGAAAAAAAGAGAGGGATGAGGGAGATAGCTCAGCGTTTTAAGCGCTTGCCCAACAAGTGCAAGGACCTGGGTTCGATCCCTGGTACCAGATGCCATGTGCTCTGCTCTGAGCTGGCCACTGAAACTGGACATGGTGGTGCACACCTGTAATCCCAGAACTGGGGCAGGTGAGACAGAAGGATTACTAAGAGTCCAAGCTACACAGCAAGACCCTGTACCAAATAAGTAAAAATTTTTAAAAACTAATTTTAAAAAAGAGAGAAAAAATAGCAAACAAAAAAGAGAGAAGAAAAACGTGTCTACTTCAGGGTGTGTTTCTGCTTTTACTGGTAGACAGAGTGAACAGACAAAGCCCATCTACATTAATCATGTTGATTAATCCCAGCAATCCAGCAGTAAATTTATGGCAGGATAGTGGATAATCTCAGCAAGCCTGCAACTTTAGTTCCCCTGAAGTTAGGCTGGTTTTTGGCTGTGAGGATGCGCCCTGATTTATTCAGTCTGCAATACTCCATGTGCCTCATGCCAGTTTGAGCTTAGCTCAGCTAGAGCTCAGGGAGAAAGTGTTGGTGGCAACCTTGTGTGTTGAGGCCCCTCTCTGCACTCTCCCTGTGGGCTCCAATCCTTGCTTTAGATTCTTGCTGTGTCCCAGGGACCCACTTCCCTCCTTTTTCTCTTTCTCACATTGCTATATTCCAGCATCTGGACACCAAATCTCAGAGAGGCTGTTTGCTGTTCACACTCCACTACCTGTCCAGTAATCTCTGATACCTTCTTTTATAGAAAACTGCATTCTCAGAAGCTAACCCAGCCCTTTGAGAGCCACATTAATTCCTTCTGATGGTAGTGCCTCTGTGTTCTAATTCTATCTTAAAGGCCATACCATTACAACCTCTCTCTTTCTGGAATGAAGCTTCTAGAGCCCTCACCTTTGGAGGGCTCATTCAAACCATATTTAAATAATAGTAGTTGTCACTGAGACAAAAACCAAGATTCACAGCACAATGCAGGCCATGGAAATTCCATACGAGGCAAGAAAAGAATCTTCCACGTGAGTTCAGAGAGCATAAACATTACTGGGTCTGAGTCAGACAAAAAGTTTTAAAAGAATTTGGATTTCAGAGGATTGGCATCTCAACATGTGCAAGAATTCCCTGGGTAAAATGGGGTTGAAGTACATTTGTTTCCAACATGAGCATAAAGAATGAAAAATGAGTTGTATCCAAGAAACTGTAAGAGGCAGGACTAAAGAGGTGGGCTTGCTTGTTCAGGTTCCTGAGAAATTTTATCTCTGCAGTTCTTTTGCTGCCTTTTGAGTCTCTAGACTCCTGATGGAAGATATAGAGCAAAATACTAGGACTCTCAATGGCCCACATGTGAAAGCAAAGTAGCAAAACACATAGGTTCTGTCTATAGTCACTGTCCACTGTCTCAGTTACTCTTCTCTCATTGCTGGGCCAAAACACCCAACACCCAAAATTAAGGATGGAAATGTTTATTTAGCTCACAGTTGGTAGAGGTTTCATTCTATACTTAACTGGCTCCAAGGCAGAGCGGCACATAGAAGAGAGTAGCTGGTCATGGTGGCGGCAAAGGGCAATGAGCAAGGTGGGGCAGAATCTGGGGGCTCACTATTCTCTTTACCCTCCTCACACTGTAATGCAGATTACCTGCCCCAGGGTGGGTGCAGCACCCACACCCACAACAATCACTCACAGGCTCCAAAAGCTGCCCCAGGACTGCATGAGCCTTTTGGGGGACAACTAGACAAACCATAACAGTCACTAACCAAAGTGGTACATTTCTAAAATGTATTAATGCTTTCTACCCTTGCATAGGCTTTTGGATACAAACTGCATTCTCTTTAAGAAGCATGGAGGATCACATCTATATGATTAGCAATGACCCGATCAACTTTTATTTCACATAAGAAGAAGAATAGCAGAGATGTAGGGAATAGGCTGTGAAGGCATGAAAACAATTCTTTTCCTACACACAGAAAAAACATCTAATTCTAAATGGTTTTGACATTTTCAAAATAGAACCCTTGAAAAGCCACGAGAGTATCTGATGGTGTTCAATTGATGGTCATTTTTCTAACCCTTCTCTTCATATATTTATTTTGAAGTCTACAGCATTATTCCTAGGGTATCTTCTTCACTAGGGTCAAATCCTTTGTTCTTCCCTTTTGTCCTTTGACTCTGTCTCTTTCTCTATCTTTGTCTCTCTGTCTCTCTGCCTCTGTGTCTGTGTTTGTGTCTCTGTCTCTCTGTCTCTGTCTCTGTCTGTCTCACTCTCCCCCCATCTTTCATGCAGACTCTCTCCTAAGTTAATACATCTGCCCCTTTTGTCCTTGTCTCTTCTTGTCTTATCTTCTGGTTCATTTCCTTCTCTTTGCATTTAGGAAACACAGGATAGGGCAGAGGCTCCATGGTTTGTGTCTAAGGAGGTAAACAGTATGATAGGACAAAAAGACAATGCAGCGAAAAAGAAGCCAGAGACATGGGAGAACTAAAGAAGTATCAGTCAATCAATGTCAACACAACCACTGAAGAATGGTATAGCTACAGTACTGTTGTAGGAACAGGAAAGCACATATCAAGCCACAGAGGGAAGGAAGCATAGACACCTGTACCTGTGGGGAATATATTAGAATTATAAACTAAATACATATAGGGGAGTACTCACAGATTATCTCTTTCCCAGAGTCTGAGGACTTCCACTTTGTCTGGCCAGTTTCTGTCTACTTCTTCTGAAGTCAGCCTATCTCTGCCAAACTCTTTTCTAGTCCCTTGGAACATAGAACTGGAAGACAGAATACTACAGAATCCAAGAGGCCAGAGAAAAGTTAGAATCACAGTTGCCAAATGAGAATGAGCTTACAGTGTAAAAGAATAGGGATCCAAGAAATAGTCCAGCAGGGTCATTAATTGAACTGCTTTTGCCTTTCAAAACATGTGGAGAATATGTGGAATCCCTGCTGAAGCCTGTCTGAGTAAAAGCTGTGCTCCTTGAACTGGACCACACGTGGCAGCTTCAATAAAGTTTTGGAAGGGAGGCAGGTGCTGCACTGCCCTGGGTCTGCAGGCCAGGGGTCCCCACACTCGCTTTCTCACAGAGCAAATGATTAGCAGCGTTCCTTCTGGCCCAACATGGAAATAGGTCTTCTGCCTGCTCCCTCATCTTTGAGAGCAGACCTGACTACCAGCAGGCACAGCTGAACAAGCTCCCAAATGCCTTAGTGCTTCAGCCCATGGAAGCCCGACGTGGGCTGGAGGCTCTGCTACCAGTGACCTGGAACATCTCATCTCTTCCTTAGTGAGTTTGCCTCCACGGTTTTCTAAGTGTGTCCTGAATCATTACTTCATTTGTACAATGACCTATTATCAATGACTATAGGCAAAGAATAAGAAATAACTCTGAATGAAATTGGAAAAACAGGACTCACTTCATTTTAAGAACTATTAAACTAATTTGGTCTCTGTTGAGCACTGATTGTAAAAGGAAAAGTACTAATTTTAAAAGACTGCATTTGGAGAAGTAATCTTCTTATTTTTCAACGCATTTTATCAAGACATATTTCATATAAAATGCTCTAAAAGCATAAAATTTAGTAGGTTTTTTTTTTTGAGTATACGCACAGAGCTGCACAACTCTAACCACCATCTATTTTCAGGGCCATTTCATCACCCAAAAGGAAATCCTTGACCATTAACAGTCATTCCCCGTTGTCTCCTCCCCCAATTCCTGTCTGTATGGTTTTGCCTTCTCCAGACCTTTCATATAAACAAGAGTAAGAAAAATGCAAGAATTTTTTTTATCTTAAGGACATAATCTTCAATGAAAGATGTTGATACTTGCTTTATTTTTTAAAGACAAGAGACAGAAATGTAATACAGCACTTCACAGAAATTATTAGATGTCTATAATATTTAAAGGTAGTTATCAGGTAATCAGTGCAAAAGATTTACCCAGAAGTTTTTATTCTGAGGGGGGAAATAAAATCTCATTATATGAATTATATCTTACGACCCTTTTTTCAGTGTCAAACTGTGTTGCTGGCAGGATGCAAACCGTACCCTGATTCCCAAATTGCAATGCAGTATATTGATGTATCATGTTCTTTTAACACACCTGAGAACTTGCTCACCCAGGAGGATTGGTTGGCAATTATTTTCTCATAATAGCTCCCTGGTGGTGACATTTACAAGACAGTTGGCCAAGAGGGTGAATAGTGTTGGGAACACAGTGTTCAAAAAATAAAAATACCATGACTAACTAATATTCTAATGGAATGATCACATCACAGGCTCATAGTCCCATTCCGAGAAAATAAAAATACTTTGATTTCAAAAAAAATAGAGAGAAATTTTAAATGTGATTCGGTATTACTTTAAATAATAATTAGATTGAACAGCTGCCCATATATTGTGGTAAAATAACAAGGATGCAAAATAAAGTATAGGACTTAATTTAATTCTTCTCTCTTTCCACCTCACACCCTCCTGCCTGCATCTGCTCTCAGAGCTAGTGCATCTACAGGCACTGACACCCAGCCGGGAACAACTGGACATGGCCCTTGTCCCCTGGGCTTCCTCAATTTGCGAGGAAGAGCTTGGGAGACTGAAATGTCTAATTAAGTCAAACTATGGAGAAACTTATTTTTTACACAAATGATCGTAAATCATTTTAAATGATTAATAAGATTATCAATCTCTGGACTGGCCATGAAACATCTTATTTCTTATCTGAGATGGCACTTAATGGCTGCCAGCCACATCTAAAACTGCCCTCGTAGATATAAGCAAGATGGGTACTACTAGCATGACTGCTAGCTTTGCTTAGCAAAAATTGTCAGTTTTTGAATCTTTACTCATGTAACAATCAAATTGATCTTTTCTTTGTCCTAAGCAGAAGCATTTAAAATTCACTAACTTCCTTTAAATTTGGAGTGCTTAACATGTAATTTTTATTCTACAATATTTCAAATCAAAAAATATTTGGTAGGATGAGGTGCCACTATACATTGTATAGTCCCTGTGTTAGTCAGCTAGAGATGTCCTAGAAAAGAACCCTAGCTAGATGATAACAGAATTTAGGGTCATAACTCTGGAGAGCAAAAATCCGAAGTCAAGGTGCCAGCAGGGTCATATTCCTTCTGCAATCAGCAGAACAAGGATCTTTTTTCCTAGCCTCCTCCTGATTCTGGTTATTCCTGACCCTGTTTAGTATCCTTCAGCTTAGAGAGGCATCATCGTAGTCCCATTTTATGAGGCATCTTCCTTCTCCACAAGTTAGTCGCAGTGTGCAAGTTTTCCTTTTTTATTAGGACATTCATCAGAGTAAGGCCCAACTGAATGACCACACTTCAAGTTGGTTACCACTGGGTAAAGGCCCTATTTCAACATAAGGTTACATTCTGCAAGACAAAAAATTAAAGCTTCAACCAACAATTCAACCCATGACAGCTCCAAGCAGAAAGACATACATTTAGGAAAACAAGCACAGAAGTGTCATGTACTTCTCACAGTTGAAAAATGGGATGCTGGCAATTAATATCTGTGTTAAATATCTATTTTTTAACCATTTCTATCTATAGTTTTTTTACAAAAAAATTTAAATTCAGACTACAAATTGAGAGAGGCTATGGGTTGTCTTTCTACAACACGATTTTTCTCCATTGTCCATGAGGAAGAGTCCTGGTGAAATGTAAAATGAAATATTGGGCCCCCTATTTTTTATTTTTTCATTTTTATGTATTTGGTACAGGGTCTCACTATGCAGGTCAGACTCATAATGATCCTCCTGTTTTTCAGCCTCCTCAGAGCTAGGATTACAGGTGTGCACCACCATGCCCAGACTCCATCACTGGCTCAGCATGCTCCGGGGGCAGAGCTGGCAGGGCATATGGGACAAGAGATCGAACCCTGGTCCATGCACTTGCCAAAGAAGGTGCTCAGTCCACTGAATTATCTCACCTGCCCTGAGCCCCCTTTTTTAAAAAGTAGAAAATTCCATCGCTTTGAAACCAATCCAACAGTGGAAAATTCTTCAAGGAAACTTGTGCATGCTATGGAATGAGATTTTTGTTCTTATCATGACCAAAGGTGGGCCTAATACTTTTCTACACAAGTGACTTCAGCACTTAGGCATGGTGAGAAAGGTACAATAAAACCCTGGGAACTGAGAGGTCAATTGGGAGTAATAATAATAACAAGTAGTTGAGTTCAACAAATATTTATTAAGTGCAGTCATGTGCAGATACTGTGCTAGGCAGTGCGACCATACAATGTTGAATATAACATCGTCTTGCTTATCTTCTAAGAGAAGAAATTGGTTGATTATAAAAATAAAATAAGAGATGTTTACAGAAAATGAAGGAGGATAGATTGATTCCAGCAGATGAAATGAAATGTAAAACTAATAGAAGTACACTTTTCTTCTAACAGTTGAAAATCGGACACTGGTTACTGAAATATCTATGTTAAGTATTCTGTCCTATTTTAAAGTATTGAAATAGTATTTTTTGGTAGGATACTATAATTGAGATTTTTAGACTAAAATCTAATCTTTCATGTCTTGAGATATGCCCAGTGATTATGAGTGGCACTAAAATTTTGAACTGAACCAAGAAGAGCTCATTTGAAAGCATTTGATTTACCCATAATCATCAAGATAGTAAAGGAAAAGACAGCAGGCAAAGTGAATGGTTTCAAATATGGCTAGTTCAAGAGCCAATGGGAAACTATGGTGGTATTTAAATGTATGCAAGTACTTGCACTTCCGAGTCTTTATCTACATATGATAAACAAAGACAATGGCAACAAAAAGTACTTTAAAACAGAAACAAGAACATTTTAACAATTGAATCCCATTCAAAAACACACTGGAATATACTCTCGTGTATAAAAGTTGTTCTGAACTGTGCCTTTAAAGTTATCCAATGAGAAGTGAAATTAAATTACATTTACTCTTTAGATTAAACCATTAACTAGAGCCTCATGCATTCCCCCATTAATGCAGGTTCAGAAAGAGGTTTATAAATGTGATGTAACATTAGAACAATTAGATTGCATTGTTAAAAATTGTAAGTTTTTAAAGATCAGATATATACTTTCATTTAATTATTTAATTTTGTATTTTTAGGGAAGCGCCTACATTTTAAGGGTGTTCAGGGTCTCACTACCTGATCGGACTTGTAGTGATTCTCCTGTTTACAGCCTCCCAAAAGCTGGGATCACATGCGCGTGCCACCATGCCTGGTCTCAGCGCACCCTGGGGATGGGGTTGGCATGGCAGGCCCAGGGATTGAACCCCCAGCCCCTGCATCTGCTTGTAGGCACTTTAATCTGCTGAGCTATTTGGCCGGCCCTCAGACATATACCTTTAAATGTACCATTACTCTCTTCATCCCTATTTGCTGTGAGATGACATTTTATTTAATAATCAATATCTACTAATATTTTGATGAGTGTAGAGGAGACCTGGCTGAAGGGTAGATTGAAGTCTAATTGGAACAGTCACAAGGAGAAATTGTAGGAGAGAAAAATCTTCCCCGTACCCTGTTAGGTTTGGAGACTGAGAATCAAAATGACAAAGGCAAAACAACAGGAGAAAGATTGATAAATTTTATGGAACAATTATAAGTGTACCTGGGAGCCTTTCTAGGAAAGAGGAAGACCTGAAATTACATATATTTAACTGACACAATAATTACACTTATTCATGAGGCATAGTGTGATAGTTTGGTATGGATACACAACAAACACAGTTATGTCCCCTTTCAACAAAAGACTGTAAAGATATGGGAAAGTGACAAGACATAGGAAATGGAGTTTAAGCTTCTCAAGGCAGTAAAGTGTGGAAAAATGAGTAGGAAATGTACAGGAGAACTATTAGAAGGTAAGGGTTATGTTAGGAGGTTTGTTTGCACAGGTTCATCTCAGCCTTGACTCCCAGCCTCTGTAATGAGAATGCTCTTCTCCTCCTGGTATGAGGAGGGCAGCTTTCTCATGGGAAACATCACCTGCTTCTAGGCAGAAGGGGGTGGGCAGAGAGCTCTTCTTGTACCTGCTGCTTCTCAAGTGCCTTCATCTCTGAAGAATCAATATGTGAAATCCATAAGTCGGGCTGCAAGCCCTGAACCCCTCCAAGACATGAAAGAATTTTGAACAGCAGAGCACCTTAAGGGAGGATATCAGGAAGACAGACCAGAGATCCACAAAGTGTGAGAGGGAGAAAACAAATGGTACGGATCCCTCACAACTAGGAATTCCCTGGATCTTGATGAGCTGAATCTCAACCAGTAATGCACTGGCTAGGGATGCTAAAAACTGGACTGGATTCCCTGGCATAGAAAAGGCAGTGCAGGGCCTGCCAGTTAGCCCAGTTGTTTAAGTGTCTGCTTGTACAAATGCAGTCAGGTGCAGGATACTCTGGTTCGATCCCCAGATCCTCATGCCTTACTAGACCTGCCCTTAAGGCATACTGAGCCAGCCCTCCCCCCAAAAAAAATCCTTCAGAAAAGGCAGTGCGTAAGGGTAAGCCAACATTACCAGGGACCTTGGTGCAGTTCATATATGCTTCTTCCCAGCCCCCCTCAACCCTAAATGAGAAACTTTGTTTTGGATTTTTTAAATTCTTGATTGTACTTTTAAAAATTTACTTGTATGTACCACTAGCTCATCCTTGAAGAGCTAACCCATCATTTGCACTTGTGGACTGAGCACACACCATCCTTGCATTCCCATTCCCACTGTGACAGCCCCATCCTTGGCAGCACCCAAGTTAAAATCCCACTTTCCTCTATGGTGTCACAGAATATTCACCGATCCTGTATAATCTACCTCAAGAGAGTCACCAGAAATGCCCCTCCTTGACAGTCAAGACAAATCTCATTGACAATCAAGACTCATTTTTTTTTGTTTTGCCTGCATGCCACAGTCATTCTAGATGCATGTCCCTCTGGACCTTGCTCCTCTTAATAATCTGTTTTACATCTTAAAACCCAGAAGACTTTTCTAAAACACAAAAATCATCAGATCATGCACCTACTTTAAATCACTTGGTATACCCTGGTTGTCTTCAAGATGGAAGAAAATTCTCTAACGTCAGTTAGGAGACCATTCATGACCCAGCCTGCCTGTCCCCGGAGGTTTCTCTTCTACTATGATCCTGTGCTTGCTAAAGCCATGTTCTGTTACAGTCGTTGCCTTGCTAGTCCTTCTCAGATATCTTCCTCTGTGTTCCCCACTGTATTGGTTTCCCCATTCCTGCTGTAATCATATTTTTACAAAGGTACTAGGCAAAACAAATATGTTTTTATAATCTGGAGACCAAAACTAGGAAATCAGCTTCATTGAGCTAATATCAAGGTGTCAGCAATGTTGTTTTTTCTTCTTAGAAGAAAACCCCATTCCCTTACTTTTGAAGTATCTTTGTAGGCTGTCACCCCTTCCTGATATACTACTCTGACCTCTTGGTTCTTTTATCATCTCTGTCATCAAATCTCCCAAACCTTCCCCATTTAAAAGGAAATTTGTGATATATTTAGAGCCTGTCCAGAAAATACAGGACACTCTATCTCATGAGCTTTCATTAAACCATATCTACAAAAATCTCTTTTGCCATAGTATTTAGAGGTTCTAATGATTGGAACACAGATATCTTTGGTAGTAATTATTCATCATACTGTACCTACAGTTTTCTACCATGGGCTTTTATCATTCAACCTAAACTTCACTTCTCCTCTTAAAAACTTCTTTCCATGCTCTACCCAGTGTTCTCTACTCCTCTCCTTACTACCCTACAGGGAATCTCACTAAGGCAACTAACTGGCTGTGTTTTACTGGGTCTAAGGGGGTTCCTAGGACACAGGACTTTTAGCTTTAAACTAGAAAGTTTCCAGGCAAACAAGATGAGTCAGTTACCATAAATCTTCAACTTCTTTTCTGAATTGCCCTCTATATAGTCTTTTCACTTGTAATTGTAGTTGATAATTGTTAGCTCTCTTGTTTTTCTCCCCTGCTGGACTCTGGGCAAGAATGTGATCCTTTTGCATTTATAGGGCTTCTGTCTCAGATTCTTACATGGGGCAGATGCTACATAAGACCTTGGATGACAGTAGTGTTTGTGACTCGGCCCTGAGATGGCAGACAACCTAGGCAAAGTGGAAATTTTCCATCCTGCAACCTGAGCAAAAACAAAATGAAACAGAACATTAAACACCAGCATGGTGTGCTCTGTTCTCTTGGGTGCTTTCTTCTTTTCTCATCTGCACTTGCAAATTTGAGTTAAACTAGACACAGGTCCTTGCAAGAACCCAAATATGCACAGTGCTTGACAGAACACACTGTCTCCAAACACACAAAGGCTCTGTTATTCACAGCTGATCGCTCCACCACTTGCCTTGCCTGCTCCTCCAATGCTCCCTGCCATAAACAGAGCAGGTTGAGAGTCTGTGCTGAGCTAGGGATGGGGAAGCTTCCAACATTCATTTAATCCCTTAAACTGATAAAATTGAGCCATTCTTGGAATTTGTCCCCTGAAGGGCATGGTAGCTGGAGCACAGATCCGTGACTTATTTCAGTGTCACTTCTCCCTGGTACTGTCTGACCAACTTTGTTTACATCTGTGAAAGTATCCTTGGCAAAGATGCAACTTGGTCAGAGTTAGTGGAAATGTAACTGAGGTGACCATCAAAACGTAAGAGTCAGACAAAGGCATCACTTAGCCAGAGTCATTGATTCTCAGGCCCAGTTCTGAGTAAAGTTATTTCTACTGCTGAGCAATGAGTACATTGATCCCTGCTCCAGGTGTGCTGGTAATGTTTGTGAAGAGCCATTTGAGTGAAACCCTGGACAGAGTCAGGGAGCTCTGATCCCTGCTCCAGGTGTTCTGGTAATGTTTGTGAAGAGCCATTTGAGTGAAACCCTGGACAGAGTCAGGGAGCTCTAGGCAAGAGAGAAAGGACACATCTTCTATCATCCATATGGAAAACAGAGAAAGAAATTAGACAATCAAAATCTATGTTACAAATACAAAAAAAAACAAAAGCTATTCAAGATAAGACAGTCCTAATGAATGAAAAAAATAAGGTTTAAATGAAGATCAACTATATGTTATCAGTACAAACATTCATAATTGAAGGACTAAGTTCTATTCCTATGACTAAGTTGTTAAGTGAATTGGTTGCTAAATGAGCAATTGCTATAGTACATGCATTATAGTACTCAGAACAAAGAAATCATCAAAGGAAACTCCAATTTTATTACTTTGCTTTTATTTGCATAACTCTTATATAATGTGCAACAAAACATAAAACTACAGTACTGTATAGTACAATCAGCAAAAACTACAGTACTACATAAATAAGATAAGCTGAAGAAAAAAAGACATTAAGCCTCTGCAGAGCTCTACCAAAAAAAAGACAGATCATAAGTCCAAGGTGTGTGTCATTAAGTCTGAGCTTTAGTTCATCAGTTGAACTGCAGCTTGAACATGTGAACCTTGGTCCTAAGTCCAAAGAGTCATTAAGCAGATAAGGCATAAGTAAGGAATAGCTCTATACATATACATTTATAGTAATGAGCTATGTCTTTTATACCGAAGCAAACCACATCAACCAAAGGAAGAATCCATAAAAAGTGCAACTGGGGGGCCAGGGAGATGGCTCAGTGGAATAAGTGCTTCCCTGGCAGGCGCAAGGGCCTGAGTTCAATCCCTGGTTCCGCACAAAAAAAATAGCCCTTGGGGCTGGGAAGATGGCTCAGTGGAGTAAGCCCTTCCCTGGCAAGTGCAAGGGCCTGAGTTCAATCCCTGGTTCCGCAAAAAAAAAAGTGCAATTGGAAGGAAATATTTGGGAGAACCTCAAATTACAACATCATAGATTAAAGAAGATATATTTTAATTTGGAAAACTAATTAAAACTCCACCTAATGTTTATAAATCTTTTTCTTTTGTATGATAAGGAGGAGAAACTCTTAATGATTCTTCCCAAGACAGTCACATATATGTGAGTGAATTAATCTGAAATCTTTCTAATAAGGATAACTAACAGGGGTTGTGTGCTGAGTGGTTGGTACACCTGGATGAAACCTCCCGAAGCCTCAGTGCCCAGCTTTTAAAGCTCACATCATCATTTTCTTGCAGATGAGTCATGATGGCTATAATTTCACCTCCAGATTCATCACAGTTATCTATCAAAGTGCTATTATAATTCTTTTTATGGCTTAATGAGTTATAAGGCAGAATTTTAAAACAGCTATAGAACTGGCAAGATAGCTCAGGGGACTAAAGTGCCTGCTTAGGAAAGTTTAGGCAAGCACAGGAACCGTGGTTCAATCTCCAGTACCAGATGCCACACCAGCCCCGCCCCCAGGGCGGGCTGAGACAGCCGCAGAAACTGGGTGTGGAGGAGTATGCCCATAATCCCGGTGCTGGGAAGGCTGAAAGCAGGAGGATCACCACGAGTCTGAGCTGCATAGTGAGACCCTGCAATAACCAAATACATTAATAAAATAAAATAAAATAAAATAAAATAGCTATAAAGGGCAGCCTTGATTTCAGCAGGTTTTGGTGCTCCTTGGCTATCCATGTCTTGAAAAGAAAAGCAATGTCTCCTCTTTCCTTCAGTCTGGTACTGTTCCATCAGATTAAAAATTAAAAATGAGATTAGTACAGCTGCTTTAAGTAAATAAAATCTTTTATCTAACCATGAAAAACTTGGAAGACCCATCTAAGGTCCTGTTAAATGTTAACTTCTGCCAGGAATTGAGGCTGACCATTCACCAGCAGAGCAAGAAGTTGCATTCCATGAATCTGTAGTCATGCTATCTTTGTGGAATACCAGATAGCCTTAGTAATTGAACACCACCTTTAAAAAATACAAATAATTCCTTTTCTTTTTGGTCTTCATAATGTGTCTTATGTTTTCTTGGTGGTTTTTTTTTTATTTTTTGTCTTTTTTACTTTCTAAGGCAGTATCACTTCTCTGAGTTCCAGTAGGGATTTAGGATTTTAGAATCAAAGCCAACATGATCTAAGCCACTGCCTCCCAGATGATTTTTTTAAGTATATGAACTAGTAAAATTTCCCAAGTTTTGGAAACCAATTTAAAGTTGTCAATTTTGTACTTTGCCTGTTACAATAAAACAAAATAAGTTTAAAAAGCTATCAAAATGCCACCAGTGGCATTTTCTTAGTGGGTACAGAGGGCAATGAGGTAGGAGAAATAACATCCAAAGTTCTACAGCACAGTCAAATTGCAATGGCAAACAGAAACCCTGAAATGGCACCCAGGATTTGAAGGCAAATTTATTCATGTCAGTAGGAACTGATGGTGACCATTTCCGGAACATCAGACCCTGATCTCTGGTGGACTAGGGCATACGTGGAATAAGCAGGCAGAAAGTACAGAGGCAGAATGGCTTGTTACTTGGGGATTGGTGTATACAGTGTGCATCCTAGTGACCAGTTATGCATCAGGACCAGCTGTTTCTAAGGGACAGAAGCAACTGAAACTGGAAGGGAACTATTACCTGGGCAACTAAGACGCTGAAATGTACTGGCTGGGGGAGGGAGGGAGCTGTGTTCTGTTACTGAATGACTGTGGTTAACAAAATTAATCGTATATTTTAAAATAGTTAGCAGACAGGATTTTGAATGTTTCCTACTCAGAGGAAAGATAAACATGAGCTGACGGACATGTCAGCGGCCCTGCCCTGACCCCCACAGTGTGTTTGTATCCCAGATATGCACAATTACTATGTGTTGATTAAAAGTTAAATAATAAGTTAAAACATATTTGAATGCCTTTTATTTTCTGAGAAACTGACTAATTTAATCTTTTTTAATCAAGCTGGGTAGAATCTTGTTCAAAATGAACATTGGTCAACAAACAGTAGTTAGAGAACCACTGATCTAACTCAATTTCCTAACCATTAGCTGCAGAAGATAAGACTAGAGTCACTTGCCCAAGATAAACAAGTGCTAATTTACTTCACTGGAGTAACTACTGTAATCTCTCTCTATGATCCCATGATATCAAGTTGTAAACTGCATGACTTCAAATTGTAAGCAGTTGTAAACAGGAAGGTTTATTTTAAAAAGGATTTTAGAAAATTACGTGTATATAATTATCTCAAAGGTGAAAAAATATATTAAAGTTAGGTCTAGATAAAAGTATTTAAAGATGTACTCTAACACTATGATCGACAGTAATGTTATAGGTATTTTTTCTTTTTAAAACTTTCTGTAATTTTCATTCATTGTAACAATATTCTTATTTCTTTTTCTAATAATAAGAATCTATGTTTTAAGCCCAGAGAACACAAGTAAGTTCTATGTTATATTTTCATTACTGTTTTAGGTCACATATTCTGTATTTTTTAAGTAACACAGATAAGTCCTTTCATATATGGTGACATATTGCCCTTGGTTTCATCTAAGTTGACTGGTTTGATGAAAATCCACATCCTATGCCCTCGTGTAGACTCACTGATCCACATAACCCTACTCTGAAAAGGTAGAATATCGCTGTATTTCACTAGATTTTAGAAACAACAACTTCTTGTGGGAGAGAGAAGTAGACCAACATTCACGCAAAATGCATGCTCCAGAAATTATTGTGACACAAAAGGAACCTGATGGCAGACATTTCAGCAAATTACAGTCTGGGCCTGTGAAATGCTTCTATCAGGAGGAGAGCCTCACTGAGAGGATGTGCACTTGCTCTTTCTGCAGTGCAGTGTGGACAGGCTGTTATAAAAGTATATAGAGTGGTATGAGTTTTAATTCTTAAATATGAAAATCATTTTCTATCTTTGTTTTTAACTTAATGGGATCTTAGAAATCAGGAAAAATGTATTCAATTTACATCTCATAATTAAAAGTGTGGGTTTTCAAAGACAAAAGCTTAAAAACTGAGGGATTTACAGAGAAAAAAATGGAATTAATAAGATCAAATTCTTTTCTGGAGTCATCTGATGTTAAACAGTAAACAGATGCCTAATTCTGCCAGTCTATTCTTCTCTTGGATCTTAGAAATAAATAGCTTCCATGAGCTTCATGATTTCAAATGTATTATTTATTTTATAAATAAATGTTATCATAAGCAAAAGACAAATATGGAATATTAAAATGGAAAAGAGTGTGATAGTATCATGATTTATTTGAATACAAATTTTAAAAATTCAAAGCAAATGGAAATAATAACTCATTGGTTCATATAGCTGAAAAAAATTAATGGGATTGGTGGCTTCAGTTGAGGCTGAATTCAAGAATCCATATAACTAGGATCTGGTTTCCTTCAATCTCCTGAATTTGCTCTTTTCTGGTTTTAATTCTGGGTTAATCAGAAATTACAACTGCAAAACGCAGAAAGCAACTTGACTTAAGTCAGAGGATAAATTTATTAAAATATTTTAGCTAGTGTTCCCCTTCTGTCTAAAAGTTTAAGAACCAACACTGGGGACTTGGGGCCAGAAACACAAAAGCAAAGCAGGGTAAGAACCAGCCCCCTGGAGACACCATTGCCAGCCACCTCTACCCAGCATTTCCAGTCCCTGGCACGAGATGATCCTGTTAGAACCCCTGCTTCTCATGTTCCTGAGAAGAGAATAAATCTGCTGTTACTTTCCTGGAATAAAGTTCTTCATTTCATTGACTTCTGACCAAAATTCAGACAAAGAAGGCTCTTATTGGCAGATCCCAGGACATATATATCCTATGGCAAGAAAGATTTGGGAAGCAGTCTCATAAATTGGGGACTTCTTCAAAATAGGAAAGTCATTCAAAAGTGCTAATGGCCAAAATTACAATAAATTTATGCCACAGCTTTTTTTTCTCTAACCATTATAGGCTGTCAATGACTATCAGCAGCTCCAGAAATGCATGCCCTTGCCCCAGGTTTAAATCCTACAAAGCAAACATCTTCTCCCATAAGGCCTGGTAATGACTCAGGTAATGACTCAGCTGAGAGACTCAGCTCCCATTACCCCCGATATTCCATGCCCACTGTGGATCATCACATGGTCAGGGGAACATGCTGCTTTGATTGTCCAGCCCTGAGTACATGCCAACCCCTTGAGCTGGCGGTGATGTCAGCTCTACTGGGAGTATCTGAAGTACTTGTTCTAAGAAAAAAGAGGATGTGGTCCCTGAGGGAAAAATGTTAGGTAGTTTCCAGAAGATTAAATGGATGGAAGGAAAAAAAGAAATATTTCTTTCCTACAAATATTTTGATATCCAATTTAATTTCTTAGTCCCACCAAGAAAAGCAAGAAAATTTTTAGGGCTAGACCAGGTGCAGGGATTTGGATGGACTTTGGTCATTCTAATAAAAATAACTGTAGTAATAGTAACAGTAAAAATAATTGGGTGTTATTATTAGGCTATTCTGAGCCATTATATATTTCTAATCCTTGCAACCTTGTAATGTATATTACTTCTCTTTTATAGATGAAAGGATGTTGGTATGAAATAAATAATTTAGTCATTGGTTACTGGGTAAAGTTGAATAACTAGAATCTGAACTCAGGCAGTCTCACTCGTAATTAGACATTGCAAGTTTAAAGGATACCTGGTGATCACTGTCTCCTCTCAGTTAGCTGAATGCAGGGAAATGCCCTAAGAAGAACCTGGAATTGTTCCTTGATGGCCCAGCAGTGCAGGTTTTGACATACAGGGTAGGTCAGACAGAGCAGGGCATGTGACTTTTGTTTCCCAGTTAATAGCTTTTACCTTTGCTACTTCATAACTATGAAAAGAAACACTGCTGCCGCACAGCAGAAGGTTAGGAAAAGCAAGAAATGAGGCTGCACTCTTCATGGCCATGAGAAGACACAGACACAACTCTGGAACTACTTATCTGCAGCTCAGATTCAGTCTTACCTTGATTGTTTTTGGGAAAACATGATGATCTCTTCTCTGCACTTTCTACAGCACACCCCACACCCCTGCTATTATTTCTCAAGGGCTGCTGCAGCAAAGCACCACATACTGGGTGACTTAACCAAAGGTGACTGATTCTCTGGGCCAGATGGAAGGTAGAAAGCCACAGTCAGGGCACTGTGAGGTTGGTTCCTGCTGAAGGCTGGTGGGGAGAGGTTGTTCCGGGCCTCTGGCCTTGTCTTGGAGATGGCGTTCTCTCTCTGTCTCTTCACATCAGCTTCCCTCTCTCCCATCTGTATCCAAATTTCCCCTTCTTAGACAGACACCAGTTGTATTGCACTGGAGCCAGTCCTAAGGGCCTCACTTACCTTCACTTCCTGTGGAAAGACCTTATCTCAAAATAAGTCACACTCTTAGGTACTCAGGATTAGGACCTCAATGAGTGGGGACGGGCACTTCAACTCATAACATGCGCAAACTCCTCTTGAGATCTAGATAAATTCATTCCCTTTCCAGATACCTTTATGAAATTTTAATTCTTCAGGCCTACAATCTCCTATCTAAAATGTCTGGCAACCATGGTATTTGGGAAATCAATACATTCATGACTTCATATTGACATATACTGCATGTATACTACATATCAGTCCAGCAGTATCCCAGTCATATTCATTTTTAAATTTTTTTAAAAACATTTAATTCATTTTAATGAGATAAATGAAAAGCTTTTATAGGCAAATAGATGCAAGGAGAAACCATACTCATAAATGAAATAAATCATGCCCACATTTGTAAACATCATATTGTCTCTCTAGGGTAAGAACCTGAAAGAGTAAATAAGATCTAAAATGTACAATGGATTCTGTGAAAGAGAAAGACCAATCTTACATCTGATAATCTGAACAACTAATTTGAAGACAATAATATGTAATGTAACAACCACTGTTGAATTACTATTATTTTGTTTATTGAAATTTGGGCCGGGGAGATGGCTCAGTAGAATAAGCACTTTCCTGAAATTTGTATTGTCTCTAATGTTTTTTACTATTGTTTATATAATCTCTTAAAACTATTTTTTAAATCTCCCATCGTTCCAATAGAAGGATTGATCCAAACTAACTATACTTTCAGAAGTAGAGTTTCGTAAGGTTTCACATGCATACACATGCACACATGATAGATAGATAGATAGATAGATAGATAGATAGATAGATAGATAGATAGATAGATAGGCAGGCAGACAGATGGATAGGTAGAATTCAATACTAATTGTAAGTTTAACATTTTTTTTTTTGGTAAATTACATGATTCCTCTACTTCAGAGTAAAAGTCAGCTGTACTTGTGATATTTGGGAAGAGGTGTTGGATGAACATGGAAAAATGGTAGCATGAATTAGCAAGCAGGCCAAATTTCATAACCAGGTCACTGTGGTGCATGGGAGGAGCACACATGACAAAAGAGGAGCCTGGAGATGAGGGAGCTATTTTGGACTGAGACTTCTATATCCTCAGGTCAGTCTTTCTTAAATACCAAAGGCACAGAGACTTCTTAGTAACAAGGTTCAAACGCCAAGAGTTTTGCACGTGCCTTGCTATCATTTCCTCATTGCTCTTTGTCCAAGTATTTCTTTACTTCTTTTGTTTAAACTCCATGGTAGCTGCAAACTGAGTCGCCAATAGAGCACAAGAGTAGGGCAGAGCTAAAGTTGACAAGGAATTCAGAGCCTACTAACTGTGTTCATGGAAAGGTGAGATGAGTCTAAGATTATTTCATCTTATTTCAATATGTGAATTTTTTAACTATACAATCATAAAATCTTGTATTTTAGAAGCCAGTATTATTATTTCCTATAGGAAAATCTTTACCCTTGCTACTCTTCTATGTTAGGTCCTGTGTTTTCCTTTGAAATGTCTTTATTACTCATATTTTCAATGCCTTGAGACTTCCTAGGAACACAACTCATATTGGAGCAGAACACACTGCAGATGACAGCAGTACACACTGAACTGGCAGCAAACAGACAATCAGTCCTCTTTCAAATTATCTGAACAAAAGGAATCCATAGCAGGCTTAAAAACATTTCATATTTCTACCAGAATAGTCAGAAATAATATGTGGTTTGACCAAAAAAAAACTGGCAGACACAATATGGAAACAAAAACATTTTCATAAAAGTATATAAACTATACACAAATGAAATTCAAAAGATGCCATTAAAAACATACTACCTCTTTCTTCTTTACACAAAAAATAAATCACTATTAAAGATATCTTTGCAATAAAATTGTACTACCAATATGATATCTATCATGCAGCTTTTAATTCAGAATTTAACTTTGTTCTAGGAAATACATGCTCTACAAGATATTAATATGATCCAGTAAAAGTATTTTCTATCTAGTCAGTTTGGATAGCTTTGCATAGTATTCTGCCTCCAAGAAATTCACAATGTACATATAAAATTTCTGGAAATTCCTGTAATATAGAGGCTTAAACTCAGTATTGAACAGTGTCATTTTGGCTGCTAAATCATGAAACATCTAATATCTATTGTCTTGAATTGTTCAACAGAACATGTTTTTGGGAAAGGATAACACAGTACCAGGAAAAGGATAACATATCAGGACTCAACTCATTTTTAGACCCAGAATGGGCTAAGGAGAAACCCAGCATTATTTTTCCAGAAGTTTGGAGCTGGGCACAGGGTGAAGAAGACACAGACCCTGTTATCTTCTCATGGCTTCCATCTCCTGCAGAATTTGATGCTGGGAAATCAGATTGGGAAGAGACTCTGATATCTGGATATTAGTGTTGGAAGCCACTGAGGCTGGAAATTGGTCAAATGTCTCAGAGCAGAACTAAGCCTCAGTGTCTAAAGCAGTCAAGATACCCCAGTCCTGAGAAGAGCATCCTGCCTAGTTAATGTCAACTATTAGGCACTGGGCAACCTGGTGATACTAACTTTGCAAAGGTAATATATAAACACCTCTACTGTCATTGTGGGTAAGGGGCTCATTTGCTAATCAGGCAATAGGCCAGCACCTGTCCCAGAACTTGTCTCCTTGTATATCCTCTCCTCATTCCTGCCGGTCTCTCCCCAGAGTACACTGAGAGACCAATGGAGTCATACATATTAGAAGTCACAGGGTTCCTTAAGACTACAAAGTCTTAAGGAATTTAAAACTTCTGAACTCTTCTTACCTTATCAGAAAATGGAGATAATTCCTGTTTTTTATTCAATATCAACAAATGAGGGAGAATGATGGTAGCCATAATTTGGTTAATAGATAGAGGGATAATTCTACATATGGGAAAATACCAGCAAGTAATAAATTTTATGAATATATAGGATTATGGGACAAATATTTAGATGACTACTTCTTTTTCTTCTTTTACTTCTCTTTCCTTTTCTCTTTCTTGTTCTCCTTCTTCTCTAGTATTGGGGATTAAATTCAAGGATTGAAACTACTACTTTGTTACATCTCCAGCTATATTTATTTTATTTTAAGGCAAGTTCTTGCTAAATTCCCTAGGTTGGCCTCAAACTTCCAGTCCTTTTGCTTCAGCCTCCTGAATAGCTGGATTATAGGTACCAATATCACACTCTGTTGGATGACTACTTGTGTTCAAGCATGTCAGAAAAGTCTGAAGAGATAACACTTAAGCTGAAACAAATTACAAACAGGCAGATCTTAGAAATGATCCCCTCAGAAGAGAGAGCAGATAGGGATTTTATTTTACTTTTTTTCAAAGTTTTATTGATAAACAGATAGCAATGAGAGTTTCAAATCAAATCGGAAGTACAGTTTCAACAAATAATACACTGCATATATTCTTCTTAGTGGTTAATTGCTGTACAAGAT
>NW_004524604.1:2597622-2600931 GCF_000260255.1 Octodon degus | reverse complement strand
CCTTTCTTACCTTTTCACTAGCTACACCAGCATCTTCAAGATCTGAAACTCTGTCTTCACATTCATTTAAACGGTTTTGCAAGCTTGTGATTGAGAGCTTCATTTCCTCTATATCTCTTTGACTCTGCTTCGTGCGATCTATTTCTTTCCTGTATTGCTCATTCAAGGAATCCATCATTTTTCTGATCTCCTCTATTTTTTTATCAATATCTTCCTTAGAAGCAGTTCAAGTCTGGTAGAACTAGGCCAGGTGAGTAAAGAATACTGCTAGGCCAAGCAGGGCCCAAGCTGAGGCCCAGACGTACAGATATCATCTTTGCCTTAACCACATGTTCTCCCTTGAGTAAAAATATTGAGAAGTGTTTGGCAATAACCTCACCAGAGTCCTATGCTGAATGATGGAGGACAGAGCCACTCAGAAACAAATACCTCACTCTCAATCAATAAAGAAGACAAATCTCCATGCGCACATCAAACAAGAGTCTCTGACACAGGAGTGATACCCAAAAAACAGAACCTTTAAAGAGAAGTGCTGCTGGCAGTGATACAGCTACCTACGATGAAACTTTCACAAAAAAGGCATCACAGCAATCAAAATAAAGAGTGCTCTTTGAAATAGAAAATGAGAAAAAAGAAGGAGCAAAACACAATCTGAGAGGGGCTGGGGAAATGGCTCAGTAGAATAAGCACTTGCCTGGCAAGCACAAGGGCCTGAGTTCAATCCACGGTTCTGGAAAAAAAAAATACCCACAATCTGAGGTGTGCCTACCCAGACAAACCAAGGAGACATCAACATAGAAGAAATTGGAAGTCGTATATCTGAAATAATAGCAACTGACATAAAGAAACAACCGCAGAAGGTAATTAGATCAGAAATAATCTCCCAGGTTTAAAAAATGATAATTATAAGGAGAGAATTATGGAGTATGATCCCCAGCACCACATGCCACACCCTGGGTGCACTGAGCCTGTGCCTGGGTCCAGGCATGGTGGCTCACCCCTGTAATTCCAGCTCTGGGAAGGTTGAAATCAGGAGGATCGCTATGAATCTGAGCTGCCTAGTGAGATCCTATACAAAAACACAAACAAATGAATATTTAAAAAAATTACTAAGCATTTCTAAAGAAAACACTCATACAAACTAGACTACAATACAAAAATGATGCAAACTTTTAATGAGCAATATAGGAAAGAAATAGAATGCATGAAACAGATTCAAAGAGATATACAGGATATAAAAAATTCCATTAAAAGTTGGCAAAAGCATTTGAATGAAAGCTAAGACAGACTTTGAGATCCTTAACATAGGCAGGGGAGATAGTTCAGCAGCATAAGCACCTTCCTGACAAGCACAACGTCCAAAGTTCAATGCCCAGTAACCCCCCAAAAGAAAGGAGGGAAGGAAGGAAGGAAGGAAGGAAGGAAGGAAGGAAGGAAGGAAGGAAGGGAGAAAGAAAGGAAGAAAGAAAGAAAGACATTAAGAGCTATAAAGATATAGTTACAGCTAGTAACCAAGAAAGGAAAAATCTCTTAAAAGCAACCAAGTTCTAGGTAATAATAATTCAATAGCTGCAAGACTATGCAAACATAAACAACAGAAGACTAATAGACATCAGTGAGAAAGGAGGAGCCAACACAAATGACGTAGAAACAATACGGGCAGATGTAATAGCAGAAAACTTCCCAAATATGGAGAAACAATCTGACATTCAGATAACTGAGGTAATAGAATTCCAAATAATATCAACCCCATTAAAACTACACCCAGATATATATAATCACGATCCCAGAAATTCAGCATAAAACAACATACTAGAAGCCATGAGAGAAAAGAAACAGAACACATTTAAAGGAAAACCCATCAGAATGACAGCAGATTTCTCTGCACAAACCAGCAAGTCAAATAGAGCATGGAGCCAAGTATTACAAGTCTTACAAAAAAATAAATTCCAACTCGGACAGATACACCCCAAAAAATTCTCTTTCAAGTTTAATGGAGAAGTAAAATACTCCCATGACAAAGAACAACTGAAGCAATTCATTATGACCAAACCAACATTACACAGACTACTAAAAGACATTCTAGAAAGGGATCAAAATGATTACAATTCCAAGAATGACAACAGAACCAAGCCACTAAACAGAGCAAACCATTAAACAGGAGAAAAGTAGGAAATCAACAACAGAAAAAAAATGCAAACATAAGCCAATACATATCAATTATAACCACCAATATAAGTGGACTCAACTCACCAATTAAAAGAAATAGACTGGCAGAGTGGATTAAGAATCAAAATCCAGCTATATGATGTATACAAGAAACACATTTAACCCACAAAGAAATTCATTGGCTGATGTCAAACGATGGAAAACAGTACCACATGCTCCAAGACCTCAAAAAAAGTAGAAGTAGCTATCCTGTTCATAGACAATCTGAACTTTAAACCAAGAATGATCAGATGAGATAAAGAAGGTCACTACATACATGTTAAGGGAAAAATTCAAGAGGAAGAGATAACAGTCATAAATATGTATGCACCAAATATGGGAGCACCCAAGTATATATGATAAATTTTAATGAATATGAAAATTTTAATTATCACTATCACAATCTTAACAGGAGACCTTAACACCCCCTTATCTCAAAAAGATAGGTCAAGCAGACAAAAAATTAGCAAAGAAATAGCAGTACCAAACTGAACCTTTGAACAAATGGACTTAGCAGACATATACAGAGTGTCCCATCCAACAACATCTGAATACACATTCTTTTCAGCTGCACATGGGAAGTTCTCTAAAACAGACCACATATTTGTCCTTAGATCATGTTTAAGTAAATGCGAGAAAACACAAATTACTCCATGTATATTATCTGAACACAGTGCAATGAAACAGGAAATGAATGACAAAAGAAACCAGAAAAAAAAACTCTAAATACATGGAGTTCAATGCCTGGTACTGCAAGAAGAAGAAAGAAGAAAGAAGAAGGAGAAGGAGAAGGAGAAGGAGAAGGGGAAGGAGGAGAAGGAGAAGGAGAAGGACAGGAAGAGGAAAAGGAAGAGGAAGAAGAAGGAGAAAGAGAAGGAGGAGGAGGAGGAGAAGGAGAAGAAGAAGGAGGAGGAGGGGGAGGAGGAGAAAGAAGAAGAAGAGAAGGAGGAAGAAGAGGAGGAAGAGGAAGAAGAGGAGGAGGAGGACAAGGAGGAGAAAGAAGAAGAGGAGGAGGGAGGAGGAAGAGGAAGAAGAGGAGGAGGAGAAAGAAGAAGAAGAAGAAAGAGGAGGAAGAGAAGAAGAAGGAGAAGGGGAAGCGGA
>NW_004524604.1:2580681-2597420 GCF_000260255.1 Octodon degus | reverse complement strand
TCACACCAGAAAGAATGGCTATCATAAAGAAATCAGCTAGTAACAATTTTTGGAGAGGCTGTTCCGAAAAAGGAACCCTTCTCCACTGTTAGTTGGAATATAGACTGGTACAACCACTATGGAAATCAATGTGTAGACTCCTCAAAAAACTAGGACTGGAAATCCCATTCAACCCAGCTATTCCCTTTCTGGATATTTTCCCAAAAGAACTGAAAATATACCATAGTTATATATGTGCATCCATGTTTATAGCAGCACAATTTGTCATAGCAAATCTTGGAAGCAACCAAAATGCCCATCACCTGAGGAATGGATAAAAAGGATGTGGTATTTTTGCATAATGGAGTATTACTCAGCTATAAAGAAAGACAAACTTGAGACATTTATAGGTAAGTGAATGAAACTAGAGGCTATACTCATAAGTGAAATATATGAGACCCACATGTATCAATATCATACAATCTCCCTAGTGTAAGAACCTGAAAGAATAAATAAAACTTGAAAGGCATAATAGATATAGTAAAACAAAAAGAAACAACATAAAAAATAAACAATGAAAATGAAGGAAAGGAGAAAAGATAGGAAAAAAAGGGAGAGGGGAAAATTAGGCAAGTGTATATACAGGATGGCTGAGATGATTGTACTAATAGTGTCCATCAGTTTTTTTAAAAAATAGTTAATGTTTAGAATTTTCACATTGACTAACTCTGTATGCTGGTAACTGCAATCTAAGCAACTACAGTGAGGACAGCAATGTGTAATACAAAAACCACAGTTGAATACCTCTCATCTTGGTCTTCTACAGGTGTACCATTTGTAATGTCTTATCTATTGTTATTATACTCTCTTTAAAATCAATTTTTAAAAAAAATTTTAAAAGATAGGAAAAAAATAAGGTTTATTGAAAGCAAGCATTAATATTCAATTATTTGTCCAAACTTGCATAACTCTATCTTTTAATCTGAGCAAAGGATTTGATGATAAAAATAGGTAACATAACTATCATTGTTAATTTGCTATTCTTGTTTTGAAAATCTGTAAGATATGTATTATGTTCTGTGTTACCCTGTTTCTGTCTTTGGTTCTGCCATTTGTTTTTACTCTTCAAAATAAAATAAAATTAAAATTAAAATGTACCCGCAAATGCTCCTGTGTGCAGGGCTGGATTCTAGAGAGGTGATGGGATTATGGGATTCAAACCCACTGATGTATCTACTAATAGCCAAGTGGGCCGTTAGGAGGCGGGGCCTGTTGAGGAGGCAAGTGGCTGGGGTGTGCTTCCAGAGGGTCACCCTGTCCCCAGCCCCTCATACTCTAGTTTCACCACTTCTTAGGTGCCACAAGGTGAGTGACTCTGTTCTGTCACATGACCCTGCCTCACCATGACCCCAAAAGTGATGGACCCAAGGGACCATGGCCTGAAACATAAGCCAAAGTGAATCGTCCCTCCTTTAAGTTATTTCTGTCATGCATTTTGTCCTACCAATGGAGAGTTTATTAATAAAACTGCCAAGAATTCTCCCTGCTGAAAGTATTTTCTTTCCCTATTGAACTTCACTGTCATCCCTAGTGGGCTATAGGACATAGTCTATCCATCTGTCCTGCCTGGATGCCCACATGTCATCCATCCATAAACTAGGCCTATTCTTTTTCTTTTTCTACCAGCTGGTCATACAGGATTCCACCAGTGGATCTATATATGTATAGTCTGACAGAAAAGCAGGAAAGCAGTGAGAGCAACTGCCATGAAAAGCTGAGCTACTTGCTCATGAAGTTTATTGTCTCTTTTGACTTTTCTTGGTCAGATAATGCCATCTGCATTTTGCATTGGAACGCTATATGCATGTCTACACTTATGGCACATATTTGCCTGATTCCAAAAGTTATTTGGTCTTCCCCAAATATCAGAAAAAGGTAAAAGGTCTATAATAGCTGTCAGAAGAGATCAAGTCTTACTCCAACATCTACAGGTCTGCTTTAGTGATCTTGCCAGAGGTTTTCTGCAGTGTAAAATAAAGGTTTAATGACCGTGAGCCAAATAGCTCATACACATAATGTGAACTTGCTTAACGAAATATGTTGCTTTTTTTGGTCTCAACTCCATTCAACTCAGATGCCCATTTCTGGACTGGGTCTTTAAATTTTGGGGCCCTAGTGTTTTTTAGTTCTTTATAAATTCTAGAGAGCAGATCTTTGTCTGAGTACTTACTTGTCATGATTTTTTTCCAGATTTGTGGATTGTCTTTTCACTTCGTTGGTAACTTCTTTTGACGTGCAAAAACTTCTCAGGAAGAGCAGGTCCCAGTTGTTAATTCTTTCAAGTGTTTCCTGTGCGATTTGATTTTTGTTCATGAACTCTTTGTCTACCCATATGTCTTCAAGAGTTCCTCCTACTTTCTCTTCCAAGAGATTTAGTGTCTCTGTTTTAATGTTTAGATCTTTAATCCATTTTGACTTTAGCTTAGTGCATGGTGATAGACCTGGGCCAAGTTTTAGTTTTTGGCATGTAGAGAGCCAGTTTTTCCAGCATCATTTGTTAAATTTATGACCTGAAGGTTTTCTAGAAAAGGAACAGAATCCCTGCATATAGCATATAACACCTACCAACTCCCAAAAGGTTTATAGAATATTATGCCTCCTTCCTCTCAATGAGCCATGGAAGGAAATTTATATTTCACTTTATATGGAATATTCCAAAATATGAGAGATGACCAGATTCCTAAAATCTTCCCTGTGTGAAAGATCTTTGAACTTCCTTGAAGTTGGTTCATCTTCTGTCACATCTGTGTCTCATGAGGAAATGAAGGTGCTTGATAGTTTCTGCTTACTATGTCCAGTTCATGTTATTTCATCAACATAATACATATACTAGCATAATGTCCTTATGACACCAAGATGATCCTTCTCTCCATACCCTATCATAACAGAAACAAAGTGAGGAGACATAGCCCTTAGGCAGGCCAGCAAAGCATCCTACAACTTCTGCTACTTAGAAACAAATTGCTTTTTGAATTAGCTTCTAGAACTGTCAAAAAGAATTTTCTGGGTCCATAGCAACCTACTGTGCCAGGAGCTATGTGTATTTTCTACTCCAGCGAAAATATCACATTCAGCTCATATACTGTAACTGGCCTCACCATCTTCTTATACTTCCATGATAATCTAAATAGTTAAAAACTTTATCATAATGAGTTTTCTCCCTCTGCTAAATGAACTCATTAATAAAAGAATACAAAAGGTCATTTATTCAAATGAAAATAATATCTGGCCTCACTTTTTTGAACACTGGCTTCTTTTACTCAGAGAAGCATTAATAGCCTGTGGGTTTCAAGGCAAGAGTATGAATAAAGTAGATAGTTCTGTTAGTGGTTGGTGGAGATTTGAGGTTTCTGAGGTCAAGGCAAGGTCTGGATGCTCTCCAGCAGGAAGTCAGATTCCTTGAATTTAAAAGGATGATTAAGAGGCAGTTTCTGCACTCTCACTACATGCAGTGAGGGTCCCAGTGGCCATGCTTAGCTCGGAAAAGCCAACAGAGTGAGCCTTCTTAGGGGGATCACATGTACTTAATCAGTAGCTTAGTGGTGAGAAACTCACCAGAAACAGAGGCTGGTTCTTGTGCCATTTCAAGGGAAAAGAAAGAAAGGCCTATTAAAAATTATCGGATTTGGGCCTGGGGGAGATAGCTCAGTAGAGTAAGCGCTTGCCTGGCAAATGCAAGGGCCTGAGTTCAATTCCCGGTTCCGAAAAAAAAAAAAAAAAAAAAAAAAGAATCTTATCGTTTGATAATAACAATAAGCTTTTCTTCTGGATGGTTAACAACCTAAGTTCGCAGACCAAAATTAGAGAAAAAGGAGGGATACAAGGAAAGCCAACATTTTGGCCCTAGCCTTCTAAGGTCAATTAAGACTCAGGACATATGAGAACTTGTACTGTAACGTCATGTACCTCGGTAGTGTCCCAAATTTTCTGATCAAGAAGATTATGGGGCCAAAGAGGAAAGTGATCGATGACATAGAGTGGGCCTAAGGAGAGTCACATGGGGAGAAGATACTCTCTCAGGCTTTCACAGAGAGCACATTGGCCAAGCATTGGCCGTGACTCATCCACATGGCTGCACTGATAAAGGTTCTACAATCTGAGGTACAGGATCTCAGGACAAATCCTGAGGGCATTTCACTGACCTTCTCAGAACAAATAGCTACAACTCTTGTTGCATAGGTCCTGCTTTACCTTGGTCTTAACCATCCAGCAGAAAAGTATGAAGTCGAAATGTAAGAAATAAAGCCATGCTGTTAAGTTGAGCTGTGGGGGACTCAGGTCAATAATTTCTGACATTGCCAGTTAAACAGGAGACCCAATGCTATTATGGGCTACTGGACTCTTTTAGAATATTTTGCTGAGTTTACACACCTATAATATTCAATAACGGAACTTAGAAAAAATAGGGCATACAGATGAATGTCCATTTTGTATCTGTGTATTCAAAGTGGTTGGGATAGATATATAGTTACATTCTGTTAATGAATAGAATGATTTGTTCTAATGGAGTTTGTGGATAGGATCACAAGTCCGCATCTTGTACAGCAATTAACCACTAAGAAGAATATATGCAGTGTATTATTTGTTGAAAAATAAAAAAAAATAAATAAATAAAATAAAAAAAAGAATAAAATTCTGATCCATGGTACAACATGAAAAAAAAAATTATCGGATTTGGATATCTCATTATTCAGACAGTCTCAGCATTCACTCAATAGCATCTCTAAACATGTGTTATTTTTTCCTGGCACATACATATTCAACATTCCATACCTTTGAGGGATTTGCTGTAAGACTTCTACAAATACAAAATCCACAAATGTTCAATTTTTTGCATATAATGATACAATATTAGCATATAACCTACACAGATTCTCCTGTATACTTTCATCTCTAGAGTAGTAATAACACTCATGCACTACAAGTGCTGTGTAAATAGTTGTTCCACTATAATAACTAGAAAACAGCAACCAAAAATTCTGTCCATGTTGAATGTATTTTTTCCCACACATTTTTCAATCTGAGGTGGACTGAACTTAGAATCCACAGACATGGATGACAGACTGCTTCCATAAATCACTTAGTAACCTCAACAGAGAAGGAATCAGAAGGCAGACCTCTGACCATATTCCAACAAGGAGCACAGACCTGGGAACAGTCATACAGGGTCGCTTTGGAGATGGGAGTTGTAACAAAGGGCTTCCCTGTGTTTTCCTGTCAAAGTCTGTCAATCTGTTTTCACAATGTTCCCTCTAAAGTCTCTTCCTAAGAGTCTCATCAGCTATGTCAACATCTTGAATTTTAAATACTTTTTACAAGATTACTGAAAGGAGAAATTACTGCCATGTTCCTCCCATCCTTCTGACCGTAAGTCAGAAAAACCTTAACAAAAACTAAAAGTAAAATTTTTCATGTAATGTTTTCACAGCCAACATTGTTAAAAATCAGCTGTGCTATAAAAATAGTACTGATGACTCCCTGAGTTCTTTTTTTTTTCCTTTTTTTTTAATGTATTTAGTACAGGGTCTCCAGGGTCTCACTACACAGATCAGACTTATTTGATCCTCCTGTTTTCAGCCTCCCAAGCGCGGATTCCAGGTGCACCCCACCATGCCCAGTCTCAATCGCCATCTCAGCACACCCTAGGGGTGTGCACAGCACACAGGAGATCTAACCCCAGTCCCTGTGCCTGCCTAAGCAGACTCCCTGAGTTCTTAATTAAATGCAGATTTCCCAGCACCCTTAGATAAGCAGAGTAAATTGCCCAAGGTCTGTGGCTTTCTACATTATTATAAGCCCAGTACAAAGAAAGCATTTTCTGTTTGTCTATTCCCAGTTGCATGACTAAAAAACAATCAAGAGAAATTTCTTCAGCCTGAAGCTGGAAGCTGTTTCATCAGAATTTTTTTAAACACCCAGGCATTACATCTTTTCAACAAATTCAGAGGTTTCTCTGTAGTTAGCAAAACAAATGATGCGTTATTTAGCTCAGAGAACCACACTTGGGCTCTAGTTGGCGATCCATGATCTCTTCTTAGAAACTAAACTTATAAAAACTCCTAGGGGATTTTTCTTCTTCCAGAACACTGAATATTTAGCACAAGTGTATTTAAAATGCAGAATTGTCAAAAATAATCTTTTGTGTCATATTTTTTACTGGCTGGAGGTCAGATCAGGTCAATGTAGAGCACATGATTCACATGGGTGAAGCCATGGGTTTGTCCCCAGCACCTCTGTTTTCAAAGAAAGTGAAAGAAAAGGAAAGAAAAGACCCTAGTGTAAGAACTCAAAAGAAAAAATAAAAATAGACAGGTATAACACAGTTAAATGGAAAGAGAGAATTTAAGAATTAAACAACAAAGAGAGACAAAAGAGAAAAGTTAGGGAATATAGTAAGGGCAAAACTATACATTTATATAAACAAGATGGTTAAGGCAATGGTCCTAAGAATTTCCATCAGGTTTTTGAAAATAGCAGTTAATAGGTAGAATTCTCATCCTGACTAACTCTATATACTGTTATTTGTGAACTAAGCGACTACATTGAGGACAGCAATATATAATACTAAAACCATGCTTGAAATACCTGTCATCTTGAACTTCTAAATGTGTACTGCTTCTAATGTTATATTGATTATTGCTATATTCTCTTTAAAGTAAATGTTTGTTTTAAAAAAAGGTAATAAAAGAAAATGAGAGACAAGAGAAAAAATGTCACAGGGTTGTCCTGCTACAATGTTGTACACGGTTTGATTTCTACATTTCTGTGTAAAAATGTGTACTTGTTTTTTAGCATTCTAAAGGGACTTAAATATTAGAATATCCGTGGTTGTTGAAAAATAGCAGATCCATTTATTCTAAGGTGTTTGATATTCAGATAGACAGTCAGGTTAAGCTTAACTGCTTCTGTTACAGGGCAATATCATTAAACTTCTCTTCCGGATGTTTAACAACTAAAGTTTGTTTTCAGACCAAAGTTAGAATGACAGATGGGCTAAAAATATAGTCAATATTTGGGCCCTAGCTCTTCAAGTCAGTAAGGACTGAGGACATAAGAGAACCTCTGCTGTGACATCCTGTAACTCAGTGGTGTCCCAAATTTTCTGTTCAAGGAGATTATGGGGCCACAGAGGAAAGTGATCAATGATGTCTAGTGTGCCTAAGGAGAGTCACCTAGAAAGAAAAAATTCTCTCAGGATTTCACAGACAGCACATTGACCAAGCAATGGCTGTTACTCATCCAGGTGGCTGACAGTGACAAAAGATCTACAAGGTGCTGTACATGGTTCCAAATCTGAGGAGATTTGACTGACCTTGTCAGAGAGTAAAAGGTACATTTTTAGTTATATAGGTCTTGATTTAACTTACTCTTAAACATCTAGCAGAAAAGTGTAGCCATGAGGTCACATCTTCTCATGGGTGTTCAATTCTTAATTTATAAATAAAGTTAAAATCCTGTATTTCATACCATTACTGAGTACCAAAGAATATTAGACCTATATAAAGTCTAGGAAAATATTTGTAATACCCTAAATATTCAACAAATGTTTATGTTAATTAATATGTTTTCACTAATGCATTAATAGAAATGTGTTTCTAATAATCCGGAAACTCAAGATTATTAGAAAAGAAAAAGAAAGTTTAATTCGTTAATTTGTCCTGAAAAATATGCATAGGAATCCAATATTTACCTCACAGCTACAAACTATTCTGGGGCAGGCCAAATAGCTCAGTGTATTAAAGCACCTGCAAGCTGGCTCAGGGGCCTGGGGTTTGATCCCTGGGCCTGTTGTGCTGGCCCCACCCTGGGGCATGTTGAGTTGGCAACTGAGACTGGGCATGGTGGTGTGCTCCTGTAATCCCAGCTCTTGGGAGGCTGTAAACAGGCAGATCACTACGAGTCTGATCTACATTATGAGAACCTATAGACCCTGTAAACCCTATCCTAAATACATTAAAAAAAATTATTTCAGAGCCAGGCCGTTCCATGTAAAGAATGAATATATTTTTTTTTTCCCCAGACCTGGGGGTTGAACTCAGACCCTTAGCACTTGCCAGGGAAGCGCTTATTCTACTGAGCCATCTCTCCAGACCCTTAAGGAATTTTTTAAAAATCAGATAAAGTAGCTTCTAACTCCAAGTTGAAGTGCATTACTTGATCCACAACGGATATTTAGACAGGGCGCAAACAAAAAGGAGAGGCTCCAGCTTCATTTTCTCCTGACCCAGTGAGTCCAGCTGTCGCTGGAGGTTGGTTTTTTCTTTTTAATTTTATTTATGCGTGTGTGTGTGTGTGTGTGTGTGTGTGTGTGTGTCCAGCTCAGCCCACCAGGGGGCGAGGCTGGCTGGCATGTGGTGCTGGGGGATTGAACCGGGGTCCCTGTGCTTTGCTAAGCTTGTTCTAAGTAGGTGCTTTAGATCACTGAGCCATCTCACCAGCCCCATGGAGGTTGTTGATATAGCTTTTGAACATATTATCCATGTTACTCCGGGATGTCTTCTGCTGCTGCAGGAGGCTCCACCTGGTCTCCAGCACCTTATTCTGCTGCTCCAGAAACCAAACCTTGTCAATAAAGGAGGCAAACTTGTTGTTGAGGTTCTTGATCTGCTTCTTCTCCTGAATATGCATGGCCTGGATGTTGGAGTCCACCTCCAGGTTCAGGGGATTAAAAAAAAAAACCAAAAAAACAAAAAGGAGAGGCCATTTTTTTCCATATATTTACTTGTTGTTAGTATTCCTTCATCTAAGAAGTGTGTATTGATCTCAGATGCCCACTTTTCAATCAGGTCTTTAAATTTGGAAGGTCTGATTTTTTTCAATTCTTTAAATGTTTGAGATATAAGTACTTTGTCTGAAAGACAGATGTCTAAAATTTTTTCCCACTCTATATATTGTCCCTTCACTATTTTGGTGATTTCTTTTCTTTTCTTTATTCTTTTTTAGGTACCAGGAATCAAACCCAGGGCATCATGCTTGCAAGGCAAGTGCTCATTCAGCTGAGCTATCTTTCCAGTCCTCTGCTGGTGATTTATTCTGTTATGCAAAAACTTTTTAATAGGATAAAATACTAGTTATTGAGTCTTTGTATTATTTCCTGTGCAAACAGGTTTTATTTATGAAATCTTTGCCTACACCAATGTTTTCAAAGATTCTGCCTATTCTCTCACCTCACTTATCATTCAAGAAATGCAAATGAAAACAACACTGAGATTCCATCTCACCCCAGAAAGAATGGATCATCTCATCAAAATACCAGTAACCAATAAATGCTGGTGGAGCTGTGGGAAGGACGGAACCCTTCTCCTATGCTGGTGGGAGTGCAGACCTGTGCGATCACTGTGGAAATCAGTGTGGAGATTCCTCAACAAACTAGGATTAGAGGTCCCATTTGACCCAGCTATTCCCCTTCTGGGTATCTTCCTAGAAGAATTAGAAACATCATACCACAGCGATATATGCACACCCATGTTTATAACAGCATAGTTTGTGATAGCTAAACCTTGGAAACAACCCAAATGCCCATCAATCAAGGAATGAAAAAAGAAGATATGCTTATTGTACAATAAAGTACTACTTTGCCAAAAAGAAGAATAAACTTGAGACATTTCTAGGTAAATGGATGCAACTTGAAACCATACTCTTAAGTAAAATAAATTTGACCCACACATGTAAAAATTGTATTGTCTCCCTGGTGTGAGAAACTGAAAGCATAAATAAGGACCAAAATGTACAGTAAGTATTGGGAAATGGAAAGAAATTGTTCAAAAGGAAAGACAAAGTAGGGGGGAAAGGAAGAAAGGGAAAAGAAAAAGGATGATCAAAAAAGATAAAATGGAGACAAAGCTTTGTATATAGGAAGGGTAACAGGAGTTGAAGAGAGAAGGGGTAATGGGGGAAAAAGAAGAAACAAAATGTGTCATACACAAGCACAAATTCCCTATGATAAGTGTGATCAGTATGTAGATCTCAAATGCACCAATAAACTTAACTAAAAAATTAAAAAGACTTGGCCTAATAACGTGTATAGAAACTTATGTGTTTTGCCTACCCATATATTTTATTTTCTACGTTACTATTGCCTTTATGTTTTTATGGTATTTTTTCTATCACTTTGAATGGCAGAAATAAAGCAGGGTGGTGTGAATGCCCTGTTGCTAGAGATAAGAAAAAAAAAAGAGAGAGAGGACAGAAGCCACATAAACAAAGCTTCTGTAATTCACTCTCATTTGATTCCTTATCTCCATGTTCAACCTAACAGTAAAGTAAGGGTTCTGGGCTCACCACCATAATGACAGGTGAGTTGTTTTCCATCAACGGGAACTCACACCTCGGCCACCAGTGACCTGTCATAGATCCAGAATTTTCAAAAATTAAAAATAAACTTTTAGAACATCATACTCTGGTGATTTCTGTCAATCACAAATGTTTAAGAAACCTAGAAATAGTGTTCCTTGGGGTGTGTTCCAGAAGAACTCTAGGCCTACTCCTGGGCATCTCAGGGAACAGGTTGTTGGTAGCTCGACATTGTGCAAGGATTCAGCGGTCCAGGCTTGTCCTCTGGGACACAAATTGCACACGTCAGGTCTTCTAGGAAAGGTAATTTTTCCCAGAATTCATGAAGTCAATATTAAAAAAGGCTTTTTTTTTCTTTAGTCAATATCTGAAGAACTTTATGGCCCCTAATTTTGCAAATGGGTAAAGAACAACTTGGAACAGCACAACAAAAAGTCTTGATAGAAGAGCTTTTGGCCTACTACCATAATACAGAAGTGAGTGAAGAGAGGTACAACATGACCTGTAAGTGTCTTCTGTGATAGGTTTAATTAAATATTGTTCTAAATTAACCTTTAATTATTTAGACCTCTTAGATTTGGTACCAGAGAGATGAGTTACCCTTGGCTTTTTGATCAAGAAAAGTGATTCTTGAAGTTTACTTCATGCTAAGAGTATAAAATCTAACTTCAATAGCTAGATACAGAGTCCTTCTTTTCATCCTTTCTATCTTCCCTGTAACACTTCTGTTAGCAAAGGCACCATGTTGCAAATTTGAGCATATGTTTTGCAAGGGAATGAGACTTTGGCAGTAGTGGTGTTAAGAAGTATTGCAAAGCGGGACAGCCGGAATCAGCGACAGCTGATTTCTGCTTTCTTCCCATGAGGGCCACTATTGATTCAACTATAAGACCCACAATAATCCCGCGCTTGTGAATATTTTGCAATTTAAACAAAAGCACATAGATTTTTATTTTTCTGAACTGGTAATATAATCTGAGATCTTAAGAAAGCAAAAATGAAACAACTGCAACAATAAAGCGAATATAGACTGCAAGATTTCAGTCTCTTGGTTTTGGCACAAGTATGCTATGCTTACAGTGTGACTGAGTCCTTTTTCCTCAGAATGGGCAGTGTAGGTCCACAGGAACTTAAGTAAGGCACAATAACTTCCCCTCCCTGTCCCTGCCATTGTCCTTGTCCCTGTTCCTGTTCCTCTCCCACTTATTAAAATGCTCTAAACTTTTGGTTAGTGTTTTGAATGAATAAGAAATGTACTCAGACTCAGCAGCGTATCTGTCTTGTGGGCTGTGGGCATTGAGATGGATGAGAGGGCTAAGGGCTGTATTCCTTCTCACTGGTCTACAGCAGCTTGAACACTGTCCATTTGTAGGCTTCTTGCTTGGTTAATTGAGTGATTAGCTTGTAGATTTATTTTATTAGGGGGAAAAAGCCAAAAGGCAGTGATTTTTCCGAAGTCAAAGGGTGCAATGGACTGGGCAGCTGTGTCTGGGTGCCTCCTTCTCTAGCCAATCTAGTTGACCTCAGACAGTAGCCTTTGAGGAGGAGCTCTGTGACTTGATCAGGATCGTCTGCTTGGTTCTCAGGACACATGCCAAGCACCCACCTTCATCTGTAATAACAAAGTAAATCTGAGTTAAATCCAGGGAGGTCCTGCTGCTATGCTCTTCCCAATTGCTAGAAGCAGTTTAACCCACTTAAAGGTCAATAACAGCCTAGTGAAACTAAGCACCAGCACTTGAGTAACTTCACAGAACAGGTAGTGTGAGAAAGTCTAGGAAAATGTGTTTGTGTCTGTCCCCAAACTCACCAACATGGCCACAAAGGAAGAGCAAATCTCAGAGGAGATAGCAGAGTGGGAAACAACAAGCACCAGTGAACTCATCACAGGTTTGGAAAATGAGAAGTGGAGAGAGTGGTGGCAGCCGAGATGGCTGAGCAGTGACAGCCGGAGGACCGTAGAGAACAGGACACTCTGCAGGTTAGAAGTGCCCAAGAGATGGAACATGGGTCCTCCTCACTGTGGGACTGGGATGTGAGGCTAGTGCTGTGGGATGTGTTGAAGACTTGTATTAGGAAATCTGAGTCCCCTCAACCAAGGCCACTACTCCTTCATTTTCTCCACCATCTTTGTTACTACTGTGCGTGCTAAAGGAAGGCCCCCTGGAGACCCTGATGAGGAAATCTGTTTGTAGATTTGGAGACACTTGTAGTTGTAAAAATGAGAAATATTGAGGGTTTTTTTTACATCACAGCATTGTCTAGATGTGAATTTTTTACAATACAAACAAAAATACAGAAATACAATATATGGACACAGTGGCGACTTTTCTCCTCAGGAGGCCATGACGTCCATTTCTAGTAAAATGAAGAGACTGTGTATAGGAAGAGACAAGGTGGTTGCTATCTTCACAATTCACCTAGAAATGACCTATAAATGCATTTCCCCCTTCTACTTACCATATAGTATAAAAAAGAAGTTAAAGTTTCCTTGTTGGTTTCTACCGTATGGAAGATGCTATATTCTATCTTAGCAGGGCCAATATATGGGAAATATCTAAATTAAATGTTATTACAAATTGAAGCAATAATGAGATTCTGGCTAAAGAGGGTACTAAATGAGAATAATAGAATCCAAAACAAACAAACAAAGAGAAAAGTTCTAGATACACTGTAAGCAAATAGGTATTTTCCATGTGTCCTTTGAAAAATGGAAGTGTCAAAAAATAGGGTCAACTGTGTTAGACTAAATTACATTATTGTGTAGGCTGCCCTGAATAGGATCTCCATATTATAGTTATCATAGAGAAGCATAGTTTGTATCTATTATGGCAATTTATCCTCAATGAAAACCTTCCAGAGTCCTTTTATTTTGGAATATCCTATACACAGTCAAATCACCAGAACATGATTGTACAACAGTAAAATGTTCTTTTGCATTAAATTGAGGACATCTGTGTTTAATAAGAATAAAAAAGAAAAAAATGTAGAAAGGTACTTAGAGCTATCATTTTCTAAGTACACAACACCCTAGACAATTAAAAGCATCTTAATTCCATCAAGAATAACAAAAAATAATTTTTGTCATGTTGTTAAATCTATTACTATAGATTTAAAAACTGGTACAAATTGTCCAAACAGATCCAACAAACACTGATGTCCAAGCTGGCATATTGGCAACTAATTTGTAACTGGTGGTCAACAGAGAGTTTAAAAGGTCTTTCCTTTCTTCTTGTTATTTTCCAAGGTTCTTGAAGAGTTCTGTTGCTCTAAAGTATGTTGCTGAACTTCCCAGTTTGCTTTCTCTTCCTCAAACTGGCGATGTTTTTCCTCTAATTCTTTGTGTTGTGCTTCCAAATTGTTTTATCTGCTCATGGTGTTGCTGGAGCTCAGCCTCAGTTCTTCAGTTTTTCAACTTTCTCTTTGACCTTCATCTCAAACACCTGCTCCATCTCCATCTTTTTCCCTTTGGCTACATGCTCCTTTCTTTCTTCTGCCATTTGTATCTGAGGGCTCTTACTAAGTTGCCCTTTGTTCTTGTTGTTGTCTACTCCATTGTAAGTGACAGCTGCCAGTTTTCTGCTTCTGTAGTTCTCATAGTGCATGCTATTGGTGACATCTTTCAAGTCCTGCATGTGAGTCTTTATCAATATGTTTCTTAGAATTGTAAAATCACAATGTTCACTATTTTCAACCTCAGCCACACCCCAAGGGTACTGCCTTCCTCTGACCCTTTTGCCATTAACTTCAATGATAGTATCTCTGCCTATTATAGCAAGAGGTAAGAGGTCTTTTATCTTTTTAACGAGTTTATTTTTTCTTCATCATCTGTTTTTGGAAATTCATATGTTTTAATTTTATGTTCTTGAATTTCTTTCATTATCTGTTTTTTAAACTGTTGGCATTCCTCTAGTGTGAGTGTGTCAACTTTGACAATCAGTGGGATGATATTCACTTTCTCATGCAAGCGCTTCATAAACTCAATATCCAATGGTTTAAGTCTACATCCTGAAGGAGCAATGAAGTATAAACAACACTGCACCCTGTTATCAGGCATCTGATGCCTGTTCACTCCTGATTCTGCTTTTAGTTAATCCTCAAATTTACTATCAATGTAGTCAATCACAGGTTGTCAGCAATTACTATTATTGACCACATCTCCAATTCCTGGGGTATCAACTAGTATGAGTAGCAACTGAACACCATCTTCTTTGACTAAACCTTGGGACTGTTCCACCTGTACTGTTCTTTTTATTCTATGGGAAGGACCTGGATACTCTGGAGAATACAAATCTGTGAGGAATAATGAGTTGATTAACGTTGACTTTCTCAATCCAGATTCACCTGCCACCCTAAGTGTGAATTCAAACCCTCTCTTCACTGATTTTCTATATACTTGATTTGGGAGATTGGCAAATCCCACATAGCCTTCAAGGTTCTTCTGCTGAGCTACCACGGTGCAGCCATGGATGCTTCTCTCCTCAGCAGAGGTGGATCCCATACTGATCAACATCCCGGCAGAGCGCAGCCTGCCGATTCTCCCAATGGATTCTTTTTTGTTATTGTCTTTGAATCATTTTGCAGTGCAGGCTGGCCTTGAGCGCACTTCATAGCCCAAACTGGCCTTGAATGCTCAGCAATTCTCCTATCTAAGCCTCGAGGGCTGGGATCACAGAGGTACACCACCACTGTCAGCTAAGATGCAGTACAGTGGGAACTATAAGACTTCACACTCTTCTCCCTTCCCGTGCCCTTGATTTCAAACACCAGATACCAACAATGTATCTACTACATAGAAGACCGAAGGTCTTCTCTCTGGAGAAGTTGGCAAGTTACAATGAGCAGAACTGGAGATAGAGCCTGGGGAATGCCTGAGTGGGAAGAGGCCTCACAGCAGCTGTCAACCTAGGGCGATAGCTCTTGTAAGCAAGTCTGGCCCAGAGACAGAGCAGGCTGCTCAGAGGGACAGGAAAGTGCTGACCTAGAGCTCTGGCTCAGATGCCACTCCTGGGCTTCACATCCAAGCTGCAATTCTGAAATTTCTATTTAGCCCTGGAACCAAAAACCTAGCTGTGCCCCTGTTTCCTATCTGTGCAGCAGTGCAGATTCGCACTATCATTGTTGCTGAGATATGTTCAGGTTGTCATTGCAAAGCACCAGAGACTGCATGACTTAAACCACAGAAATCTATGCCTTGCTTCCCTGGAGACTGAACTTCACGGTCGGGTGCCATAAGGTTTTTTTGCTTCATTCATTAGCATCTTTGCTTGGTATACAGAGGGCTTCTCCGTGTGTGTCTTTTTTCTCCAAGGGCTTACATGTATCAACCTCCTCTTCTTCCAGGTGCATTGAATAAAGGCCTTCCCCTGTGGCTTCACTTTAATCACCTTTTGAAAGACCCTATGTGCAAATACAGTCACACTTGGAGACACTCGAGTGTGACACGCGAGGGTGTAGGACACCGTTTGATGCATGGTTAGTGCTACTTGATATCTCACTCTGATAGGAATTGGTGACCCTACAGCCCCTGACAATCTGAATGAGGCTCCTAATTTGAAAAACTAAGGCCTAAAATATTTTTTGAGACAGGCTCTTACCATGTAGTGTACACTAGTTTAGAATACTCTGTGCAGCCCAGGCTGTCCTTGAACTCTGCCAAAGCCTTTCAAGTATTGGGATTATAGGCATGCACCATCCCACTAAGCAAAAAAATATTTTTAAGAGAAGAAATTTGGCTTAAACTGAGACAATGCAGGGAGCAGAAGAAAGTCAAAGAAACTAACATGAGGAATAAGTGGCGATAACAGGACTAATGAGAAAAGACTAAAGCAATGCAATGGACAGAGAAGAGACAAGGACATTACAGGATTAAAACAAAAGTTAGAGATGTTTGTGCATGAGAAGTTTGGAAAAGCACTGTTGTTATCCACATGGATGATGGGAAAAGGGAAGGGGACACTGAGCTGTGTTGAAATGGCAGCAAAGACCCAGAGGTTCTGGGTGGAGCTGTGGGTCCTGAGCTGAGCCCATTGGGCTCACTAAGATCCACCTGATGCTCCTGAGAGTCCAAGATCCAGAAGATCTTGTGGGCACTAGGGAACTGGATGCCCCTCAGCACTGTGCTGGACTGGCTACTGGAGCTGTGCCCCCACAGTCACACACCAAGCAGGTATTGTGTATGTTGCACCAAGAAGGGGGCCTGACCACAGGTAAGCAGCACTCTCTGCCCCTCACCCACCCCAGAGAGGGCTCTGGTGACAACTGTCACTTGCCAAAATTTCCATCAGCTGTGGCACTGTGCTCTGTCTCTTAGAAAAGTTGGTCTGGAAATCCCCTTTAAACCAGCTATTCCTCTACTGGGAATTTTCCCAGAGGATCTGAAAACATCATATCATAGGGATATATGT
>NW_004524604.1:2559150-2578996 GCF_000260255.1 Octodon degus | reverse complement strand
TATATGCAGTGTATTATTTGTTGAAACTGTACTTTCGATTTGATTTGAAACTGTCTCATTGCTATATGTTTATCAATAAAACTTTGAAAAGGAAAAAAAAAAGAAAAGAAATGTCATAAGGATGGAGCCATATTGAGCTCACAATTTGCCACACATTGCTGAAGATGTTCCACATGGAACTAAAGGACTGGAGTCAGGGAGATGGCTTAGTGGAATAAGTGCTTCGCTGGCAAGCACAAAGGCCTGAGTTTAATCCCTGGTTCCACCAAGAAAAAAAAAAAAAAAAAAAAAGGAACTCTAGTACTTTAAGTGTTTGCCCTGATGGATTTTGGACTTGTTTAGGCCCCAATGATTTGTATCCCTCTGTGTATATCTTTCGTAATGACAATGTTTATATTGTGCCTTTTAATGTTGGATGTATTTAAATTTTTATTTGTACAAGGGCTTGCAGTTGAGAGTTTGCCTTGGATCTTGGAGGAGATTTAGGACTTGAACTTTTCAGTAATGCTGACACTGTTGGGACTTTGGCAACTTTTAGAGATGGACTAAAATTCCTTTTGGACAAAGAGATGTGTGTGAGACTTTGGTGGTCCAGGAGCGGAATGTTACGGTTTTTGTCTATTTGTACCCTCAAAGCCTCATGTATATTATGGGGCAGATGAGGATGGCAGAGCAATGTGTGGCTTGAGGGGCGGGGCCAGAGGACCAGAGGGGCGGGGCCAGAAGGGTGTGAACCATTAAACTGGCTAACCTGTGCTTTTTCAGAGATGTGGAGAGGGTCATCCTGGACACAGCAAGCACCCCAGCCTCTTCTCCAGTATCTTGAAACCTCCATTAACTGTGAGCTGAATAAAACCTTTCTTTCCCTCAAAAAAAAAAAAAAAAAATGAAGATGAGTTCAGAATTAAGACTGAAATAGAAACAAGTCACTCTCTCAACTTTTCTAGCATAGTGGAAATGATATACACTTCAAAGTTAATAAATCTGGGTTGTGTTACAGCTTGATATCCTGCTTTTGTGATTTTAGTGACTTCTGTGTTAAGTTACAGAAATATTATATATATTATATCTGCATATGTATGTCATGAAGAATATTAAGTGAGAAAACATACAGATATTCCTTGTTTAATGACTTATCTGTTCAGTGACAACAAACTTTGGCCCACTGCTTAAAGTAATGACTCATCTTTCTTTCTTCATTTTTGTAGATTTCTAGACATCTTGTTTATAGAGTCTCTGTGTCCTTTTGTTTCATAGTGCACCTTGACTATAGTTTTATAATTTTTGCTGGCTGTATGGTATAGTACAGAACGTAGCTCTATGTTCTCTTATACATTTTAGTAGTGCGTGTAAGAGCTATGCAAATAAAAGCAAAAAATACAGAAAAAAAAGAAAAGAAAGAATTGCATTAAGACATCTACCCATAACAAATACTGGTGGGGATTGGGGGCAAAAAGAACCCTTCTCTACTACTTGTGGGAGTGCAGACTGGTGCAGCCATGTGGAAATGGTGTGGAAATTCCTCAAAACACTAAGGCAAGAGGCACCACTTGAGCCAGCTATTCCCCTTCCTGGTGTCTTCCTGAAAGAATTAAAAGCATCATACCGCAGTGATCTACGCCCACCCGTGTGTACAGCAGCTTCAGCTTCGTTTGTAATTGCCGAATCTTCAAGACAGCCTAGAAGCGCATCAACCCATGAATGCATAGCGAAGATGTAGGGTTTTTAGTCACTGGAGTGACGCTCTGCCAAAAGAAAGGCAGGCTCGAGGAATTTCTATGTAAATGGAGGCATCTTGGGATCATACTCTTTAATGAAATAAATCAGACACACGTGTGTAAATATTGCATTGTTTCTCAGTGTGAGAAAAGGAAAATGTAAATAAAGTTCAAAATATGTAATAGAAAAAAAAAGATCCAATGTCCCAAAAACATATGACAGAGTACGTTGCATTTGCCTGCATTATCCAGAAGAGTGAAGTAGACCCCTCTTTGAGGGCAGGTATGTCCTTGTCACACACAGGGTAAAGCATTATTGTAACCTCTGAGGAAAATACAGTCATCACCATAGAAGGACTCCACGGGTACAGTCAGCAGTCTAAGCACCTGCCTGGCAAGCGCAAGGACCAGGGTTCAATCCCTGATACCGCATGCTACACTGGTACCACATGCTGTGCCAGTCCTGCACTGTTCCAGCCACCAAAACTGGGCATGATGGTGCATGCCTGTAATCCCAACACTGAAGAAGCTGACACAGGAGGATCATTACTTGTCCAAGCTGCACAGTGAGACCCTGTACTAAATAATTGATTAATTAATTAATTTTTAAAAAGAAAAAAGGACATCACAAATACACTGCATCAATGCCATTATACCAGTACCACCGATGGGGTGGCTTAAACAATAGAAGCTCACCTCCTTCTGTTCTGAAAGCAGGGAAGGCTGATAGCAGGGTGATGCTAAGGGTGACTTTTGGTGAGGGCTCTCCATCTGGTTTGCAGGTAGTTGGTTGGCTTCTTGCTCTGTCCTCACTTGGTGATGAGTAGATAAAAAGACAAGCTTTTCATGCCTCTGCTCAGGTTTGGGATAGACATGAAGCCCATCCCAAGAGCTGCACTGCCCAGACCTAATGGCCTTTCAAAGGCCCTGCCTCCTCCTGTCATCCTACTGGAACTGGGGATTCAACATATGACAGATACACAGGGATGCAAACATGCAGTCCACACAGCCATGCATGTCCTGTTTCAAGAGTGATCATATTTGTTAACATCCACTGAACTCTCACCGTGTCCTCAGCATGTTCCAAGTGACTGACATGCATTTTTTAATCTTTATAACATTTTTTTGTGGTACCAGGGATTGAACTCAGGACCTTGCGCTTGCCAGGCAAATGCTTATTCTACTGAACTATCTCCCCTGCCCCTAAAAAGTTTAGAAGGATTTTTTTGGGGGGTGGGGCTGGCTCAGGATGCCTTAAGGGCAGGTATAATAAGGCATGAGCATCTGGGGATTGAACCACAGGATCCTGAGCCTGACTACTTAAATGACTGAGCTAATGGGCAGCCCCCCTCCATAAAATTTGATGAGTTGGAAATGACTAATTTCTCCATTTTTTTGTTTCATATATATATATATATATATATATATATATATATGCCACGAATCAAACTCATGGCCTCTCACTTGCCAGGTAGGTGCTATCCCACTGAGCTATATCCCCAGACCTTGTTTCTCCATTTTCAGAGAAATTAAAACAACTTGTAATAGAAAGTCTTTCCCAACTCTAATAGTAACATCACTAAAATATAATAAAATCTTATTAAACAAAAGATCAATTAAAATACCCAATTGACGGAAGTTTCCCTTTTGCACAATTAGAAATATAGAAATAATTCAAAAATAACTACTTTTATTGTTCATTCTGCTCAATTTTAATAAACTCTTGCTCAGAAATGATCTCCTGTCTTGGTAACCAGTTCTCTGATATCCACCATGCAATGTCCACGTCTATAAACACACATTCCGTCAAGTGTAGCTAGGATTCTAATGACAGCTTTCAATATACATTCCATTAGCCAGAACCCTCTCTCCTCAGAGCACTGGAATTCACTCTGTTGTTTTAACTTCATATGTACATGCCTGTCCTTTTATTCTTAGCACTACAACGTATGTGGAAAATATTGGTGAACTAGACCTTCCATGATAACTGATGTTTTGGGAAGAAAATGAATCTTGTTTCCTTGATTTGTTGAACTATTCTTCTGGCTAACTTTATTAAAGAACATGCCAAAGAAAACGAAGCCTCACTACGATTCTCATCCCAGACTACTTTTACCCTCAGCATTATATATGTGGGAAGAACTGCTCCCCTTTTTCTCAGAAGCTAATGTCTTTCTTATCAAAATTACCTGAGGTGTAAAACTCAAGTGGATCTGGCCATGTTATTCACACTACTGATTCTTTTTTGTGTGACTACTGATCCTACACATTGTTTTTAAATAGCTTTACTTATTTACCCATCACAGAACTCACTCAAAGTGTGCTAGCTCCTAGCGTGGTCACAGAATCATAGAACCCTCACTATAGTGCATTTAGAACATTATCATCCTATAAAAAAGAAGCATCATAACCATTAGCAGTCTTCCCTTGTTTCTCCTCCCCCCACCCCCAGCTATCCCTTATCTACTCTCTGTCTATATTTACCTATTCTGGGCACACTTATAAAAATAGTCCTCCTGTCTAACCACAGTGATCTTTTAATTAATCAGTCCTCTTCTCTTCTGCCTTCCCTGCTTGTTCTTATAAAGACTCTAGTGCCAACAGTGAACCATTAGAGCATGCATCTAGAAACATCTGAAACAAACATGAACCCAAAAGAAGTACCCTGGTCCTGGGAGCGGGAATGCCTTACAGACTTCCAGCTATTTGGTAAAAGAAAAGCTCCTTTTCATGCATTCCTATCAGTGTCTGGTAATGAGAGCAGTAGGGATGGCGACATTTTTGTGAGCCCAGTCAGGGGCAGAATTCACATGGGCACTATATTGTGAGATAACCCATGAGGATGTGCAGCCCCCCTTAGCAAAGCCTACCTCCATCCTCACCCAAGCAGAAGCTGTCGGATCCTTATTTCCTGGTACTGTGTTCTTCATTATTTTATCTCCTAACACACTGCCTAGCAATCATCTCAAATTCTTGCTCTGCTCCTTCCTCATTCTGAAACCACAGGAAAGGGCTCAGCATCTCTGTGCCCCCATTTTCTCCTCTGTACAACGGAAACAATAGCTATACTGGGGTTGTTAGGAGGATGGGAGTATTCTACAAAAATTAATGACTGAGGGGCTGGCGAGATGGCTCAGTGGTCTAAAGCACCTACTTGGAACAAGCTTGGCAAAGCACAGGGACCGCGGTTCGATCCCCCAGCACCACATGCCAGCCAACCCCGCCCCCTAGTGGGCTGAGCTGGCCACACACACACACACACACACACACACACACACAATAAATGTTTAAAAAATTTAAAAAAAAAATTAATGACTGATTACATCATGTCTTTCTTCCCTACTGGATGGCTTAGGGGAAAAGAAATTCAGAAGAATCAAACAGCACACACCAAACACTTGAGTTAGGTACCTACATTTTAATTATTTCTTCACACAAAAGATAAACAAAAAATCCTGGTCTTGATATTTTAACTGGGTCTTAAAGATAAATGCTAAGATATGCATAAAGGGCAATGTAATCATAATCAGAAATTTTGTTCCTGAATCACTTTTTAACCTGTCTATAACTATTTCCTTTGGCCCTTGGCCATCTTGCTTTATTCCTTTCCCACTCGTCTTGGTTCACCTTTTGAACTAATTTTTGGTTTGTGAACATTCCATTGCTTCTCTAAAATGTTTCCAGCTTGCTATTTCCTGGCACCGTCTCTATTTGCTCTTGGCTGGCACACACCCAAGTCTCCTTCCCTACAATGCCCCCCACCAATGGCTGTGTACCTCCTCCTGCTGTTTGTGACCTTGACTGGCATCATCCACTTCTTGCAGATGACCCAGAGCTTGGCTGACCATGAAGCGGGCCATATGTACAACCAGTGTCAACTGGGTTGCCAAGATGAAATGAAAAATTAATTAACATGAAGGGTAATTTGGGGAGGTTGTAAAATGGGGGATAAAGCTTCATATGTGCAAATATTCCTTAATTATAAAAGAAGTAGAGGGGGTAAGAGACAATAAAAATGGATAGGTCCTAAAATATCCAAAAGTTTAAGGACAGGACTAAGAATTGTAAGAATTCATACATTTCTGAGAGTTTCAAAAGTTGAAGTATCTGATATCCACTATTCTGTGCAATGAGAGAGGTAGAAAGGTGAGAACCCGACACATTGATTCTGTCAAAAAAAATAGAAGATGATCCAGACCGTGACCTATAACCTGTAATCTGTATGCTTTGGGTTATTTTTGGTACCCGGAGACAAACTTAGATCTTGAGCATGCCAGGTAGATGTGCTATATCCCTAACCCTATCACCTGTAAAATGTGGTTAATAATATCCATCTTGTAGGAATGTTCCGGAGATTAGAGGCAATGTAATGAAATTCCTCAAAAAAGATGGCCTGAGTACATGAGTGATTAGAGTATTGTTGAATTTAAAAAGAAATCCCCAAAAGGATGACATTAAAGGAGGTGCCGTCTGTGGGGCAGATTAGGGGAGGAGAGGTTTGGAAAGTTGAGTACCTTTTTCTAGTTTATGCAATACAGTAATTGTTATGGACTGCGTAACCTTTTGTTTCACACAAAATCCTAAAGCTGGGGTATGACCAATTGCCAAGACACTTCATTCTCCCTGATTCAGTACCTCCACAAATATTTATTTAACTCCAATGAGTGAACTCAAGAGAAAAACTGGATCAGAAAACAACCATCTCAGCTGACTCTGCCCACTCGGTGGCCTGGAGGACTATCAGGACCAAGAGAATAAATCTCATTTGTCCCACCTGTGTACAAAAACTGATGGTGAAACAAGTCAGCCTTAGAACTGGCTTACGTTTGGGAGAAACTAGAATTCTGAAACATTCACCTGAGCTGTGTTTGTTAACAAGTTCATATACCGAAATAGATAATATTTTTTGTGTGACATAGAGAGGTGTTTAATGGAAAACAAAAAATCAATGTTTTACAACAAAGCTGCAATTTGGGGATTAGAAGCTTAAACAGAGAGGAGAAAGGACTGGATAAATATTGTGGGCTGAATTGTATCTCTTAAAATTCATATGTTGATATCTCTACCCTATACTAAGAATACACTTGCGTTTTGAGATAAGACCTTAAAGAGTTGATCAAATTTAAGTGGGTTCATTTAATTCAGCGTAGACTCATCTGACCTGACCTTGACCTTGTAGGAAGAGATTAGGACTCAGAAAGACACCAAGCAAGGAGCACCCAGTGGAAGTACAGGAGGACACAGGGAGGAGGCAACCATATCTGCAAGCCAAGAGGAAGCAGCCCTGAGAAACAGAAGGCAGCAGCTGTACAGGCCCTGGCAGGACCAGGACCGCTGTGATTAACTGTCTCCTGGACTGGTTGTGAGCATGACTGTGATTCTACCATGTAGCTCCAAAACTTCGCTTATAGTCTGCTACTTACAAATGGTTTCTCTTCCTGATGTTCCAGTCAGTGAAGGCATAAAGCACTGTCCAGAGTGCAACAAAGTAATTCAGACAAAGGTTTACAGTGCCAAGACACAGGGAGGTAAAAGTGAGAACTTCAGCCACTGTGGGCCTGGCGCTCCAAGCCTTCTAGGCAGAGGATCCTGGTATCCTCGTGGTATTGGACAGCCCTGAGTGTATGCTCTCAGAGACATGGAGCTCTGTCCTTTATAGGCCTGAGGGATCCTGGAATGCCTGGGAAGTGAACCTTGAACAGATACAAAGAGGGACAGTGTTGAGGAGAGAGTTATCATTTGGTTTCACTTTCCATCATTCCAGTGATCCAAAGTCACTCCAAAAACATTAAATAGAAAATTACAGAAATAACAATTTATAAATTTCAAATCATAAAGCACAATGAAATATCAAGCTGTCCTACTGCATCCTGCCTACGAGGTGAAAAATTTCTTTCTCCAAGGTATCTGCACCGTGTATACTATCCCCTAGATACATGTATTTGCCTTCTCTGTTAATCAAATCACTCTCACCGTATGGCAGTGCTTATGTTCAAGAAAGCCTTACTTTACCTAATAATGGACTCAAAGCGCCAGAGGAGTGATGTGGCAATTCCGATATACCAGAGAAGCCTTCACCTGCTTACTAAAAGTGAAGCAGTGACGGTTCTTGACTCAAGAAGGAAATAAAAGTGTCACGTGCTGAGCTTTCTAAGATCTGCATATAGCAAAATCAGATGTTTCAAGAGAAAACATATTTACAATTTTTAGTACAGTGTATTGCTGCAATTGTTCTAGTTATTAGTCATTGCTATTAAAACACTATAGTGTCTGTTTATAAATCAAACTTGATCATAGGCATGTAAGTATCTGAAAGCACAGCATATATAGAATGCAGTGGTGTCTGACACCCAGAGGAGGTCTTAAAGCATGTGGATAAGGAGACTCATATACTTTACTTTGTCAGCCAACTAAACAAGGGTTCGAAGACAGACTATTTCAGCCGGCGACCAGATTAAAATCTGGAATGAATTTTTAAATATTATTTGATTTTTTTCTGCTAGCAATTACTATTCCAAACAAATGACTTGAAGCCTCAACTACTGCTGTTTTTAACCACTGCGGTCTTTGTCATTATCCACTGGGCTTTCCAGTGTAATTCTCAACTTCTAAGACTGTGATCTTAATTATGCAGTTTTTGTGAATTCAGCAAAATGTATATATATGCTGTGCTGAGGGTTTCATCTTCCTGAGGTTATGTTTCTGGGCAAGGGAAAAACAAAGTTCACCAGTGGAAAGCTGTCATTATCACTTGGTCATAAGGGACCTTCCCAGACTTCCCTTTTGCTACTGCAACAGGAAGTTAGAACCGAGCTTTCCTTGCAAACCAAACTACACATATTGAAAAGAAAAACTGCCTAAATCAAAATCTGCCCCCGCTTTTTTCAGTACTGGGGATTGAACTCAGGACCTTGCACTTGCCGAGAAAGTGCCCGAAATCTTCTTTTTTTTTTTTTTTTTAAGTATTTATTTATTTATTTATTTATTTTGTGTGGCCAGCTCAGCCCACCAGGGGGTGGGGCTGGCTGGCATGTGGTGCTGGAGGATTGAACCGTGGTCCCTGTGCTTTGCTCAGCTTAGCTTGTTCTAAGTGGGTGCTTTAAACCACTGAGCCATCTCACCAGCCCCCAAAATCTTCTTGATGACCCTCTCCTTCAACTTCGAGTTACTTTCCCCAAAGAGCAAATTACATTCCCTGTATTTATAAAGGGACATGATTTCTATGATTTTCTGAAACAGACAAAAATAGATATTTTCACAAGATCCATATTATGTGAATGTTTTCATAAACAATACTAAGACCCCACCAGCTCGCTCCTGCTCCAGCCTAATCACAGCACTTGCTCCTCACAACACAAACAGGCCCTTTCTTTTCTCAGGATTTTGCTTATAGCTGTCCTTCCTCTCTCGGGGACATATTTTGCTCTGCTTTTCTGCCCAGATCTTACTCATATTCTAGTTTTCATACCACCTCCTTAGCTAGGCCTTCTTTGGCTGCACTATCTAAATACAGTAATTTATTTGTAATTATTGAATCTATTGACTTGCATTATGTTTTATTTTTTACGTTTCCTCCCTGTTCCCTCTTACAGAGAGGGAGAATAGATATCAGCCCTATGAAATGGAGCATATTTCAGGTTCCTAAGAGCACAATGAAGGTAATTAAGAGAGGTACTACATCTCCTGGGATGCCCAGGGCATGACTGATGCCTCCCTCCATGATTGAAGAGACGCCTTCCCCACTTACCCATGGACACTTATGCAGCCCGTGCAGCCCTTCAGGGATGGGAAAAGCTGCTCGTGTGAGCCCAGCTTCCTCTCCTCTACTAGCTCCATGCTGTTGCTGCCCGATTGTCAAACTTACTCCCATTGCTGTGTTCATGTTTACCCCTCCTCTGCTCATAAACTAATAAATTCATTACAATGCTGTGATTGAGCACATTGACCTTAGCTACCCTATGCCCTTCATTCCCCTGAGTTCTTGCAGAAAAGTACTTATGTTCGCAAGGTAAGAAGAGCCCAGGTGCAGTAATACAGTAGTCATGTGCTGATTCACATAAACAAAGCCAGGCAGAGGCAACACGTAAGCTTTGGAGGTCCACAGCCCATCTCCCCTGGCACGTGAGGACCATTCTCTCACTGGTCTTACTCTCAACCTTACGCTTTTATTCTAGCTTTCTAAATAGCGCTCTAGCATTGCTGTATAGTCATCCTTGATAAATGTTCTATGCTATGCACTGAGTATCTGAGGTGGAGGCATTAAACCAAGCAAAGGCCAGAGCTGTGTCTAAGCTCTGGGAGGAAGAATTACTGTTGAAATGTGGTCTGTTGTTGGCATCAAGTGTCACAGAATGTTCTATAGATTTGTTATGAAGAAGTGAAAGAAAGATGGACTGCTGAGGGCTTTCTAGGTGTACTTCTTGTCTGCCCTAAAAGACTCATGCAACTGTCCACTAATCGGTACGTCATCATATTCCAGCCCGAGGAGTCAAGGAAGATGACTGCACCAGCTTATTTGAGTCAATAAGCATTAACTTGGGTCTGGGGAAGATATGACAGATTCCCTGCAGGTAAATACATGGTTATTTACATTTTGCTATACCAGAGCACAGTTTTCAATAAATGCTATCTAGCCTTCTGTTTTCAAATAAATCTTTCATTTCCAGAGCTGTCACGTAGGAAATACTATCTGGGCCCTTCCACCCAACTGAATCATCAGGGCAGGACTTATACCCTGCCACAAAGTGGCTGTCCCGGCAGACAAAACAGCAGAGTGGAAGTCCACTCAGAAGGGCAGCTGGGCGAGGGAGATAGCTTGGCAATTGAAGCACCTGCCTGGCAAATGCAAGGACCCGAGTTCAACCTCTGGTACTGCATGTTGAACTGGTCCTGAAACTGGTCCAAACTGTAGCAATGTCCTGTATCACATATAAAAATGAACAAAAAAAATTGTAACTGGCAGCCTTTGTGGCTGGGTTATTTTTAGTATAGGAACCACCATCCATCAGAAGGAATTTTCTATTAATCGTTTTCTTATATAAACTATTTTAAAACTATTCACTTGCACTTCCTGTGGAAAAGGTGATGCTGCCCAATGAGGGCATGTGCTTATTTCTCTGAAGATTTCATAATTTTCCATATGTAAAGCAAAGTCCTTCGACTTCAATAAGCTAAAACCTCTTCAGAAGCAGAAGGAACCTAAGATGATTCTTGACACAGCATCACGCAGTATTTCCCAATGTGTTGCTCATCCAAAGGCAGTGAGTTTCTCTTGCGGCCCATTTCCCCATCAGTTACCCCACTTTCTCTGCCATTCTCACATGCACTCAGGTTTCTCTCTATCAAGTATCTGCTGACTGTGCTGACAGCGGGAATTTCATTTCAAAATGCTTTTCTATTCCTGCCTGTACATCAGTCGCCCCTCTGCCACTGTTTTTCCTTCTCATTGTCTGTAAGATAAAGCAAATCATATGCAGCACAGACTCCTATATTTGATGGGTCTATAACTCCACGGATTTATCTAAAACCTTTTCCCATGATTTGCACACATTCTAGACCCACAGGCATCATTTCAGAGAGGTAAGACCGTCTAACTTCATGGACAAAAGCACTGACCTGAGCATTTGGACTTGGGACATTTAATATTTGCATTTGATGCCAGGAAACAGTGACTTCTGCAAATTCTAAGCCAAGGTTTGACTTTGCCAAGGTCAGCTAAGGAGGTGGTCAGTGATTTCCTGGCGTTGGGCATTTTGTACCTGCCTGACTCACATCACACAAGTTGCCTCCTCCCTGCCACCAGGTCTGTGTTGTGGCTGCAGCCCATTTGCTAAGCTCACTGCTTTTACCATAAGATATTTCCTGTCCTTCACTGAAAACAATTAACTGAGTAGCTAGAATCATTGATGTTTACAGGACGTCAGTCATTTGTATGTGTGTCACAGCACACTTCCTGTGCTTATTCATGATTTATGATTTAATGCAAATCCCTGAGCTGTATAAACAAACTTCAAGGTGATGAGCAGGGTGTGAGAACATGAGATTACTTTAGCCCCCCTTCACTGTTCATCTCAAAGAACACAGTTGCATTATCTGAACCAATGCTGTCTTCCTGTGTCCTTTCCATACCATCCAATCCCTTTTTTTTCTCCTGGTACCTTTCTTTATTCTCTAGATCTAGAAAATATAGCACTTTCTTCCTATTAAAACAACAGTAGATTGCTTGTGATCACAGGAACAATGAATAAAAGCTTGGCATTTCAGAATCATGCTCCACTGGCCCAGCAGTCCTAGGAATCTGGAAGCAGCTGCACAGCCTCTGGTGGGGGGCCTGGGGAAAGTACTGGCACTAAAGGAAGAGGGGTCGATTTGTTTGCTCAAAACTCTATGAATATGTCAAGGACAGAAGCACATGAATCTTTGATTTCTTAATATTCTCTCAAAAATTATCATGCTTCCTGTGTCAATTAAAGTCTAACTAGGAAACTAGAAACCATTTCAAGTATATAGAATAGGAAAAATTTAACACAAGGTATTGATCCTGAGGACAAAGAAAGACTTGGAAGTCAAATAGGTTCAGTGGGGCAACAATACCAGGGAGCCGCCGTCACCCTTCTCAGGCAGAGGAGGAAAAGGGACAGTTCTAGAGCTCAGCACCTTGAGTCCTCAAATGGAAGCCACGTAGATGTAGAAGAGATGTTGTAGGTGCAGAGAGAGAAGAAGACCTAGACATTCTCCTAGGGAAGACCCTTCTCCCTGCCCACTTAACAGTTGCCAGTACTGATCAGTAACAAAAGCCAGCCAAAGGTGAAGTGACCTAGAAGGCCATTCCCTCAGGCCCAGAGCTAGTGAGGAAGGTGGAAAGGAGGGCTGGGTCTGGGCACGATCAGACCCTGTACCTTGGACTGTCCCATGCTGTCTTCTGAGCCTAGTCCCTATTTCTCTATTACAGAGCTGTCACTCAGTGGAGAACTTAGGAATTTTAGCTCCTGCAATAACTGGACAGTCATCCACAAATGGTAGATCTTATGGGTAGGCTTCAAGAACAAACGTGTTCAAATGCAAAAGAAAACCTACTAAAATGGTATATGTCGGTCGTTGGCACAAGTGCTTCCTGATCTGAAACGCTTATTGAAATTTAGTTGCAGACTATTTCCTTATTGAGTTTTGGCTTTCCACTTTCCTACAACATTATCATAAAGCCAAATGTGGCAAATTTATGCTGGCAAATCAGATGCTCCATTAGTCTGATCAGCAACTTTATTTCTTTAAATTCTTCAAAGTTCTTTTGGAGACTTTTAGACTAACAGGAAAGATTATGGGAACTTTTGAAGCAATGCTATCTGCAAACTCTTAAGTATTTTTAAACATTTCTCAATTTTATGTGTGTTAAGTATACCTTGTCATTTCTTCATTATATCTTATCATTTTTTAAAAATCTGAAGATGTGTTAAAAACCACTTTTAATAAAAGCACCAAATTTCAGGAGCTAAAGGACATTTCCAACAATCTCTGTTCCTTATTTTTTAATAGACTTGGTTCTTTCTCACTTTTAGTTACTCCCAAGACCTCTTATTACAAAACTGACAGAGACACGTTATGCTTCTTTTCTAAAAATTATTTATTTATTTACTCATTTGCTACAGGGTCTTATTATGCAGCTTAGACTCATAGTGATCCTCATGCCTCAGCCTCCCTAGCACTGGGATTACAAGTGTGAAACATCACGTCCAGCTTGGGGACTGTACCGCACACCTGTGGTTTCAGGGCAAGCACAGCATGTGGTACCTGGGATTGAACTTGGAACCTTGTGCTTGCCAGGCAGGTGCTTAGACCACCAAGCTATCTCCCCAGCCTACATTGTGCTTCTTGAGTATGAGACCAGAGCCTTGTCTGATTTTCTGTCTCCACCATCTGGCATTGTACCTCACCAAAAAACATGTACGAATATTTTTAATGGATTAATCCTTGGATTAGAAAGGGAAGAATGAGAATATTGAGGTATCATAGAAATTAATGAAGGAGGGACTGGTACATTTTTAACTTCAATTTTATTTTGCAATCCTCCTGTTCAAAGAGCCTGCAACATACTTATCATTGCCCACAGACTAGGACTGCCATTCAGAAGAACACCTAGTTAAATATCAGTTTCAAGGGGCTGGGGAGATAGCTCAGTAGAATAAGTGCTTGCATGGCAAGCACAAGGTCCTGAGTTCAATCCCTGGGGAAAAAAAGAACAAAACAAAACCAAAAATAAACAAATAAATATCATCTTCAAACAAATAATTATATGTTATACATAAGTCCCAAACATTGTATGTACAAAAATACTTATATACCTAGGACATACTTGTATTAAAACATTACTCATGATGTGTCTGAAATTCAAATTTAACTGGATGTCTTAGGTTTTATATGTTAAATCTGACAGCCTTGAGGTTTTCACCCATTTGTGTAACTGTGACAAAATATTGGAAACTGAGTATTTCATAAAGAACATAAATTTTTATTGTAAATTCTAGAGGACTGGGGAGACAGCTCTGTGGTCTCAGTGCCTGCCTGGCAAATGCAAAGACCCAGGTTTGATCCTTGGTACCACATGCTGTGCCAGCCCTGGAACTCAGGGCATACTGTGACAGCCACCAAGTCCAGGCGTGGTGGCACACACCTGTGCTCCCAGTGTTGAGGAGGCTGAGATAGGAGGATCACTACAAGTCTGAGCTGTATAGCAAGACCCTGTACCAAATGAATTAATACATAAAAGATTTTTTAATATAAAAAATAAATACTGGAGAATGTGAAGTCTAAGATCAAGGCGCCAGCATGTTCAGTATCTGGTGACAGCTGTCCCCTGTCACCATGGTAGCATCATGTAGCAGCACCCCCATGAGGGACAGATGCTGTATCCTCAGATGGCAGAAGGCAGAAGGGGAGAAAAGGGGCAGAGTGCATTTGCCACGCCCTGGTTAGGATTCTTAATCCCATTCCTGAGGGTAGAGCTCACATTGCACATATTACACTGAGATTTGTGTTTTCATTTAAGGGTGTTGGTCCAGGGACCGGATCCTGCAGACATCTCCACACTGAGAAGCCATGCTTCTGCAGTCAAGTCTTCAGATCCCAGTCGAGGCCTGGATGACACCTGGTCAGCAGCTTTGTGAGGGATGAATACAGAAGAGCGAGGTCTCTATTCCTAATCCACAGATACTCAGACAATATGTATGCTGCTTTAAGCTGCTGAGTATGTGCTAATTCGCTATTCAATAACAGATAATAGCAAATGTGTGGTACAAATGTGTGAAAGCTTTAAGTTATTTTTGTGGAAGTTAAGTCTCTCTCCCATCCTCATGTGTATCCAAACAGATCTGGTTCCCAGAAGCAAACACTATGACAAGCATTAATTCTCTCAGTCAATCAGAAGGCACTTTGCATTTTTAAAGAACAATATACAGGGGGGAACTACCCACTCAGGCCCCCCCTCCTGTCCCTCTCTCAGGCAGGAGCTCTCTTTCTCTCAAGAAATATATTCTGCTCATAACCTCAATAAAAGAACAATATGCACATAAGAAATTGATGTTATTAGTAATATCATCACCCTAGATTTACAAATGATATGAAGACAGACCAGGGAGATAGCTCGGCAGAATAAGTACTTGCCTGGCAAGCGCAAGGTCTTGAGTTCAATCCCCAGTACAGCAAAAAAAAAAAAAAAAGATATGGAGATATTTGAGTTAATGAAAATGAGAAAAACAGAGACAACTGCATAATTATCTTATAAGGGATGGTAAGAAAGGTGAAAGTGATGTGTCAGATAAGTTACATGTTAGATTTAACTGGGGAGAAAGTTCAAGCACATTAGTAAGAGCTCATATAATGTGCTATTACTTACGGCCAGAAAAGGATTCAAGGATCTTTAAATATTCACCCACACTGTCTTTGATTCAGGGTTCTATCCAGACTGAAATGCAAAGCATTATGAAGAAGAGTTAGTACAAAACCGAAAGTGTCCTATTTCATGATTCAAACCTCACCTTATGCACCTACACACCACATGGAATACTACCACACACCTCAAAAATGACTTCCAACTAAAAATGACAGTCAGAACAGGATGGAGGATTGACTCATATATTTGGACTAAGGAGTAGACTGCAATGAGAAGGGTTTCTTACCTGGAAGAAAAGTGAGCAAACTTCCTGTGAAGGGCCAGGGAGTTGCCACTTTAGGCTTTGTAGGCTGATGGTATCTGTCCCAACTACTCATCTCCACTAGAACAGCCATCGGTGACATGCAAATGGAGACTGTGCCCATGTTCCAACAAGGATTTGGCTTGGAGTTGCTTAGTCCGCCTAAGGTCCACAAGCCATGGTCTCTAGTATTGAGATAGTGGATCTTTAAAAGATGGAGCTACTGGAAAGTCCTTAGTTCATCAAAGGGTGGTCTCATGAGGGATGGTAGCATCCTAGTCTCTCACTGGTTTCCTGGATCAAAATATGATGTTTTTCTCTTGTCCTTCACTATGATATGACATGGCCCAAAGGGTCCTCACCAGAACTGAGTTAATGTACTGTACCTGTGAACTTCCCCAACTGTCTCAGCTCTTCTGTAGTGGTAACAAAAGATTGATCAGCACAAACTTTGGCCACATGGATTTAACCCAAGGATTGGCTGACTGCTCATCTAGAGAGGTAAAGAGAAAGGATGCACACAGTTGAAATCTCTTAGTTTGGACCCTAATTAAATGCTTGAGTATGTTAGAAAAGATACCGATGTTAAGAAGAAATTCCTAGTCTTTATTGTCAATTCCAGTACATCTTTCCCAGTGATGAATTGCCGACCATTGAGGACATCCATCTTCATTAAACTAAACCTTCTGTACTAATGTCCTTATTTTGCCTGCTCTTCTAAAACTTGAGTTGTTTTGAGCTAAAATGGAGCCACAAATCAAGACCTATTCTTTCTTTTCTAAGTGCCTTTCCTTCCTACCATTTCACTTCCAGTTGGGAGATTCTAGAAACAATAACACAAGTGCTATTTTAAATGAAAGTCTCTTTGTTCAAGGATGACAAGATATGTAAAATGTCGTTGTCCTTCACTATGATATGACATGGCCTGAAGGGTCATATTTTAAAATTGTGACAACTTAGAACTGGTGTTTTAGCATTGGATACTGAATTATGCTTTTTCCGAAGTGAATAAGTGTTTGTAACCCAAGATATGGACCTAAATGTTTTATGTTTTTGTTCAATACCTACACACAAATTTTGTTGTTTTTAGTTTGCTTTTCAAAGATTTTTAAGGTGTTTATAATATACTTTTATGCCTCGTAAATTTTTGTGAGAAGTACTCAAATCCTTTGAGTGAAAGGTCTATAAACAAAACAGCTTTGTGTTCACTCATTCCTGGAACACTAGGACAAAATTTTAACTGGTTGTTTCCTGTTCTAATCTTCCTGCTCACCAGACTAATACTCAGAATAGAAGATATGACCACAAGAAAAGGATCAGCTGATCAATTGTTTGAAAATACTGTGGAGGTATGTTTTAGAAAAATAGATTTACGTAGGCTTTTTCTTTCTTATTAAAAAATAAAAATATTTTTCATTCATTTACATATCAAAGTTTATGAGATTTAAATGAAAAATGTGTGACTTTTTTCTTCCTCAGTTCAGAATACCATTATCTCCAGGATATAAACTCTATTTTTAAGAGACCAAGTTTCATGAAACACATGAATGTTTGAAATCTTAGAAGAGGCTAGGATACCACAACTTTACTTATGTCTGAACCAACTCCCCATAAACAAAAATCAAGCTAAAACCCCAATCTGAGATGCTTTTGAAATGTCTAAAAGCAAGAAGAGGACACTTTTGACCCCAGTCTCCACTTCTTTCTCAATCCAGACAAGTGGGTGTCCCAGCACTCCTGATGAGCCACCCAGAGCCTCTGTGCTGTTTCACCGGAACTGTGGCTGAGTTCCTGACCAAGCTATAATCCGCAGACCAAAAGTCCTGTGGGGCTAGGGGATATCAAGGAAATAGGCAGGAAAGGGTCAGAACTCCAGCTTCTAACCATAAACTGCTTCTTCTAATTATGGTCATCTCCATATTAGGAAGGCAGAGTGTTTTAAAATGCTCCAAATTTCCTAGAATTTGTCACCCACACGTTATTTGGTTCAGTAAAAGGCAACAAAGACTAAAATTAATTTGTGATCTTAACCTTACTAGTAATCAGAAGTCATCCCAAACCTGCAGAGAATGACATTTAAGCTATCAAATATAACCAGATGGTTTGATGTTAACTTCATCTCTACCTTCCCTGAATGCCTGGTGAAAATTAAAGTTCCTTCCCAAAAGGAAGCTTAATGAAGAGATAAAAGCAAACAATGCTGTGAATAATATATTAAGGAACATAGTGTTAGCTTATATAATATTCAGTATCAGAGTTCTGGTCTGATTAGAACAGGAAACAACCAGGAGGCGGCTTTAACAGTTAGGTTCCATTGGCAATAGCTGGTTGTGTAGCCACCTAAGAACAAAGGGAGCTAAGAAATGGAGCCTCAGCTGGGCAGCTGCTGCCAAGAAACTAGTGCTCTGAGTAGGATGAATCTTTGATGTGTAGCCAGCAGTAACTGCCACAAGATTCAGAGAAACTATATGGAATTCAAATCTAGTAAGACAAGGCTGTGGACTATGCCTTTCTTTAGGTATATGGTTTCAGTTAAAATGTGATGAGCAATTCACCCGAAGTTTAGATATTCAGGAGGATGCAAATGATATTCGCCCATGGGCAGGTGAGTGTGTTTGAATTGGTGCTTCGGGACAATTTGAGAAAAGTTTTCAATTAGCAGTAATCAGGCCTCAGATCAACCTCACTGGCTACGATACTGCCCCTGTGCAAAGCTCTAGCAGAATCTAAGGAGGGCAAGAGATGTATTAACATCCTAGAATGGATGGCTCGTGGCCCTGTCATCACACTAGCTGAGTGGGCAACATGGAGGAAAAAACAGAACTTTATGTTTTCTTTAGATTTTTAACTTGTTAGAGGTAAGATTATTTTGTAATATAACTTGAAGTGAGAGATTACGTTTGTTTATTAAAACAAAGCCCCCTGCTTTGTTTTCCTTGCTCAGGATTGCTTTTGCTATTCTAGTTCTCTTCTGATTCCATATAAATTGTAGGATTAGGTTTTCTAGTTCTGTGAGGAATGCCATTAGTATTTTGATCAGGATTTCTTTGACTCTCTATATAATTTTTAGTACTATTGGCTGACAATTTGCCAATATTTGTTCTGCTTCTCCTGAAATAGGGACTATCTTGCTGTTTCCTGGCGTCCTCTTCAATCTCCTTCTTCAGTGTGCTGTAGCTTTGTTATAGAGGTCTTCCTCTTGGTTAGGTCAACTCATTATTTAATTTTTCTTGAATCTATTATGAAGAGTACTGTTTTCATAATTTTTTTCCAGTGTGTTCATTATTGGAGACATTGGGTTATTACTAAAATGCATTACTTGTTCCTATCATTGCATTATTTTTGTTGTTGATTGCTTTATTTTGGCCTTTTGTTTCCCTGGTCACCCACCTTCACATATTCATTCTGTCAGAAATCTTAGCATTTGGAGCTTTATTGTCTCTGTCTAGGATGCCCTGAGAAGTTTTTTTTTTTTAAGAGAGTACAAAATAACACCTAATAACATAAAGCAAGTGAGCGACCTTATCTCTGTGCTTCGTGAGGCTAATCAAGCAATTAATCCCAAGTTGCTTCAGTTGGTCGAAGACAGAGGTTCAGGTCGTTCCAGGGGTAGAGGAGGCATGAAGGATGATCGCCGGGACAGATACTCTGCAGGCAAAAGGGGTGGATTTAATACCTTTAGAGACAGGGAAAACTATGACAGAGGTTACTCTAGTCTGCTTAAGAGAGATTTTGGGGCAAAAACTCAGAATGGTGTTTACAGTGCTGCAAATTACACCAATGGAAGCTTTGGAAGTAATTTTGTATCCGCTGGTATACAGACCAGTTTTAGGACTGGTAATCCGACAGGGACTTACCAGAATGGTTATGATAGCACTCAGCAGTACGGAAGTAATGTTGCAAATATGCACAATGGTATGAATCAACAGGCATATGCATATC
>NW_004524604.1:2546065-2553460 GCF_000260255.1 Octodon degus | reverse complement strand
AGAGGGTCCGGCCCACGCTGCGCCTGGGCTGGGACTGGTCCCGCCGGCGCAGGGTAGCAGGAAACTCTCCACACACTCACCGGACCTGGGCTAGGACTCCTTTGACAGCTTTTAGAACTCTATCTTTGAGCTGCATTTCTGGGATTTTGACTATGATGTCATGCTGAGCTTCTTTCACTATAATTATTTGGATTCTATAAGCCTTGCTCATCTGTATGTTGAAAAACACCTAAGACAATTATACTAAATCAAGGTACACATTGAGATGTATTGTCTATGCTAGATAATTTTCTTATTTTTCTGGTAAATTTGCCATTCATATTCTTGGGGGCATAGCTCAGGGGTAGAACATTTGACTGCATATTCTGATTATTGTGAGTTAGTTGTTCTGAATTTTTATCTGATGCTTCTTTAAACCTGTTAATCAGTTTGTTTATACCATCTTTGATGTCAAGTTGCTTTCCTTTCTCTCTGACCATTTTGAATAACCAGCCACTTAGTGTGTGATTTCATCTTCATTGGTGTCCTTTGGATCTGCTTTGGGGGACTTGGGAAGTTTGGGAGGAATTAAATTGCTTTGTTGTTTTTTATGGTCTCTGTCTCAGTCTCTGTCTCTGTCTCTGTCTCTGTCTCTCTATCTGTATGTCTCTTTCTGTCTCTGTCTCTCTCTCTCTCTCTCTCTCTCTCTCTCTCTCTCTCTCTCCCTCTCCCTCTCCCTCTCCCTCTCCCTCTCCCTTTCCCTCTCCCTCTCTCTGCTTTATGTGTGCGCTGAGGGTTGAGGTCAAATGGAGTTAAGAGTTTTTATTCTTAGTATTAAAATTTATTTGGTTAGATTCTATTTTCTAGTAATGTGATCTTGGCTTTATTTATCAAGCATTATTGTCTGCCACTTCAACCTATTCAGTTTAATTGGATTGGATCCAGTCACTTTTCTTCTGTAAGCCTTTCTAACAGTTGGAGCACCCCATCACCAAACTGTTTCCTCTGCAAAAAGTAAATCACGACCCAGGTTCATGGCCAAGGACCCAAGTTTATCTACTGAGTGCATATTGTGGGAATTGAATAAGTCCTCATGAACTTTGATACCTGGGTTCATGAACTGAAGTCATTCCACAATTCTGAAGAAGATGGCCAAAATCATTTGTCATCCAATGTAGATTCACAAAGCAAAGTATACTGAATGTTTTTGTTCATGAACAAAATAATTCATAAACAAGGTCATTTGTGAATTGAGGGATTACTGTAAAGAGACAAAAGCCAATGATGCAGTTCCATTCACTGTTTTTCTTTTATTTGTTTGTTTCTTCCAAGTTTGATCAAAGTCAATGCTTATGAATTTGATTCAGAAACATTAGAGCAATTCTGAGAGAAATGAAAGGATAAAGGACTGGAAGGGAAGAATTGAAATTATCATTACTCACAGATGATATGATACTCTATATAGACGAACTCAAAAACTCTACCAAAACACTTTTGGATTTAATAATTTGGATTATTTAATAATTTATATTATTCATAGATTGTAAATTCAGTAGTGTATCTGGATGTAAAGTTAACACTCAAAAATCAATAGTGTTCCTGTCAACAAACAGCAAACATGCTGAAAGAAATTAGGGAAACCACACCTTTCACAATAACATTCAAAAAAATGAAATACTTAAGAATCAATCTCAAAAAGGAAGTAAAGTAGCTATACAGTGAGAATTATAGTACTTTGAGAAGAGATTGATGAGGAATTCAGAAAAATGGAAAGATATTACTTGCTTGTGGATAAGAAGAACTAACACTGTGAAAATGGCCATACTCCCACAATTGTTATACAGAGTCAATGCAACCTGGGTTAAAATAACATTAGTATACATCACAGATCTAAAGAAAGCATTCCTAAAATTCAACTGAAACCATAAAAGACCTAGAATAGCAGAAGCAATCCTTAGCAAGAAAGGAAAAACAAGAGACATCACAATCCCAGACTTAAAATTATACCACAAATCTACTGTGATAAAATCAGTATGGTACTGGCAAAAAGAAACCCACACCTGAGGGTCAATGGAATTGATTAGAGGATGAGGACAAAACTACAAACTCAGCAACCTTATCTTTGATAAAAGGGCCAAACATGCTCATTGGAAGAAAGATAGACTCTTTAATAAGTGCTGCTGGAAAAACTGGCTTTCCACATGAAAAGACTAAAATTAGGCCCATGTCTCTTGTCATACATTAAACTAAAGACAAAATGGATCACAGATTTAAATATTAAAACACAAACACTAAATCTACTGTAAGAGAAATTAGGTAGAAATCTTGAAGAGATGGAGATAGGCAGAGAGTTAATGAACAAAAGCCAAATTGCATGGGGAAAAATTCAAAGAATCAACAACTGGGATCTCACCTTATTGAAGTTTTTGCACATCAAAAAAATCACTAACAGAATAAAAAGAAAATTCACAATTTGGAAAAAAAAATTTTATCCAACTGTTCCTCAGACAAAGAACTTCTACTGAGAACATATAATTTTTTTTTAAATCAGGCCCCCAAAATTCAAAGACCTGATAAAAAGATGGACATCTGAGATGAATACACACTTCTCAAATGAAGAAATAAAAAATGTGAATAAATATATTAAAAAAATGTCCAATATCATTAGTCATTCAAGAAATGAAAATTAAAGTAACACTGAGATTCCATCTCACCCCAGAAAGAATGGTTATCATCAAGAAGTCAACCAATATCAAATGCTGGAGGTGCTGTGGAGAAAAACGAACCCTTCTCCACTGCTGGTGGGAGTGCAGACTAGTACAACCACTATGGAAATCAGTGTGAAGATCCCTCAACAAACTAAGACAGGAGGTCCCATTCAACCCAGCTATTCCCTTTCTGGGTATTTTTCCAGAATAGCTGAAAACAGCATGCCACAGGGATATATGTGCACCCCTGTTTACAGTAGCACAATTTGTCATCCCTAAATCTTGGAAACAACCCAAATGCCTATCAAGTAAGGAAGGGAAAAAAGGATGTGGTATTTTTACACAGTCAAGTATTACCCAACTACAAAGAATGATAAATTTGAGCCTTTTATATGAAAATGGATGCAACGAGAGACCATATTCATAAGTGAAATAAATCAGACCTGCATGTGTGAACATTGTATTGTCTCCCTAGAGTAGGAACCTCAAAGAATAAATAAAGTCTGAAAGCTAAATGAATACTATGAAAAGGAAAGAATCTGTTCAAATGGGAGGAACTGGGATGAGGGAAAGAAGGGGAAAAATATATATGGAATATCTTGGATAATTGTACTGCTGTTTCCACTCATCTATAAAAAGAGCAGGTTGTGCTTTAATTTTTTCTTTTTTTTTAATTTTATTTGTGTGTGTGTGTGTGTGTGTGTGTGTGTGTGGCCAGCTCAGCCCACCAGGGGGCGGGGCTGGCTGGCATGTGGTGCTGGGGGATTGAACCGCGGTCCCTGTGCTTTGCTAAGCTTGTTCTAAGTAGTTGCTTTAGACCACTGAGCCGTCTCACCAGCCCCAATTTCTTTTCTTTTTAATTTTTGACTTATTTTGCATGCTTATATCTGGTAATCTGAACAACTCATTTGAAAACAACCATAGGGAATATGATAACCGTTGTTGAAATCTTATCATCTGGCTTAGTGAAATTCTAATCTCATTTCTGATGGAGTTTTTACTATTTTTATTCTTTTTAAAAAAAAGAAAAAATTGATTCATAGATTAATAACTGTACCTTGAACAAATTTTGTTGATAATAACAAAAACAGTTGTAAAATATTTTTATGAAATACTTATAATGTATAGGATTTGCAAACATACATCATATCTACTATTCCTAGCAATGTGTGAGTTCAGTATTGTATGAGTTGTATGAGTAATCATAGGAGTTCAGTATTCTGATCAAGCCTCAGGAAATTTCCTCAGCATCTTCTTGGACATACTTCTCAACCCTGGTGAGTAGAACTAACCACTTCCTCCTCTAGGTCCCCACCAACCCCATAAATATATAATTTACTGGTTTTTTCAGGAATTAAATAAAGTCAAACAAATAAATGTAGCCAGCAGAGGAAAAGGCTTCTATCAATATCAGCTGAAAAGTTCAGATCATAATACCAAACATGTAGTTGTTAGAAATACTAGACTTGTATTTTTAAATGTTGTAAATTATAGGTGTCCCATGAAAATATATACAGTTACCATTATTGTTGTGTTTATTATTTTGAATATCTTTCCATTCAATGAACAAAATCAGGTGGCTTGGGTTTGCTTTGTCACCACAGACGAAGTGTTGAAGGTATCATGATTGTAAGAAAATATTTCCTAGGGTAAAAACACGCAGTAGATATTGAACGTGAAATGGGTGAAATATACAGAATTTTATCACAAACTTGGATTGTGAATAACTCGTGTGTGTGTGTGTGTGTGTGTGTGTGTGTGTATCTGGCTCAGCCCACCCTAGGTGCAGGGCTGGAGTGGCATGTGGTACCCAGGATCGAACCTTGATCCCTGTGCTTGCCTAAGCTTACCTAAGCAGGCATTTTAGAAGTTCTCGGTGTGGTCCAGTTCTCACACCTGAAGTTCTCAGGTGTGGTTCAGTCAGATGGAAAGCTATTTCTAATGGCATCTAGAAGAGCTGTTCAGTTTGGGTCTTTATAAAACAAAAAAAAAAAACACTATCAGTGAATAACTCTTGAACAATTTCATCAGACACAAACTGAAATTGTAGGTTGTCTAGACAAGTGGTGCCCACAGTGCTTGGAAATGAAGAGGACGTGAATGCGGGAAAGAAAAGGCTAAAAACGTCTCCAGATTATGGATAGGCCTGATACTCTTGATCTGCCTGGCAGTGAAACTGGCCCTTGAAACCACAGATCGCATTTTCCAGGAAAGAAGCAAGCCACACTCTTCATTTCTCCTCAGTCTCCCACTCTTGATGCGACACAGTCTGACCCCTATTGAGAGAGCACATCTAGAAAACCCACACTGCAGGAGGTAAGGACAAAAGTTCTCTACACATAACAGGTTAACTTATTAAAATCATATTTGGGAGTGATTGTCCTGTTTTTAAAAATGTATTTTTACTAATATTATTATAAAAATGCTCAGTAACTTCTTATGCATGATTAAAATACAACAAAACACACATGCCATTTTACTAAGAAATATCATAACTGTCTACTAGTCTATTAGAGGTTTGTTTGTGTTTGTCAAGCTCTTTCCTTTCTGGTTAACTTGAACTTTTCATACTCTGGATGCCATCTCTATTTTGACCCTCTGTTTGCTCTTCCTGTTGTCCTCATGAACTAAAAAAGAAAATAACCAAAGCAAAAAAAAAATCATAACATCACAGATCTTTTACAGCTAAAACTGGCCTTAAAAATAATCCTAGTTTATTCTATCAAGGAAACTTAAATCCAGGCAAGTGAAAGGAATCACCAGAACCCCCACAGAAAAAGGGAGAAGCAAGGAAGAAGATCCAGGCTCTTCAAATTCTGCATGACATTATGAAACAAATTATGTATACGTTGTTTTAAGAATCAAGAGTAGGGCTGGGGAGATGGCTCAGTGGAATAAGCACTTCCCTGGCAAGCACAAGAGCCTGAGTTCAATACCCGGTTCCACCAAAAAAAAAAAAAAAAAAAAAAAGAATCAAGAGTAGTTCAAGATCCTAAGAATTGATACTGAATGCAAATTTACATCTAGGTATCATTGAACAGAAATTATTAAGGTAGTGCTACTTCGTTCACTTGTTCCCCCAAATATTTATTGAGTGCCAACCAGGAAGCTGTGGGTAAAAGCATGAATAAGCCTCATTCCCTGCCTGCAGCACGTTTACCTTTTAATACAAAAAGATAAGCATTTGAGACAATAGAAGAAAGGGCCGGCAAAACAGCTTAGCAGACTAAGTGCCTGCTTAGGCAAGTATAGGGACCTGGGTTTGATCCCAGCACCACATGCCACACTAGCCCTGTCCTCTGGGCCCACTGAGCCTGAGACTGAGACCAGATGTACTGGCACATGCCTGTAATCCCAGCGCTGGGGAGGCGGAAAACAGGAGGATCACGACAAGTCTGATCTTCACAGTGATACCCTCTACCAAACACACACACACACACACACACACACACACACACACACAAAAAAAAAAAAAAAAAAAAAAAAAAAAAAAAAACAGCAGAAGTATTACAAGTGCTTGCTAGAACAAGATCACATACGTGAAAGGCAAAAAGATAGGAGTGTTTATTTCTATTAGGTCAGAAAAAGTTGTAGAAGAGCTGGTTTGATGCCGAAGGTGAACTCAGCCTGAAGAGGTGTGTCAACATTTCAGGGGCAGTTGTAGAAGGCACCAGAGGGGTAGTCTACACACGAGGACCATGCAATGTATCCCCAGGCATGGAGACTTGAACTGGGATGGTGCCTATGCCTGCATGTTTTAGGATTATAACATGAGCAGCTGGTGAACCTAAGGCTGGAGGCACAGAGGATACCAGCACCCAGAAATCCTCCTGTAGAAACAAATCAGGCTTCACCCTGTCATTTCCCTTCTGGCCCTGGAATCTTGCCTGAAGTTCTCAGGAGTGAACCAGTCGGCCAGAAAGCTATTTCTAATGGTATCTGGAAGACATGTTCAGTTTGGAGGTCTATAAAACAGCATAACACAATCAGGAATGGATACATTTTATGATAGAGTTTCTTCATTCACAGAATAAATATTTGCTGGCACATAAAGTGCCTTGGGGAGATCATATCATAGGCCTCACATTCTATTGAGAAATTTAAGCACTAAAAAAGAATTTAATTGCAAATTATATTAAATTATATATTTTAAAAACATGAATGTTATGCCACGGGAAAAGACATTAATGTAAATTATTCCTTACCAAGAACTAGAAAACAAACCTTAGCCAAGTAAGGCTAGTAAAATGTTCAGTTTAGCTGCCTTGTGTATTGTCTAGTTTTTGTCTTCTTTCTTTCGATTTTCTTTTCTGTTTTACACTGAAATTACCTTTTCTGATGGTATGGACCCACCCATCTAGTTGAACACTCTACCACGGAGATACATTCCAAGCCAATAATCTCCTTTTGTGTCAACTTTATAGTGATTCCTCTACCAAAATTCACTCAAACACCAGATTTTCAATAACAATTCTTGGGGCCAGGGAGATAGCTCAGTAGAATAAGCACTTGCCTGGCAACTGCAAGGGCCTAAATTCAATCCCCAGTTCTACAAAAAAAAAAAAAAAAAAAAAAAATTGCAGATGTCAGAACCAGTCCTAGCCCAGGTCCGGTGAGTGTGTGGAGAGCTTCCTGCTACCCTGCGCCGGTGGGACCAGTCCCAGCCCAGGCACAGCGTGGGCTGGACCCTCTCCCACCCCCTCGGGCC
>NW_004524604.1:2543985-2545965 GCF_000260255.1 Octodon degus | reverse complement strand
AACATGGGAAATGCAGAAATGACTGCAGTGCAGCAGTAATTATGGTGCACTTTTTCGCTATTTAAGTTGGATATTTCTCTACATTCCTGAAACAATTTTTAGGTTTTTTTTGTACTAGACAATGCAGGCAGTGTTTTCACAAAAGTAACTGTACAGTGATTTGAAATACAATAAATGAAGGCAATGCATGGCCTTCCAATAAAAGATATTTGAAGACTGAAAAAAAAAAAGAGAGAGTACAAAATAGTATTAAAACAAAAAAATACAAGTGTTATAGAATTTCATTTAACAAAATAATATGGATTTCACAGTATTTGTTGTAATGTATAATGTTGTCTTCCCACTAATTGTTCATATTATCAGATATATGCATGTAAAATTGGAGAAGAAAGCAAAAAGAAATATATAAGAAATTAAGATATAAAGACACAGGACAGTTGCACAAACCATCCTGCTTACATAGATATATATCTCTTTCCCTCACTATCTCTCGTGTCCTACTCCTCAACTTAGTAATTCTTTCCTTCTGAATAGATCCATTCCCTTTTCCCAGTATCTACTGCACCCTGAAGGCTTTATTTTCTCTTTCAGATTCTCACATAAGGGACAATACAGTGTTTGCACATGCAAGTCTGATTTATCTCACCTATGAGTATGGTATCTAGTTGCATCTATTTACCATTAAAAGCCACAAATTTATACTGTTTGAGAGCTGAATAATACTCCATTGTATAAAAACACCATATCTTCTTTATCTATTCCTCAGTTGATGAGCATTTGGGTTATTTCTGAGATTCAGCCATCACAAACTGCACTGCTATAAACATGGGTGCATATGTACCAGTATGGTGTGATGTTTTCAGTTCTTCTGGAAAAATATGCAGGAGGCAAACAGCTGGCTTGATGGAATCTCTAATCCTAGGTTTTTAAGGAAACTTCACACTGATTTCCACAGTGGTTGTACCAGTCAGCCCTCCCACCAGCAGTGGAGAAGGATTCCTTTTTCCCCACAGCCCCTCCAGCATTTGTTATTGGCTGACTTATTGACATTAGCCATTCCTTCTGGGGTGAGATGGAATCTCAATGTTGTCTTAATTTGCATTTCTCAAATGACCAATGATGTTAACCTTTTTTCATATATTTACTTGCCATTAGTTTTTCTTCATCTGAAAAGTGTATGTTCATCTCAGGTACCCACATTTGGGTTGGATCTTTGAATTTGGGGTTCTGATTTTTTAAAACTTTTTTATATGTTCTAGATAGAAGGCCTTTGTCAAAGGGACATTTGTCTATAACTTTTTTCCCACTTTGTGGGTTTTCCTTTTACTCTGTTGGAGATTTCTTTTGAAGTGCAGAAACTTTTCAAGAAGATGAGATCCCAGTTGTTGATTCTTTGAAGTATTTCCCATGTAGTTTGACTTTTGTTCATGAACTCTCTACCTACCCCTATGTCTTTAAGATTTCCACCTACATTTTTCTCCAGAAGATTTAGTGTTTCTGTTTTAATGCTGTCCTGAGAAGCTTTTGAAGTGTTGTCTTGATGACCATAGTTTACTAGTTTGTTCTTTGTCATGAAATGTTCTAATTTGTCCATCAATTTTAAAAGATAGTTTTGCAGAATATATTAGTCTAGATTGAATGTTGTTCTCTTTTAGAGCTTAAAATACCTCACCTTCACTTCTAGCCTTTAAAATCTGTGTTCAGAAGTCTACTATAATCCTAATGGATTTATCTTTATGAATGATGTTTTGTTTTTCTTTGACAACTTTTATTTTTTTTTCCACAAATAATACACTGCATATATTATTCTTAGTGGTTAATTGCTGTACAAGATGCGGACTTGTGATCCTATTTACAAACACCAATAGAACAAATCATTCCATTCATTAAGACAATGCAACTACATATCTACCCCAACCACTTTGAATACACAGATACAGAATGGACATTCATCGGTGTACCCCATTTTTCCTAAGTTCA
>NW_004524604.1:2498272-2522590 GCF_000260255.1 Octodon degus | reverse complement strand
GGATAGATATATAGTTGCATTCTCTTAATGAATAGAATGATTTGTTCTAATGGTGTTTGTAATTAGGATCTCAAGTCCGCATCTTGTACAGCAATTAACCACTAAGATGAATATATGCAGTGTAAAAAAAAAATGCAGATGTTTAAAAAATAAATAAATAAAATAACAATTCTTACAACTGATTTCAAAGAATGCTTCCTTTCCCTCAAAGATGTTCTGCAAAATGCCTATCATTGTAATTTACTTCCATAAAGTATTCTTTCTGTAGAAATCTGGCCTGCAAATGCTATGTTTTCTATTGTTATTTTTCTGCAGCTTCTACGTCCCTCTTTAGTGCTCATTAGAGTATAGGCCTTTATTATTCCCCTGGTTGTTATAAGGGTAGAGTGCAATGCTGCTGTGATGGTTCTGTGTGGAAGGGGGACTTCCAGTCTGAGCCCCTTCCCATATTGCTGTTCAGCGTGTACACTGTGGGCCTCGGCCACATGTCGTCTCTGTCCACACCCACAGTTTTCTGCTTAGCCCAGCAACCCACAAGCTTAACCTCACTGCCTACATAAGTTTCAAATTTTTTAACTGATTTTTCATAAGAATTATTTGAGAATAAGAATGGTGTCATTTTTAAAATTAGTAATTTAAGTTCACTAAAAGTGCTGGAATACTCTCAGAAATAGTCATTATGCTTTAAGTTTTAAACAAATGCTAACAGCTGGAAGCATACCTCATGTATACAGGAGGCCTTAGACTCAATTCCCAGCATAAGAAGGAGAATGGAAGGGGGGAAAGAAAGAGAAAAAGAAAAAGGAAAGAATAGAATCTTGAGTAATGGCAAACGTTAGAGATCAACACATAATCTATCATTACAGATGCAAGCATAGCTTCTGCATGTCGTACTCATAAACTATATGCACAGAACTGTTGTTAGAGGAGAGCTAAGTATGTAACAAACAATTTATTGAGTACAGCTGTCCCCTAACAACCTACTTGTTTAACAACTGGACTTATGACCCACCATACAGACTTTCAACCCATCATTCTTTTTTGTACAGTGTTCATCTTGTTCATAGAGCCTCAAGGTCTTTCTCTTCCACAGAACACCTTGTCTGTACAGTGTTGAAATGTTGTAGCTTGTACCATACAGTACAGCACTGTAGCTTTACGTTCTGTCATACATTACAGTACTGTATGAAAGAGTTATGAAAATAGAAACAATGTCATGGAGTTGGAATTTCCTTTGTTCTGAATCGTACAATGTACATATTGTATACAATTCCTCAATTAGCAGCCAAGCCAGTTGCAGGCACACAACTCCTAAAGGAGGAATAGTTGTTACTTATTTACTTAGTAACAGTTTTTTGTCTCTGACATGAATTTTTTTCCCTTACGTGGAACTTACCAATAATGAGTTAATGTTTCAGGAGCTAAATGTTGTATGAATTGTTGAGCAGTGGGATAAAATATTTATTTTATGAATTTCTGAAATGTTCTAATTTCATGACTGTACTTGACACAGTCCCTCTGGCCCTCCACCTTTGCTGCCTTGCTCTGACCAGTAAGTAACACCTTTCCCAGGGCTGTCTGTGACAAATATCTCATGCAGCTTCTGGTTAGCTTAGTCGGATTGGCAGTGTCATCAAGGTACTCAAAGGCACGTCTGAGCCTTGACTCTGAGCAATAATAATTTATAGAACTGAAAATGTTGAAATACTTACATCTTACTAAGTAGAACAGAATTTGGAATGTCCAAATAAACTTGAAGTCAGGGTCAGCCAAATAGCTCAGCAGGTTAAAGCCCCTGCACGCAGGCACAGGGGCCGGGCGTTTGATCCCTGGGCCTCCCGTGCCAGCCCCGCCCCTGGGGGGATGGCAATTGAAACTGGGCGTGGTGGTGCGCGCTTGTAACCCCAGCTCTTGGGAGGCTGTAAACAGGCAGATCACTACAAGTCTGATCTAGTAGTGAGACCCTAAACACCCTGTAGACCCTTCCTAAAAATGCAAATGAATTTTGTTATATGGAATTTTGAATATTATTTTTATGTTTCCATATGACTCTTGAGTATTTGTTTTAAGATCACAAATCACTCCCTGCATTCCAGTTAAACAACGAAAGTGTTTTCAAATTTGAGATTTCCAAGGAATTGGGGCATTCTGGCTTTTTAGCACCCAACCATTGGCCTGATGAGGAGTGGGAACAGTGGAGAAATTCTGCAGCTCAAGAGAGCCTCTGGCTTAAGCTGTTTAACACGTGGTTTTGACAGTTGAGAAATCTTACTCAGAAAAGATGTCAGCAGCATATTTTGGTACAAAAAAAACAAGAAACACAAGTCTCCTCCATGATCAGAAGGATACATTGTCCTTTCCTTACTTGACAGAACCGCGTCCCTTACAAATCACTTCATCTTCTCAACTCTGAAGAGTCCCAGACACATTCTTTAACCACCCTGAACTGCTGAGGTTTGACTCTGCGTGAGACCTCAGTGTTCCCGACCGCTTGGGTGAGTGCAGGATGCCTTGAAGCAGACAATCGTGTCACTCTGGGATTGCTGAGGGTGTGAACAGAGCAGCACAAGAATGCTTTGGGTCTCTGTCCCTCTGTGGTGGGTCATTGTTAAGAAATATTGCCTCACCTGGAATTCCGAGAAAGGCAGGGCTCCATAGCCCCGGGGAAGTTTTGTCCTAACATCTGTGGCTGTTCTAACCTACTGGAATCAGAAAATACCTAGAGCCAGTCTGAAATCTCTTTCAGAAAGGCTGCCACCATGTGGCACTTCGGAGCTATGACCAGAAGAGTTCCGGGAGGGTCACAGTTCTCAAGACCACGCGCTCCAGTCTATTCCCAAACTCTAGATCGGCACTGAGTCATTCCCGTGGGCACAGGGCAAACAACAGAAAGCCTATGGAAACCTTTTTTTTAGACTTCCTGGACTTCTCTCCACTCAATTAAAAGCATGACGAGCTTACGTGGGTAATGTGTTTAAACGGGGAAAAAATGACCTTAAAGACAGAAGTCAGTTTTGAAACTTTAAAATCTACATGTTTTAAATTTCAAAGAAGTAGGTTCAAATTTAACAAACTATGTGCTAATAACATGCAAATCAATAATATCAATTCATTTGGAATGCATGTAACTCAAAAGAAATAAGTTCCTCCCACTTAATGTTTCATAAAACCTATGGATTAATTATACTACTAATAATGTAGGGAATCATTTACTCTGTACTTACACTAAAAGCAGGATTTGGCAAATAGGACTGACACCTCGGGACTAGCATAGCAGTAGGACCAATTATCCCTAATCTTAATTCATACACAAGTCTTACAGTGCAGGCATAAGGCAAATAAATAATGTGATATCCATTTCATAACCGAAAAAGGTAAATGAAGCAGGTAAGTAGTCTTAAGGTAATACTCAATATTTAAAACAGACCCAGAGCTTTGCAACCCCTGAATTCTGCTCTAGTACTCAGACTTCCTCTGAAATTTTCTCTCATTTACATATCTTAAATACTCAGTCAAGGGTTTCTTTTATAGGCATCAACTTTTTTCTCAATGAGTAGTTTTTATATCCTTGGAGAGAAACTAGATAAAAGCAATTCAAAAATAGCATCTGCTCCTTTGGAGGTGTGAATTACTCTTTAATATACATGATCTAAAGATCTTACATCTCTCTTCTCCTAATAACCTATGCTATTTAAAGATATAACCAGTCACGATCATCTCTGCTCCTGCTAAAAACTTCAACAGCAGTTAACATACACGCACAGGCTTTCAACTACTCAGGGTACTGGACCTAATTATGCATGTACCAAGTATATATTGTTTCCAGTATACTAAGACACTTAAGCTTCTCGACAACCTTGTGAGCTGGCCAATTGTATCTGCGTTTTACAGATGAGCAAATAAGTGCAGACAGTTTACACAATTTGTCCAAACTCACGTAGGTCATTCTTGACAGTGGGGCTGAAAGCCAAGGTCTGATTCTGGAAGTTTCACCCTCCAGTAGTCCTCTGGCTCTTAGTTAGAAACTGCTTTCTGCCTCTGCAGCATCTGAAGTAAACTATCATTCTCCTGCTGTATACAGTTGAACAATGTACATGTGTAAGTCTATGATTCATCACCTCTAAACAGCTGAAAAAGTATCAGGAAGATACTGGTCTTTGAAAGGCCCATGGAACACCTCCTGAACAGGCAGGAACAGGAGCCTCAAGGTCACTAGTGCATTTGTCTGAGCGGCAATCTGCCACGGACTTGGTATCACAGAACTGAGCTATTGAGCAGTCAAGGAGAGAGGGAGGTTTGGCAACTCGTTGTGCGCCTGCACAATAGACTTCGAGTCCTCAATACGTGCAGTCTTAGGCGTGGACGTGGCTGCAGACATGACCTTGATGTCAACCTAGACAGAAAAGAATCCACCCTAATTAATTGTGTTTAGAGCTGCTTTGCATTAACAATTGTCTCCTAATCAGAGGATACAACTGAAATCTTAGTGAGAACAATAAGCTCATTTCTTCTTGTTTCTTATGGAGACCCTAAGTGTCCCTCAAGGATGCTGAGTGACCACCTCATCCATGAAAAAACTAGTTAATGATACTGTACATAAGGAATGTTTTGACTGTAGTGTGTGTGTGTGTGTGTGTGTGTGTGTGTGCACGCGCGCGCATTCAGGGCTATTTTTTCTTTTCAACCACAAAACCAGAGAGGGAAGTGTGGGATCAGGTGGGCCGGGCCTGGCAGAAACCTCATGACTGTGTCCCCGCCTCCCTGTGCTGGTGGAGGCGTCTGCAGCAGCATTTAAATTCCGCAGGCCCAGTCTGTCAGCAGCAGCAAGAGGAGGCAGGAGCTCAGCATCCTCTGGCACAAGACTCCTAGGCAGCCGCAGCCTTCTCCGCCAGAAGCCAGCAGAGGTAAGCCCATCCTGCGCTGCCCTGTGGCTGACACGTGGAAGCCAAGAGAGGTAAGCCCACCCTGTGCTGCCCTGTGGCTGACACACTCAGCTGGCCCTCTGGGGGAGGTCCAAGCTGTGAGGAAAACAACTCGCGCTGTAGAGCAGGTGGACTTGGATTGCGACAGTCATGAGTAAGCAGATGGACGCAGTGCAGTTCTCCTGGATCGCAGGTTTCTAGGTATTTTGAAACTCACTCAAATGCAAAACTTAAAAATATGTCCACTGGGTCCTAAAGAACTAAAACTACTGATTCTGACCAGAAAAAGGTAAAATTCTTTGAAATGACTGTTCCTGCATCATTTTCAATGTCTGCATGATTGTGGAGGCAATTGAAAGGATCTTTTGTGCTAAAATAAGCCAATGATAATGTTATTTTTTGAATGTCATAATTTATCTCATGTTTAAGGAGGGAAAGCTGTTTCTGAATAAACTATCTTATTTCTGGAGTTAGCTCTTTAAAGGTTAACCAGCTGGCTGCGTGACACATGCTCAGGCTCCTTATTACAAGGAGGGAAGCTACAGACTGTGTTCTCTATTCCATTTCAAATTTCTAGAGTACCTTATTTAAATAACTTTCAAGATACCTTTATTTTCCCTAAGAGCCATCATCTTAATTTTAGGTAAAAATCATGTCTGAAATGTATGTTGGAAAAAAGAAGAAGACAATTTTTTTTCATAGTGTGATTTTTAGTATGTGTTTTTCTTCCCTGGAAAATAAGAACCCTCTCACACAAGTTTATTTTAGTTATTAAAATCACTGTTGCCTTGTTTTAGGACAGCCGGTGGTATCAGATAACAGTGAGTCCTCTAAATTTTAGAGTAAACTCAGACTTAATAAAATTCCCCTCTCCTTTTCTAACAAAGATAGAAGGAGGGGTAGAAATACAAATATTAACATCAAATATAAAAATGTTAAAAAAATTTCTGAGAAGCAGAAATGATTCCATAGAACATGTTATTTGAGGGTTCTCTGTGCCAAGGCATTTGCAAAAGGCGAAGGGCATGTTTTAACCTCTGAAGGTGACAAAGGTTCCTCACAAATATTTTTCAGGAAAAATCACCACCATGAGGATTGCTGGGATTTGCTTTTGCCTCTTAGGCATTGCCTACTCCCTCCCAGTGAGTACAGCTGAATTATAAAGAAAATTCTTGAAAATAAATGATTTGTATACAGGGGACACATTCACAATATAATTTTTCTTCATGTTTTCTGTTTCCAAGGTTAAGGAGGCTGATTCTTTCAGCTCTGAAGATCACCTGGTAAGCATCTTTTTAGGTTCACCAGACTGTTAAAATCATTTCTGCATCTACTGCAAGAGGTGCTATGAAAATTTATTAAAAATTTAATTATCTATCACATATCAGCCCTGTTAATTTCTAAGTAGTTATTGACTCCCTGCTATAGATCTATGATAGTTCTAAATACAGTATATTTTGATAAATATATTCTCTTAAAATCAAATTGTGTGTGTGTGTGTGTGTGTGTGTGTGTGTGTGTTACTAAGGATTAGATCTAGGTCATTTACACTGAACTAGAACCCCAAACCTCTTGTGTTTATTTTGAGACAAGGTCTTGCTAAGTCGCTAAGTTTCTCAGGCTGGGCTCAAACTTGCATTCCTCCTGCCTCAGCCTCCCAGAGTTCTGGGATAGTAGTTATGCATCACCAAGCCCATTTTAGGTCTTTTAATATAATAAAATTATGCCCCAGACAATTTCAAGCAAAAATTTTAGGTAAATTTAGAGAAACTTTTCCAATGTAGAGAAAAGCTGAGTTTAAAATACACCTCAGCTGCTGATCCAAATCGCTTGCATGACCCTAACACTCACAATATCGCCTAAGATACTTGCTAAGAAGCCCATTGTGAAAAGAAATCTGTGCTGTTTGCATCTATTGTGCTTGTCAGCTGACTCGAGGTCACATTTTCCTAACCAAGCATAAGACCAAGCCAAATTCTTTATTACAATTATTCGAGCAGCACCATAGAAGTACCTGCCCCTCCACAATAGATGAAACTGGGCCAGCCACACAACAAATGGGCCTTGTCCCTACAGCTTAGACAAAAAGGCACACAGAGTTCAATCCCAGAGGCACAGAATAAGGGCCAGTCTAGCGCTGCCTGGGTTGAGGCAGGGAGATTGCTTAAAATGACACAGCAAGAGAGGTGTTCTGTGAGCGCATGTGTGACCGGTGCATCCCTGGTGTGGGCATGGGCATGTGCCTGTTCTCCAATTGATCTAGAACACAGGTGTTGACTCATAATAACAAGCCAGAAAGAGTAACATTCTCAGAGAAGATAGAGGCCCCAGCAGAAGCAAGAACGAGTTCTGTTTTGAATGGAATAAAGGGTGACAAGGGTGCATTTTTCTAGTATTTTTGTCAGTTCGTGTTTGCACAATGTCTCTGAGTGCAGAGTCAGTGCTTGAACTTCACTCATTGTCATTCTTTCTTCATCCCCTCCCTCCCATCTTTTCCCACTCCCTTTTTGTCTTGCTCCCCCTGCCCTTTGAGAAAGAGCCAGCTGCCTACTTCCTACTATGTATCCTTTATTTTGCTTTTTAATTATACTTTGAGTTTTTCAAGAGGCTCCTGAAGCCATGACAGTGAGACTGAGGTAGAAAAAGGGGACTCACAATTTTGCTGCTGGGGAATTTGATTTTTAAAAATTTTAATTAACTTACATTTAAATAGCTACACGTGGCTAAGGGTACCATATTAGATAGCACAGCCATCGAGTTCCTCTTTGTTCTGTGGAGAGGAAAAGATGTTTCAGGAGTACTTCACTAAGAAGAAAGTTCAGCCAGCAAGGGTAGAACAGGAAGCAGTGTGAGAACTAAATAGAGAGCCATGGCACCCAGGGTTGAGCCCCAGCTCTGTCACCTGTCAACAATTAAGATCACCAAGGCTGTGTTTCCTGAACAGTAAGACGGGAAAGTACTGATAACTGTCCCACTGAGGGATACGACTAATATTTGTGAAATGTCTCAATAGAATTCCTGGTCTACAGCAAGTGCTATTAATACTTCAGGAAGTGAAACTATAAGAGAAAATACATGATAAAAGATAAAGTTCTGACATATGGTGCTTCTGCAGAAGGGTTGGCAAAATACAGTTTTTCCAGTTTATAGCTTTGAGATCCCTGTTTCTTTTCTTAAAGATGATAAATATGTGACTTTTTTTCTATAGCGCGACAACAAATTCCCAGAAGCTATGGCTTTATGGTTAAAGACTGACCCGTCCCTGAAGGAGAATATTATAGTACCACAGGTACTTTCAGACTTCTTAAAATGAAACAACTGTGTGATAGAACCACTCAGGCCATCCCAGCTGGTCATGGGGATTCTTCCTACTGCTTGGTAAATGTGTGGCTATCCTTGTGGTTTTTCCCTTGTTAAGCTGTCCGCCAATGAAGATGAAAAATAAGACCAATTTTGGATTTAAAAAAACACACTTTTGAACAAAATCTGAGCATGTATGATGAGCACTAATGGAGTCATTCCTTTTCCAGAATTCCGTGTCCTCTGAAGAAGACAATGGCTTGCAACAAGAGGTACGTTCTTACTTTAATTCAAAGACTCGTCATGGGAGACTGGGAGAAAGCCGGCACATGGACTCTCTTCTCATGAGATTCCATTAGCGAGTATTCCTACAAATTGTCACTCTAAATCTTGATCAGAGGGCTGGGGAGATATCTCAGTGGCATAAGTGCCTGCCTGGCAAGCGTAAGATCCCACGTTCTATCCTCAGTACTGCAAAATAAATAAATAAATGAAACTTGATCAGAAAGAAAACACGTACTTACTAAATTTCAGAATTATAAGGATTATTTGGGTAACTTAAATGTTGTAGTAAATGTCTACGGATGCCTGTTATTTGAAACACTAGGCTTCTACAATTCATGTAAGATTTTTTAAAACATCTAATAATCTTATAAGAGTATAATTAGTCATACAAAGATCAAAATTTTGACATTAAAGTGTTGTTGTTCCTAACATAATAATTTAGTAAGTATTATTAGGATGCTTAATTATTGATCAAAGAGATAAATTTATTTTCTTTAAGATTTAACTATGTATCTCTAAAAGGGCAAATTAGATAAACACCCATTGTGTTTGCTAGCTTGAAGTTTACTGGAACTTAGTTACTTCAAATAAAAGATTAGAACTACAGTGTGTACACACATGTAGCACAGGCACCTATTGCTTACTCATAATAACATAGGGACATGGTTATAGGTTTTGGAACACACAATAAAATGTGGCTGTTCTGGTATCTGGAGGATTTTTTTTCCCATAATTTTATTGATAAACAAATAGCAATGAGACTGTTTCAAATCAAATTGGTAGGACAGTTTCAATAATTAACACATTGCATGGAGGATTTTTATTTCAAATAGAAAAATCAATATCACAATTATGTATCTGTGATCTTATATCTATTACATTATGTTATATCATTAAATTTAGTAAACTGAATGACCTCTAGTATGTACAAAGAAAAGCAATGATTTTGTATGAATGTTCATACACATACATTTGACTTGAAAACATATGGAAATGATGTTTATTTGAAACCATGAATAGTTCAGAGTGTTATTTCATTCATCCCTATGTGAAAGAAAATTAGAAAATACTTGCAAAGATTCTGAAACTAAACAAAACAAAGATAGTAAAAGCCTAAGGCAGCATAAAAGATAGGGGAAAATAAAAATCCAGACACTCATTTGCGGCATCCTGATTGCTAGACCCTCCCAAGTAACTCCAACGAGAGCCACGACCACATGGACGACGAGGATGATGATGACAGGGATGAGGACTCCGTTGACACAGATGACCCTGACCACCATTCCGATGAGTCTGACCATTCTGACGAATCTGACGAAGTGGTCACTGAGGCTCCCACTGAGGGTCCGGAAACCCCTGCCTTCAGTCCCATTGTGCCCACCGTAGAAATATACGATGGGCGCGGCGACAGTCTGGCTTACAGTCTGAGGTCGAGGTCTAAGAAGCTCCACATTTCTGATGCGCAGGTAAATCCCATAGAACTTAATTCTACACACAGTTTTTATACTCACTAGCCAGTCAGCAACCAGGCAGGCACTTCTTAGCAATCTACTTTATGACCACTAACCACAAAACAGGGCTCTTGTTTTTGTTAAATCCACATAATTTCTTCCTAATTTTATCACTCAAGCGGAATTCTATTTTTCAAGCCCTGACTCTAAAGCATTTGTTGTACTTACAGTTTTACAGACAAAAGGCAAAGCAATTTGAGAAAACCGCTATTTGTGAAATACAAGGATCACACTTTCAAGCCAAATACTTAAATACAAGGATCACACTTTCAAGCCAAATACTTAAGAGAATTTGTAGAGCCACAAACCCAGGCAAAGGATCTGGGTTCCGCCCAGGCTTGCCATTTTCTGTCCACTTTACATTTTAACTTTTAATTTATTTTTTCTTCATGAAACTCAGAGATAATATCTATCTCAGAATTTTCATTACATGTAAAAGTAATATACATACTAAAGTGGACAACTTATACGAAAAGGAAAAGGATCGGCAAAGTACAAAGTACTGCGCCTGCTGATGCTTTTTTTTTTTTTTTTTTTTTTTTTTTTGGTCAGCCAAATTAAGACAATGTTCTGTACGGCTTGGCCTAAAAGCTAGAGATTCAGAGAGAAGCGTAACGTCCCTATTGCTGGTTGCTCACGTAATGCCCCTCGCATCTTACTCAGGACCCAGATGCTACAGATGAGGACCTCACCTCACACGTGGAGAGCCAGGAGTCCAGCGCTGCACACAAGGCCGTCCTCGTTGCCCAGCGCCTGAATGTGCCCTCCGACTGGGACAGCCATGGCAAGGACAGCCATGAGTCCAGTCAGCTGGATGTCCCGAGTGTGGAGAGCCACAGCCAGGAGCAGTCCCGAGAGCGCATGCGGAAGGCCCGGGACAACAGCGGCGAGCACTCTGATGTGGTCGACAGTCAGGAAGGCGCCAAAGCCAGCCAGGAACTTCCCAGCCAGGAGTTCCCCAGCCACGAAGACCCCCAGAGTAAGGAGGAAGAGGGACGCCTGGAAGTGCGCGTTTCCCAGGAATTAGATAGCGCCTCTTCCGAGGCCAAATAAAAAGAAAGAGCAAGTTCTTTCTTTGCTTTTGGTCAGAAGGAAAAAAAAAAAATGCAATAGAGGGAATTGAGAAAAAATATGAAATGCTTACATAGCAGGTGAATGTATAAGTGTGTGGCTTTGGAAATTAATGTTTTCAAGCATTCGTTCAACTTGTTGCTTCATGGTAATATCCTTGTAGCCTAAAAGCTTTAGCATTTGTCTGTGTTCTTTTCATAGAAGAAATTCAAGCCATCACTGCATTTTAATGTTTGCTATTCTTTTAAGAATAGAAATGTATGTAGAGGCAGTCAAAATACTTTCACATACTTATCAGAGAGAATGAATACTTTATGTCACTATCATCTTCTGTTTTTTAAATTAGTGTATATTTTGTTCTGATTATTTTGTTGGTGTGAATAAATCTTAAGTCCGGAATGTAATAAATTTGGTGATGCCAATTGCATTTCTCTTTTGCATTCTCTCTTCTCTTTTGGTTTCTCATATGTTTTGGTACAAATGTGAGGTGTCCCCCGAGGGCCTCTGGCGCTGAGAAGTGGAGGTTTTGCAAGGTGACTGGGTCATGGGGCAGTGTGCTCATCAGTGGATTAATCCAGAGATCCATGCAGAGCTGACTGTGCTGCTGGGAGGTGGGGCTGGCTGGAGGGAAGGAGTGGCCTGGATGATTACATCCCCCACTTCCTGTCCATCCTCCTGTGAGCAGCCTGCCTCTGCCACTCCCTGCCTGTGGACGTGGACTGAGACTTGTGAGCCTGTGGGCCAGAACAGCCCTGCTCCCTTAGGTTATGGGTGCCAGGTACTTCATTCCCTTTAGAAGAACTTCCCTAGAGCACCTTGGCTGTGTTGCAATGAGCAAAGTGTTGCTGTTATAATAAGAGGCTGGACTTAGGAGAGAGCAGGTCGTGGCTCAGGACCCAGGGTTCATTTTCTGGCTGAGCAGTTCTCTGTGGATGAAACGAGGGTTAAGTGGCAGTTAGTATTTGGCTACATCCCTCTAGCAACTCGGGATTCCCCAGAGGAATGCTTTTTTCTAACTTTTAACACAACTATTACAAAAACCAGTGAAAACCTAGATGCAATCACAAATTCATTTTATTGTTTCTCATCACTGCCCATTATCTTGTTCAGTAAACTTACCAGTTTCCTGCCTTTGGTGAGGACTTGGGTAGAGTTTCCCAGGAACGGTTCTGATCACTCTCAGATATGAAACAAGTTGTTCTTTTATAATAAAAAAAAAAATGTAAATGCCTCAGGTGACAAAATACTGGAGTAAATCTAAATGTTCTGGAAAATTTAAGTTGAACAATCTTCAATCCTTTCTCTTGTAGTCTGCTCTTTCTAGATACTCCTTTTACAAACTTTAGAATTCTATTTTCCCTTGGGAAAACTTAAGAGTATAAGGAAAATTTATAACCTCAAATTTCTGCAACAACAAAACAAGTAAAAGGATGAGAGTAAATGAATTGAATTTATATCTTAAAAATTAGGAAAGAACTACAAAGTACAGAAAAATAAAATGGAAAATTTATTTTATGAACAATAAAATAAACCACTAACCAATCTAATAAAGAAAAAGGGTTGAAGGGTTTCTTTTATAAATCATGAAATAAAAATAAGGAAATTGCTGGTGAAACTTGGGACATATTAAAGGCTAATAATGACTACTTGTCACCGTTCTATCCAAATTAAATGAAAAATCTAGAAAATTTAGAGAATTTTCTTGGAAAATGCAGTACACACATCCCTTAATCGCTGAAAACATTATTAGGCCAAATGCATTCAATATACCTAATGCCAAGTATCACAGCTTAGCACCACAGCACAGGGCAGAGTCAGCTGCTCCCTTCTGGCCACGTGGCTCACTGCATGTGGCCGACTAGCTGCTGTGGCTTCTGCACTGCCCAGCTTCAGAAGAGAGCATGGAACTGCCCATGGCCATCATGGCAAGAGATCAAAGTATACACCAGAAGCTCCATCACACTCGGTATCATCTTCATGTCTTCGTAGAGTGGAAAAGGAATAAGTCAAACCTCAGTAAATCAGGAATCTTGTGTGGAAATTATGGCCTATGATGAATGTCTACCTTCTTCCTAATTTTATAAAATGAGAAAGAATGGGGATACTTCCTTGACATGGTGAAATATTTTATGCTTTGGTCCCCAAATCAGCCCCATACTTAATGGACAGACATTTAGAAACATTCCCGTTAAGATCAAACATGAGCAGGAATGTCCTCCAACTCCACTATTTTAGTACCATAAAGAAATTAAAAACTAATGATAATCCAGGTATGGTGATACATGCCTGTAATCCAGCACTCAGGAGTCTGAAGCAAGAGGATCTTTGGGAGATGGACCACAGATCTAAATTTAAAAGGAAACTTCTAAATGGACCACAGATCTAAATTTAAAAGGAAACTACCAAAGCATTAGACCAACACGTGTGTGAGTTACGTAGCAATCCAGATATCAAGAAGACTCTTCTGACTAGGAGAGCTGGTCCCCACCACCGACCCTGCAGACACCATTGGTCAAATGCAGTGGCCCCTGAGCTCCCAATACCCTGCTTCAGGTGGCACGTCTTCACAGTCAGTCTCAGGTGATGGGTTTTTAAAAAAAAATTTTATAATGTATTTTGGTACAGGGTCTCACTATGCAGCTCTGCTTTCAGCCTTCCCAGCACTGGGATTACAGGCATGTGCCACCACTCCTGGTCTCGGTGACCAGCTCATTGTGCCTGGGGGGGGGGGGTGAGGCATGTGGTGCCAGGCTTGTCCCTGCACTTGCCTAAATAGGCACTTAGTCTGTTTAAATTTTTTGCAGGCCCAGCCTCCAGGTGATAGGTTAAGTGTGTTGTCCCCACGTGCCATAGAATACAGGCATCCCATTTTCCTCTGGCCAGCAGCTCCGCACTGTGTTCAAATCCAAGGACGTGACTATGTTAAACGTAAAATCTCATCTTTGAATTGTGGTATCATTATTCAAACACCATCCCTGAACCACTTCTCCATCCAAATGAGTTCATTAAGAAGACAGAGAACACACCAGCAACTGAGCCGGAAAACTTCAATGTAAAGCATCATCAGCTAGAAATGGGATGAACGAGAGAGGATAAAAGACAGTTCTGATGATACCATAGGTTTCAAATTATCCAAACAAGAAATAGTTTGTATAGAAGTGTCCTCTTCTCAAAACTCAGGTTCTTGCTTCACAGAAAGGGTGCAGCTGCAGCCCAGCGTAGGGCAGAGGAGTTTGCTGTGTTACTCTGGGTCAGTGGGTTGAAGTTAGCAATCAGGCTGACAAGCAGGGAACCATGGGTGGAACTGCCGAGCAGGAAACAAGCCAGAAAGTGAGTGGCAAACACAAAATCCACCGGGTGTGGGTGAAAGGCAGGCAATCTTGACTTAGGAACAAGTGGGAGCCAAGCAGGTTGAAGGGCTCCTGTAGTGTGGCTCCAGTGCCCTCTGCTGACAACGCTCACAAGGTTCATTCATGCCAGCTGGCCAATGGAAGCACGTTGGCAGGGTCCCCCTCCAGGGACACAAGGCGGCTGGAGGCCAGGGGTTGGCAGCAGGGAGGCAGCCAACTGAGAGCTGGACAGGCTCAGCAGAAAAAGTCTAATTTCTATTCAGGGACCAGAAGGATTAAAAAAAAAGGGTCTGGAACATATTTTTATGATATGATGAAAACAGCACTCAAAGACAAAATGAGGACACCTCCATAGGACCAGAGACCAAACTTGAAGGGGGCTTCTGTTGGCCAAAAGTGAGCAAATAAAAAGCATTCATTTCAGCAGTACATATGCTAAAGTTGGAACCGTACAGAGAATCAGCACTGTCCCTGCTTAAGGATGACATGCAAATTTGTGAAGTGTTTCTTATTTTTTTCAAACTCTGAGTGACAGATTCAATAAGAATATGGAAGCCTGGAAAAGATACCAAACAGAAATACCTGAAGTAAAACACTGTAGATCTCACACACTGCACAAATGTGCTGAGCGCTGGAGCACCAACTCCATAAAACAAGACAACTGCAATTAAAAGATCAAATAAACACTAGCACAATCACAGGAGAGGATGTTAACATGCCACTTTTGCAAAGAGATTTGTCAACTAAATAAAAAAATCAATAAAGAAATATCAGAACTGCCCCACATCCTTCAACGTAGGGACTTAATATAGAGTATTCCAAGGCTCTACAACAGAGTATGCATTCTTTTTAGCAGTACAGAGTGCCTTTTCCAAAATAGATCACATATAAGTGCACAAAACCTGCTTAAGTAAATATAAAAGAAATGCAATCACCCCATGCAAACCATCAGACCACTGTGCAATGAAAATAGGAATCAAAGAAGGAAGAAATTTTGGAAAAGGCCAAGCTCCTAGAAAAAATAATACTTAATCAATGTTTCACAGAAGAAATTTTTAAATTTCTAGAGGTTAATGACAGTGGTGGTGCAACTCAATGAAATCTCTGGAACACATGAAAATAGTCCTATAAGGAATAGTCATCACTGTCAAGGTCACATGAAGAAAACAGAGCATGCACAAATATGCAACTTTATGAGAAAGCTTAAAATAATTGAGAAACAAAAATAAATCCGCCCCAAACTGAAATTAATGAAATTATACAGATAGGAGTGGAAATTAATGAAATTAAGACTAAAAATAACAGTAAAATAATCAATGAACTGAAGAGCTAATACTTTGAAAGAATAAATATAATAGGTAAGCCCATTGCCAGGCTCATCAAGAGACACAGAGGCAGGATTCACATCAATGCAGTTAAAAATGAAAAAGGTAAAATAAAAACAGACTCTGGAAATCCAGGAGATAGTAAAAATAATACACTTCAAATAATTGTATTCCCAAAAAAAGCAAATTTTGAAGAAATTGACAGAATCCTAGACCCATAAAACTATTACAACTAACCCCCAAAATACATAAATATGCATAACAACCCAATAACAAACAAGAAAATTGACATAGTAAAGAATGTACTAGCAAAAAAAAAAGCCCAAGATCTGATGGATTCACTGCTGAATTCCACAAAACCTTTGAGGATGTTATATCACCAATACTCCTCAAGCTCTCCTAAGAAATTGACAGGATATGCTTCCTAATTCATTTATGAAAATCAGTTGTTATGGCTTATGTCTAGATGTCCCCACAAAGCCTCACATAGTCAAAGATGGGGCTTTTTAGAAGTGGCTGGATCTGGAGTGAATGGTGCTGAAGTTAAGTGTCTAATGCTGGGATTAAGAATGTGTGAAATCCCCGGTAGTGGGGGGAAAAAAAAAAGAATGTGTGATTACAGGGCCAGCCAGATAGCTCAGAGAACTAAAGCACCTGCTTAGGCAGGCAAAGGGACTGGGGTTCTCTCTGTCCCCTGGGGCATACTGAGATGGCAACTGAGGCTAGGCATGGTGGTGTGCACCTGTAATCCCAGTGATTGGGAGGCTGAAAATAGGAGGGTCACTATGGGTCCAATCTGTGTAGTGAGACCCTGTAGACCCTGCAGTAAATACATTTTAAAAATGTGTGTCCTAAGGATCAATGGAATGGATTAGAAGATGCTGAAGACTCTACAAACACATTCAGCCACCTTATCTTTGACAAAGGAGCCAAACATACTCACTGGAAGAAAGATAGCCTCTTTAACAAATAGTGCTGTAAAAACTGGCTCTCTACATGCTGAAAACTAAAACTTAACCCAGGTCTATCACCATGCATTAAGCTAAAGTCAAAATGGATTAAAGATCTAAACATTAAAACAGAAACACTAAATCTCCTGGAAGAGAAAATAGGAGGAACCCTTGAAGATATAAGAGTAGGCAAAGAGTTCATGAAAAAAATCAAATCGTATGGGAAACACTTGAAAGAATTAACAACTGGGACCTGCTCTTACTGAGAAGTTTTTGCACATCAAAAGAAATTACCAACAAAGTGAAAAGACAACCCACAGGGGGCCTGCCCCTTAGCTCAATTCTTTAAGTAGCTGCTTCAACAAAGCAGTCAGGCTCAGGTTGCTGTGGTTCAATCCGCACAACTCAAGCCAGGCAAACCTGCCCTGAAGGCATTCAGAGAAAAAAAAAAGAAAGACAACCCAAAAATTTGGAAAAAATCATGACAAATAAGTACTCAGACAAAGGTCTGCTCTCTAGAATTTATAAAGAACTAAAAAATACTAGGGTCCCAATATTTAAAGACCCAGTCCAGAAAAGGGCATCCAAGATGAACACATACTTCTCAGAGGATGAAATTAAAGAAGCAAATAAATATATGAAAAAATGCTCCACATCACTAGCCATCCGTGAAATGCAAATTAAAACAACATTGAGATATCATTTCACCCTATAAAGAATGTCTATCATAAAAAAATCAACCAACAACAAATGGTGGAGAGGCTGTGGGGAAAAAGGAACCCTTCTCCACTGCTGGTGGGAATGTAGACTGGTGCAACCATTATGGAAATCAGTGTGGAGACTCCTCAGAAAACTAGGACTGAACATCCCATTCAAACCAGCTATTCCCCTACTGGCAATTTTCCCAGAGGATCTGAAAACATAATATCATAGTGATATATCTGTACCTATGTTTAAAGCAGCACAATTTGTGATAGCCAAATCTTGGAAACAAGCAAGATGCCCATCACCTGAGGAATGGATGAAAAAGATGTGGTATTTTTATACAATGGAGTATTACTCAGCTATAAAGAATGATAAACTCGAAGCCTTTACATTTAAGTGGATGCCACTTGAAGATATACTCATAAGTAAAGTAAACCAGACCCACATGTGTAAATATTGTATAGTTTCCCTAGTATAAGAACTCAAAAGAAGAAATACAAATAGAGAGGTATAATACAACTAAAAGGAAAGCAAGAATTTGAGGACTAGACAATGAAGAGAGAGCAAGGAGAAGAGCTAGGAAACATGACAGAGGCAAGCCATACAGTTATATGTACAAGATGGGTAAGGCAATGATCCTGAGAATCTTCAGAAGATTTTTGAATCTAGCAGTTCATTGGAAGGATTCTCACCCTGAATAACTATATATACTGACACCTGTGAACTAAGCAACTGCACTGAAATGGCAATTTGTAATAGTAGGTTCATGCTTGGAGTGCCTGTCATTCTGGTCTTCTGAATATGTGGTGCTTCTCATGACATGCCAGTTGTTGCCGTGCTGTCTCTCAGGTAGATGATTGTTTAAAAAGGAAGGGGGTGGTGAATGAAGGCAGGAGACAGGAAAAGGAGTGTTGTAGGACTGTCCTGCTGCTATGCTGTATATGGTTAGATTTTTGGACTTAAATGTGTAAACATATATAACTCTTTATTTCTATTTTTAAAATATATTTTAATTTTTTAAATTTTTTTATCATATTCTGTAGGGACTTAAAGTTTAACGTACCAATATTTGGTGAAAAATACCTGTTCCATGTTATGCCTAAGATGCTAATATAGACAGATAATGAGGTTAAGCTCAACAGCCTAGGTTGTATGGTAATAACAATAAGCTTCTCTTCTGAAAGGTTTAACAACCAAAATAAGCGGACCAAAAATCAGAGAAAAAGGAGGGCCACAAGGAAAACCAAAATTTTGGCCCTAGCCTTCCAAGGTCAATTAAGACTCAGGGCATATGAGAACTTGTACTGTAACATCATGTAACTCAGTTGTGTCCCAAATTTTCTGACCAAGGAGATTATGAGGCCAAAGAGGAAAGTGATTGATGATGTAGAGTGTGCCTAAGGAGAGTCACACAAAGAGAAAACATTCTCTCAGTCTTTCATGGAGAGCAAATTGGCCATGCAATGGCCGTGACTCGTCTACATGGCTGACACTGACAAAGGATCTATAATCTGAGATACAGGGTCTCAGGATAAGTCCTGAGAGGATTTGACTGACCTTATGAGATCCAAAAGCTACAACTCTTGTTACATAGGTCTTGCGTTATCTTGGTCTTAACCATCTAGCAGAAAAGTACAAAAACGAAGTATAAGAAGTAAATCCATGTTGTTATGTTGAGCTGTAGGGGACTCAGGTCAACAGCTTCTGACATTGCCAGTCAAGTAGAAGACCCAATACTATTATGGACTACTGGACTATTTTGGAATATTTTGCTGAGTTCACACACCTATAACATTTAAGTGACAGAACTAAACAAAAAAGGGGGATACAGATGAATGACCATTTTGTATCTGTATATTCAAAATGGTTAAGATAGATATATAGCTACATTCTCTTAATTCAAGGAACAGAGGGATTTGTTCTAATAGTGTTTGTAAATAGGATATCATGTCTGCATCTTGCACAACAAACAACCACTAGGAAGGCAGTATGCAATGTGTTCATTATTGGAACTGTCCTATCAATTTGATTTGAAACCGTCTCACTGCTATTTGTTTCTCAATAAAATTATGGAAAAAATTAAAATAAAAGATTAAAAAAATAAAATAAAAATGTGTGATTGCCACATTAGTTCACCCATGGGTTTAGTATAGTTCTGGATGTGGATAATAGGAAGGTACAACCTAGGTATGTATATGGCACCACTCAAAGGGTGAGTATCCTGGAAGGGATAAAAGGAAAGCTAGGCTGCTGCTAGTGCTGCTGCTGCTGCTAGTGCTGCTGCTGCTGCTGCTGCTGCTGCTGCTGCTGCTGCTGCTGCTGCTGCTGCTGCTGCTTTTGAACTCTGCTGCTTGTTGCCTCCCTGCCTGCTGCCTTCTGTATGCCATGCACTCTTTCTCATCTGTTATGTTCCTCTGCCATCTCATCCTGCCTGAGAGCAAGCCAACTATGAACTGAAACCTCTACAAACTGAACTACAATAAACCTTTCCTCTTTTGTACTTTGGCTAATTTTTGTCTCAGCAATGAGAAAAGTATCTCAAACATCAATAACACTCTGACTAAAACCAGATGAAGACACAACTAAAAAAGGGATCTAGAGGCCAACGTCCTTAATCAACATAAACACAAAAAATCCTCAATGAGATACTACTAAATAGAATGCAGTGCACTATCACAAACATCACATATCACAATCAAGTACATTTCATCCCAAAGATGTGAAGGTGGTTCAGTATATATAAGTAAATAAATATAATACATCACTTAAACAGAAGCAAGTTTTTAAAAAAACAAATATCATATCAATAGATGCAGAAAGGCTTTCAATAAAATCCAACACACTTCATAATAAAAACTATGAAGAAAACAGATAGAGAAGGACCATATTTGAATATGATAAAATCTATCTATGACATACAAATAGTATCATACTAAATGGGGAAAAATTAAAAGCATTCTCCCTAAAATCAGAAACAAGAATAAGGATGTCCACTATCACCTCTGCTATTCAACATAGTACTTGAAACTTTAGCCAGAACAATTAGGAGAGAGAAACAGATAAAAGGGATACATATAGGAAAGGAAGAACTTAAATTATCATTACTTGCAGATGATGTGACACTCTTCATAGAAGACCCAAAGAGCTCTACACACAAAAAAAAACTTCTTAGAATTAATAATCAACTTCAACAACGTAGCAGGATACAAGATCAACACACAAAAATTATTAGTATTTCTTTACACCAATAATAAAGGGAATAAGAATAAAATTATGAAAGTAATACATTCACAATTGCTTCAAGAAAAATGGAATACTTAGGAATAAGCCCTACCAAAGAAGTGAAAGACCTCTACAGAGAAAATTACAGTATCCTGAAGAAGATTAAAGAGGACATCAGAAATTAGGAAGATGCTTCTGGACAGTCTGAACCAACATTGTCAAAACTGCCATACTCCCAAACTATTATACAGATTTGATGTAGCCCCATTCAAAAATTCCAGCAGCACACTTTATAAATCTAGAGAAAAATCACCCTAAAATTGATATGAAGATAAAAAAGACCCTGAAAACTAAAAGCAATTTTGGGAAACAAGAGCAAAGCAGGAAGGATAGCAATACCTGACTTCAAGCTACACTACAAAAGCAATTATGATTTAAAACACGACATGATACTGGAATGCAAACAGATACATGGATCAGTGGACCCAGTACTGAGAATACAGAATTGAGGAAAGTTATTGAGACACATTCCATTATTTGATCTTCAACAGAAGGGCCAAAAGCCCATATTGGAGGAAAGATAGCCTAATATCAAGTGGTGCTGGGAAAACTGGGTGCCTGTTTGCAAAGATTGAAATTGGACCCCTATTTCTCACCATGTACTAAATTAAAATCAAAATGGATCAAAGATCTAAACATTAAAACAGAGAAATTAAATCTACAAACTGTGAACTACAATAAGCCTTTCCTTCTTTAACTGACTTTGGGTGTCAGATGTTTTGTCTCAGTAACCAGAAATTAACTAAACACATGAGGAATGAATGAGCTTAGAGATCTGATTATAATGTGAGAATTTTCATTCATAAATTGTTCTCCACTGAGAATTCCTGCTAAATGTGTAATTTTTGGTCCTTTGTGTCCCTAGAAGAAAATGTTAGCTATGTAAAACAACAGGTATGTTAATCTGCATCACTACTGTGGTGTCTTCACCAGGTCAGTGGTATCCTGCAGCATGCTGGATACCTTCCGTGTGCACGATGAAATATTTTTGAAAAAAACTGAGAAAAAATTGTCAGAAAAATCATATGTGGTCAAGACAGAAAATGGACATGGTAAAGTGAACAATTCTGTCAGCTTTTCTTGTGGTTTAAAAATGCCTCAAAAATTGCAAGGAGGAGAAAAGAGCAGGCAGAACAGAATGGAATATGAATAAAGTCTGTGAAATAAGAAGTCAGAGCAAAAGTTATGGAAAAGACATTCGTGGTTGTTGTCAATTAAAAGCAATGCTTACGTCACTGACCCAACCCCTGGATTTCTCCACCAGCCCTGAGGACACTCCTTTGGATGAATGCTTCTTTAGTCAGAGACCTTCCCAACCTCCCTATGGCAATCACAGGGTCTAAGGGTGATTCATCCTCTTTTTTTTTCCGATCCCTGGCACAGCCTGTCCCCTCGGCTGCCCTCACTACTGTCTGACTTCCCTGCAGCAGTAGCAGCAAAGGACCATGACCCACATGGCTCTTGATGGTCCCAGGAAAAAACGACAAGGGGATTTAGAAAAATAAAGTCAAGGGACAAAAGCTGAGGTCAGGTGGGTGCCTCTTTCCAGACAGGTGAAGAGTAATTGCAAAAGCACTGTCAGGGCATTTATTTCTATTTTTGACAAATTTAGTATCATGCAAACAGGGTTGTCTAGTAACTAATGACTGGAATTGTCTTAGGCAAGATGCCTTTCTCAGGACTGAAGTAGCTTGATTTCTTTAGGCACTTTGGCCTTATCTTGCACCCACACCTGTGACCAATCTCTACCTTCATCCATTCCCTAGAACTAAGTCTACCACTGGATCTTGTTTTGTCCATGGAGCAGGGTGCAGTAAAGAACTGTAAGGAGCTATTCTAATATTGAGCTGCACTGGCCATGCACAAAGGACCTGAACACTTGTCTGCAGAGATGGGGGAAAACACTACTTCCTACTTTGTAATTTAATGAGGCAATTTTTCATGATTCTCAAACTTCACAAACTCATACATGGATGCATAATTATGTTCTTCACTCAGACTTCCTGTCCTGAGCATAAATTCTTTAAAATGCTGCAAATTAAACTTCAGGGTTATTTCCATGCAATCATTATTTCTTACTAATTGTCATGGTTTGTGTATAGGTATTTCCCTAAAGCCTCATGCAGTCTTGGGGCAGCTTCTGGAGCTTGTGATTGGTTACTTTGGGTGTGGATTCTGCACCTGTCCTGGGGCAGGTAATTTGTATTACAATGTAGGCAGGGAGAGAAGTTAGCTGCTTGAGCTGCTGCTACCTCTCCTTTTGCGCTCTTGCTCTTTGCCGCCTCCACCAAGAAAGGTTGCTTTCTGCTATGTGCTGCTCTGCCTTGGAGCCCACTGAATGTGGACTGAAACCTCCAGTAACTGTGAGCTAAATAAACCCTTCCTTCCTTAATTTGAGTGTCTGGTATTTGTCCCAGCAATGAGAGAAGAGTAACTAAGACAGAATTTGGTACCCTTACAATCTTGTTCTTTGCCACCACCATGAAAGGTTGCTCTCTGCCACATACCACTCCACCTTGGAACCAGCTGAGTATGGACTGAAACCTCTCATAACTTTGAACTAAATAAACTTTTCCTTCCTTCAATTTGGGTGTCAGGTTTTGTCCCAGCAAGGAGAGAAGAGTAATTAAGGCACTAATTTTATTCCAAATACCATAGTGGCTTATTTCTGAGTAACGTAACATGCCTATTTTAATCCAGTGTGCCTATAGACATTGTGTGCTAGATACAAATCTCCAGTAGTGCACCCTCCCAGGACACAAACAAATTAGTTTCAGCAGGTACCCAGCTGGGCCAGTCACAGCAAAGGAAGGTCAAGCTGCTGCAGACAGAAAACCCACCTGTTCCCTCTAGGGATTCACTGAGAGACTATAGACCACCCTAAAGGGAAATATAAAAGTAGTATCCTAAAGGTGTCACCAACATCACTTTTAACATATGGAGGTTATACTTTGAAAATATTTAGAATTATTATTTGAGTAGAAATACAAAGTCCTATATGGAAATGATTTGTAGTAAGAAAGTGCGGTAAGAGGCCCCTTCCTTAGGCATAGCTTACACACTTGACATTGGCCATACATTATTTTCTTTGCCAATCCAGATGAAGGCAGTAGAAATCATGGGACTGTGTGCTGAGCCTGCAGTATAGAGCCAGACAAGACATAGTAGTGCCTCCTGAGTGGGAACAATCATCTAAATTCTTATCCCACCAAGGGGAAGAAGAAAAGCAAAGCAATCCCAACAAAGTAGAAAGAAATAGCAAGAGTAGGAGTGGAAATGAATGAAATAGAAATAAAACCAGTAAAATTAAACAAAATATCAGTTTTCCTCCTCCTAAAACCCTTTTTTTGTAGCCCAGGCTGGCCTCAAACTTCATGGTGTTTCTCTTGTCTCAGCCTTCCAAGTCATAAGATTATAGGAGGCATAAGAGACCACACTCACCTAAATTAGTTCTTTGAAAAAATAAATAATTGAAAATTCTCTGGCAAAAAAGACACTAATGAACACTGAAGAGACACAAAATCTCCATATAAGGAAATCAGTGGGAGAAATCACACAGATCCTGCAGTCCCTGAGAAGATAATAAAGGAGTGCTAATGTTATCCTTCTGGGAAAAA